>NC_136907.1:23182054-23391582 GCF_949606895.1 Notothenia rossii | reverse complement strand
GCCTTCTTTTTTTAATCAGATTTCACATCCCTGCCAAATCCAATTATCTGACCGCCACATAAAACTGTCTTTTTTTATCCCAAGTGAGACCACAATACTTCTCCCCTCTCTCCATCCCTCTTCCTCCTGTTGTTGTTGGCGGCCTTCTGGCCTATATTAAAGTAAATGGGCCTCAGCAACACACTGTGTCCCAGCATGGAGAGCCCGTTCTGGCTTTCAAGTGGCCAGTCAGGGGACCAGAGCTGTTCCTACTGCATTAAGATGGATGGATTTCCATCTGAAGCTGACGTTTGCTCCGGGATCCTTCAGTTTTGAACACAGGGAATCTGGTTTGACAGGTATGCAGCTTTAGTGTTTACTAAAAGGCCCTTTGTTTGGCTGATTGTTTAGACGTTAGAGATGATTGTGATGGAACTTCAATGCTTTCCACATGGCCATCCCTGGGGTCTGAGATTGAGTAAGTATTTGCCCACTGTGGTTCTGCACCTCGTTATGCAGGAGGGTTGTTCTGCAGTGGGGCCTGTTTGAGGTTTTGTGTTTTTTCCTTGTTTTATGCTGAAGTGTGGCTGGTTGGTCTTTGTAAAAGTTGGAAGGTCAGATGTCCACTATGGAGCAGTATCAGTAAAGTTTGTAGGAATAGTAGAATACATTTTGGACCAACAATTGAGCAGGACGGATGGTTTGTTGTGTTGTTGAGTTCCCCACACTTCCCTACTACATCCTGTCTACTGTTTAAAGTTTCACTCTAAACGTTTTCCCCAGAAGCATCCGTATGAATCCAGCAGCATAGTGTGTCGGAGGGATTACTGACATCCTGGGTTTCCGTTCTATAACCTCAGGAGAAGCTTTGCAAAACATCCACAATCCAATGGATGTATCAGCAGAAGTAGTTAAGATCTAATGATGTTTAGACAAGGGAAGGTTCCCTTTCCCGACAAGATGGGAGAAAGGGCAGAAAACTGAACAAACAAATGGTTTGACTATCATGTTCATGAAAGGTTTCAATATTGTCCGTCTTATTTTCCATTCACGCTTCCATGTTATTGTTCATTCCTCTTAAAATTCCAATATTTTGAAAGACGAGCCTCAGCCCTGCTCTCTGCCAGGTGTGTGTGTGTGTGTGTGTGTGTGTGTGTGTGTGTGTGTGTGTGTGTGTGTGTGTGTGTGTGTGTGTGTGTGTGTGTGTGTGTGTGTGTGTGTGTGTGTGTGTGTGTGTGTGTGTGTGTGTGTGTGTGTGTGTGTGTGTGTGTGTGTGTGTGTGTGTGTGTGTGTGTGTGTGTGTGTGTGTGTGTGTGTGTGTGTGTGTGTGTGTGTGTGTGTGTGTGTGTGTGTGTGTGTGTGTGTGTGTGTGTGTACTCATTCTTAGGCTCCTTCTTGTCCTTGAGCCCTACTGTACAGTCTTTGTTGAACTACCTTTTATATCAGTGTGTGTATGCCTCAGTAAGCTGTCAGTCCTAAGAGGCTCTGCATGGCCCCACTAACTCTCACACTCGTGAAATAATACGATTATATTATATACCAATTCCAAAAACCTTTGGCTAGTGTTTAGCTTGTGTTTCCTCCCCACCATATGCAGAAGAAACAGTGGCTGACTCTTAATCAGTAGCTGGAGGTACTGCAGCTGTTATTTTTGGGGTTCTGCATGCAGTTTTTGCACGTTGGAGGCATCTGCTTGACTCCTGTGGTGATCTAACCGTGTTCACGTGTGATTCAAGAAAGAAAGCCCCCAGACACACAGACTGAATTTTCCTTGTAGTCACAGAAAAAAGGAGAAGATATGAAAACCGCTGGAAAGGGGATATTAACAGATTGAAAGTGTGGCGTAGGCTTGTAGGAAGATTTAAAGTGAATGCTAGGTCCATAAAATAGTCATTTCAGCCTGTTGCAATATTTAAAAGTGACCTTTAACCTTAATAAAAGCTGATCTAGAGAGATTTAGTTGACTATGTTCAGATTTATATTTGAAAATAGCATTACAAACAGCCACATTCAGGTACACAACAGCTGATTCTTTTGTGAGATTTAAAGGGTTTTAGTTTGCGTTAGCTCAATGATTCCCTTGCTAACATTTGAATGACTTACGACTTAGATACTATACATATTTTGTACGACTATCTTATTGGGTGTGAATTTTCTTAGAAAGTGTTTGTCTCTCTAAATTCAGGTCATGGCTTAAACATGCGTGCTCTCATGTTTCCATCACTTCACATCTCAGCAAGTCTCAATGACCTTTCCATATTTCTTCCACTCTACTTCAGAGTGGTACAAGGCCTCTCCATGTTCAATATAAAGGTAGTCAGGTAGTGTACTGTAATACTGTGGTGACTCGTGACCAATCGGTAATGATTTTTAGCTTCATGTACAGAATCTACGCCCAGCGCCCCTCTCCCCCCAAGTGAATTCATTGTATTTCATAACTTTGGTTATTGCGAAGGTTGTTATTGAGTCTATGACTTCCCATGACATACTCTCTTCATATGGCAGGATTGTGTGCAGTGCCAGGCATTTGATCCTGCTTTATGACTTCCTCTCCCAGGGCAAGGGAGACAGAATGCCCATTTCCTGTTCGGACTGCGATCTGGGCTGCACATCCCCTTATCTCATTTGTTTTTCTTTGTATCAGTAAATATCAGCAACCCCTCCTACTCTTGAAAGTCCAAAACTGAGGCTTAAAACAATTATGTTTTGCTGTTTTAATGCTTTTACAGTCTGCAATACCTTATAATGCTTTTTTTTTTTTAAATGTTAGCTCTGCTTTAAATGTTAGAACTGGCCAGCCTGACAGGTGTTTGTCTTCACTAATGAAACCAAACATTCCTTCACTTGGCAGACAAACTACATAGACTGTAATGAATTAAACGATGTAAACATACAGATATTGGTTCTAAGGGGAATTCTACACAGTTTAACCCTTTTCAAAGACGCAATAACAAAGCTCTTCATGAAGTCTGATCTGCGACCTGACCCCTTGTGCCACCACACACAAGGCTAGTAATGACGTAATTGTTTTCATGTGGAGGAAATGCTTCTAAAGTCCCTTCAGGCTCCATGCAAGGATGTTTTGAACTTGTCAGCTGTGTAAAAGATGAGCTCATTGCCAGTGCGGTTAGTTAGTGTTTATGGCCTCATGCCATATCTAGCTCTGGTGTTAGAGCAGACTGATGGCACATGTGATGTGTCGGGGATCAAAGCATTGCAGCTTGAACTTCTGCCTTTTTTCACACATTTAAGGGATGTTAAACCTTTGGGGAGAAGAAACGTTTTTGTGTACCTTTTTTAACAAAAACAAAGCATTAAGTCTGACATTAGGATTCAAATGTTTGTGTTAACGTCAATGTATGCACCCAAAAGTTGGCTTTTATTAAAGCACAATTAGCTTTCACATACTAAATGTACAGCTGAAATGCACCAGTTTAAGTAATTTTGCAGATAAACACTGTTCTCTCCAGATCAGAGTGTTTCTCAGATGACTGTGCTTGAAGCAGACTGTTGCATAACCAGCGTGTCGTGCTGAATTCATCTCGGCAATGTTTTTAAAATGTTTTTATATATATATAAACGTCCCCGGCAGAATGATACAATGTGTTGATCCGGTGGGGGTGCCAACTCGACTGTGGTACCTGTTCCCTCTGCTGGGGCTGCTTTCAAAGAGCTGAGTGGGTGTTCGTGAGGGAGGGCGCCTCAGAAGTCTTTTTCACAGAGTCACAAATTGTATGAATTATGTAATGTGCGTTGTATAATAGCCGCGAGAGGGATGCGTGCTGTAGGTGTGTGTTCCAGGAGCTGCAGAGGAGTTGTTTGGGTTGATAGCATCTCTCATATCTTTTCCTTTCCCTTCAGTATAACCTAAAAGCAGGTCAGCTCTGGTTAGATAGAAGCCACTGATAACCAGCCTCAGTAATCCTACCTCTGGCTGCTTGGTAACAATCATTAGTTGAAAAAACACTCTTTGTTTCGCCTCTAAGCAGTCGTCTTTGTCTCTGAATTGGAAGAAAAAAGATGGAGGATTAAAGTAGGATGAATAAAAGACGAGACTTAGAGAGAGGTTGGATACATCCGAGAATAAATGTTTAACTACTGCTGCTCTTAACAAGCCTGAGGTGTGCTAACACTGTTTTCAAAGAGAGAGTCATCATAACAACACAATCCTCAGGGTACTGGGTACAGCTTCAGCAGGTAGATACTCCATTGATTAAATGTTTTATTTCCACTTTCAAGTTGATGGCTTCATCTCCTGCTAATGAGGTGTTGAACCTAAACTGATTTTCTTAGTGGGGCTGGGATTGTGTGGATGATACCCTAATTAGTTAACAGAATAGCTGACAGCATTTTGAGGGAAAGAAAAACCCTTTAAAGATGAAAGCCCAGAAAAAACAAATGTTTCGTCTCTCTCATTCAGGCGTGTTCTTGTTTTTTTGCCTGTAATTTAGCATTACATTGTTAATACCACTTTCATGTCTGAACACTGAATATGCAGTACAACTCCGACTCCTAAAGGTTTTTTTTCGGAATGGTTATTTGCTTGACTATTTGACGACGATACTCCAGTTAATGTTTGGTGTGTGTGGAGAAAGCAGAGCTAATTGTCTGCTGTCAGCTTAGCTTCAAAACCTTGGCTCTGCATCAAGTTCTTTAGAAAAAAATCATGAATGAATTATGAACACACCTTCATGTTGAACTGTCAAAGCATTGAGTTGGTTTTAACTCCGGGAAGGTGGCAATCAGATAATGTTTCTGTTTGCTTTTCCATTACATTGCATTTAGCTGACGCTTTTATCCAAAGTGACTTACAATAAGTACATTCGACCAGGAAGATACAAACTTGAAGAAAACAGAATCATATAAGTACATCAGGTATCATAGAGCCAAACATTTCAAGTGCTACTCAACTGGCTTTAGATAAGCCAGTCCTTTATTAGTATATAAGTGCTTTGTTAGTAATTCAATCGCTCGAAGTGGGGTCGAAAGAGATGAGTTGTCAGTCTGCGCCGGAAGATTTGCAAGCTATCTGCTGTCCTGATTTCAATGGGGAGCTCATTCCACCATTTTGGAGCCAGGATAGCAAACCCACGTGTTTTTGCTGATGGGAACTTGGGTCCCCCTCGCAGTGCGGGCGCAGCGAGCTGTTTGGCTGATGCAGAGCGGAGTGCACGTGCTGGGGTGTACAGTTTAACCATGTCCTGGATGTAGGAAGGGCCAGATCCATTCGCAGCATGGTACGCAAGTACCAGTGTCTTGAAGTGGATTCTAGCAGTTACCGGAAGCCAGTGAAGGGAGCGGAGGAGCGGCGTGGTGTGGGAGAATTTAGGAAGGTTGAAGACCAGACGAGCCGCTGCATTCTGGATGAGCTGCAGAGGTCGGATGGCACATGCAGGTAGACCAGCCAGGAGGGAGTTGCAGTAGTCTAGGCGTGAGATGACGAGACCCTGGACCAGAACCTGCGCTGTTGTCTGGGTCAGCTGGGGACGTATCCTTATAGTGGTTTTCCCTTTAACCACTGAGGGAAAACAATGTACAACCAGTTGCTTAACCCTTTCCCATCTCACCTCATGTGATTCCAGATCATATTATCATCTCCTCCTCGCTCCTCGTTCTCCCGGCTCATGTAATCCTAGGTGACTGTGTCCAGCCAGCCGTGGGTCTACACTTTAGAGTAAATGATTCATGCAGGTCAGCGGCGTCCTGTGAGCTTTCACTCTCTTCATCTCTGGAACTGGGTCACACTGTGCAGATGTAACACAGGCTTATACCAGTCAAACAGAGAGAAATGTGTCATCCATCCCTCAGACTTAACTCTTTACCTCTAACACTAACACTAATCTCCCTTACCTACTTACTCAAAATATTCATTATTTATATGAAGGAATGTGTTGTTTGCGCCCCCCGAAAAATATTATTCAGATAAAGACTTGTCCACAACATCGATCAACAAGAACGACAATAATCCTTATCCACAAGTTCAAATTCACAGTTAACAAACCAGGCTTTATTGTCTTTATATAATTGAAAACTCTAAAACATAACAAATACTCTAAAACAATAAGAGCTTGTATTGTGTTAAATACCTTTTTTATGCAACCTAGAATTAAACTTGAGAATTTGTTCTTTTTTATTTATTTCTATTTAAAATGATGTCTTGTGATCTTTTAAGATGACTTCAGAGAGATAAATCGAGGACCCATCTCACATATAACCTTTGACTATTTACACAGACTGAATTGATGCTGCGACTGAAAACATTGTCTGTGCAGATGAATTAAAAAACATACAGCAAACAGTGAGGGCTAAGAAAAACATGAATGCTGCACTGATGGCTTCCTCTGCTGTGGAAAGACTTCCTCTCACAATCTGCTCCATGTATCTGAGGAAAACTGAGACATAGACACTCTAGATTTTTAGAGGGTGTAGTTCTTTATCAATAATTACATCTAAACTAACTTTATTTGAGTCATGGTTGTTAAAGCCAAATTGAATTGTTTTGTATATTGCCAGGGATGGCTGGATCAGTAAGTGACAATGTTTTTTTTCAAGCTTGGATAACAAATCCACTCTGAGCCAGCTAACTACACATTTTAATTGTGACTCTTTATGTGGAAGTGACTGAAATTAAAATCAAATCGAATCAGAAATGAATAATTGTTACGAAATAAAGTAGAATTAGTTAAAAGGGGAGCAATTCACATAACAATTAGCCATTACAACTAATTAGGTGTAAGACCATGAATCACAATAAGGAGAAAATGACCTCATTGTTTTTTGTTTGAGGAAGGAGGTCGGTTACTGCTCCACGGTTTGCTCTTGCATCACTCTGCTCCTCCACCTATTTTCCTGCTTTGTTTCCTCTTGCTCAGTTTTTCTTTCCAGTTCTCATTCCGCACCTGCATTCAAATGCACTGTACATACCCACACATATTCTTAGGTGAAAGGAACAAAATAGAAACAGAAAAAGGTTTTCCGTTGCTCATTCTAACACAAAGTGAATTCAAAGGCTTTCAATCTCCTTTTTATATCCTTTGTTTTTCCACCCACTTTCTGTCTGAGAGGACACACACACACACACACACACACACACATGCACACACACACACACACACACACACACACACACACACACACACACACACACACACACACACACACACACACACACACACACACACACACACACACACACACTACTCCAATTCTCATGCCGACCACATCCCACAACAGATTCCTCTCTTTTCTCCCCCCTAGCTCTCCATCACCCCTTTTGTTCCAAAGTGCTTAATAAGTGATTAAGCGGTTAATCTGAGGAAGATGCCCCCCCTTCCCCTGATGGATCAGATGAAAGAGAAGCAGGAATAATCTGCACAGCACCCTAAGGCTGCTATTTCCCACCCTGCCAAAACCCCTCCCGCCTCTGCACTCTCATTTTAGCACTCCCACTGTACCCTCAAGGACCATCCTTCGAAAACGCCCTTCACACACGCCCACACCCCCCCACACTCACACACCTCCTATTTCACCCTCTTTTCCCTTACCCTTGACTGAGCTCCAGTGAACGCAGCACGAGAGATCAAAGAGGTGGAGTGGGTCACCCAGTTAACATACTTATTTGAGTCAAATCAGATTGAATTATTCGCTCGCAACGCAGCTTGCAGCTATCAGAGTCTCCCCCCCCCCCATCATGTCAGCCACATGACGCACATAATGAAAATACATCACTCTGTTATTTTTTGATGAGTAAGTCAGATAAGCCTTGAGCTGCGTTCCCTTTCTTTTTGATTTCATCATTTTTTTGATATCCAAGTCCCAAATGATCACCTTTGTTCCTCCGTTAGCTGCCTCACTGGATACAGTAATATTGATATAATATGAATGAACACACACACTTTCAGAGTTAGGGCCGCAGTTTAAAACCAACATGAACACAAAGTTACTGTTAATCATGTTTGTGCATGTACAGTAGGTTGTAAAATCAACAACAAAACTCTACGTAATCACCATTATAAAAAATCCACAGTTGCCATTAGGGCAATAGGCAACTCTACTAGCTTTGATTAAAAAGTTCCTAAAGATTGACTATATTTGAGACTGAGAGCATAAAATAAATTATTGCTACCGCTCTATTGTCCTTGCTTCAACCACAGAGTTGGAGCCATGTGGATGGGAGCTTTTAAATGTACCTTAGGTAAACATTTGAGCTTTTATTTTTTCAAGCAGTTACATTCTAAAACTCTTTCTCTCCGTGTCCTCTGGATATCCATTTAAATATTATTGTAGACATTCTCCACAATGTCAAAATCTTCCTATAACAATCTAATATTCCAGCAATACTGTATATATATACATTGTATTCAGGTCATGCAGGCCAGGGCAGAACATGCAGACCCCAGCTGGGATCTGGATCTGAGCCCAGAACCTACTCGCTGTGAGGAGAGCCCCTGCACAGCTTCCTATTGGAACATCTGTAGTCGCAGTTCTTGTTAATGTCTAATATTCAGAATAACTCAGGATGGAATTACTGGCTAAATTGCTTTTGAAGTAAAAAAAACACTGTGCGCTGCTTAACCTCACACACAACAGTGAAGGTCAACTGAAGAACATTTACAGGCAGATGTTTCCCAGGATGTCCACAGTGAAGACAATGGGGCGTGTTACATGACGAATGCTCTTAAACACCAGACAGACTGCGGAGTCAGGACCTTCCCGTGTATATCAGCAGGCATGAACTTGGAGCTGCTCCATATTCATGTCCGGCTCTTCAAGGTTCTCTGTGATTGGCAGAGTAGCGTTAAAGCATGCAGGAGGAGGCCAGAGAATCGCAGAATCAACAGAATCACGCTGCCTGTCAGGGCCGCAATCCAAGGTGGAGTTTGGAGTAGAAATCAGGACCTAGTTTTCCCCTCCCCCTCCTCTCTTGTCATATGGCGTGGCTGTGCGAGGGGCCGCGCCGCCCAGCACATCTATAATTAAGAGTGAGGATGATGTCTTGATATCGAGGCATAGGCACTCATAGTAACCATCGGCATCCTCACCTTTTTAATGTCGGTTTTATCTCAACCTACACAATAGGAATCTAACAAATTGTCCTTCTTTTTTACACCTGGTGCGGCTGTCCTCGGATCATATTTCAACGATGTTTGTTTTAATATAAGATTCATAAAATAAGAATTGGGGAGTTGGTGTGACCCACGGATTAAAAAAAACATTTAAACGCACTAAGCTATTTAACATAATCACCAGTAAAAGACCAAACAAGCTAACCGCCACACTCTCAGCTGATCACTGAAGTGTGAGTGTTCTATCTGCACCAAACTCGGCACCACAAAACATCTCCAGGGTTACCAATTTTACTAATTACTCTTTTCATTTTCTTTCCTGTAGTCCGACTCCCACAATAACCTTTAATCTTATCTCCCTAATGGACTCCCTACTTCTCTCCTACTCGCATCTTTCCTACTTTATTTTATCATTCCCATGTCTCCCAAGGCCTCACACAGTTCATCCTTTCATACTGTTAATATACTTTAACAGAACATTTGTATCTATGCAGGGGCCTTACTCTGCTCTTCTTACGCACAGTAAAACCCTGCAGAGCTGAAATGGTTTGCCTCCAACGAGTTCCAGAAAAATATTATCCCCGCACATCGCTATCCTGTTATTGTTTTTGCATTTAAGTCACGTATGGAGTAGATATGGGTTTTGGCATACTGTGTGCTGCCTGTGCAGAACGCTGGGACAGCTTTATTGCGCGTGGAGTCAGTGTGAGCTCACAGTTCTCTGGGTTAACATGTCTGCATGTACAGTTGGCATGTTTTAAATGCCATGAATAGTGCATGAGCTTATACTAGACAGAGTGTAGCAGGGGATGTATGAATGTACAGAGCGTGTTTGTGTTCTTCCGGCTGGAAAAGTGCATACGTGCATGGTTTTTCTGATGTGATGTGTTTTGAAGTGATGGACTCCGGTTGACCCGTTACTATAGACGCCCGAACGCTGCTTCTACTCTGAAGACGAACTGTGCTCTGTGCGTGACGGTGTGTGTATAGACAAGCTTCTTACCTGGTCAAGCAAAAGCATCAATTAGCCCTGTCGCATGACCTATTTTTTTTCCGGGTAACTGTCCCAGAAATACTTGCAATGCAATTATATTTTTGTAATTTTAAAACCATTTTATGCCACTGATATAATACAATCAACCCTATTCAATTAGCAATTAACTAATAATTGTAACTATTTAAACATCTGAATTTGAGTGGGAAATGATATACAAAGAAAAATTAAAGAAAAATATTCTAAAATTAAAACAAATAAAAAAAAAAAAAACAACCAAAGTAATAATACAAATGTGGCACAGGGGAGAGCTGCTTTCATATCTTATAATGGTCGGGGAAACACTTGTTTATTTGGACATATTGTTATAGTAGCTAAAATGTTGGTGATATTCTTTTGTAAATATACACTTATGTGAACAGAATGCGCAATATCAATTTCAGAAAAAATGATCCAAGTCATGTCCATACAGTATATTGCACAATTAATCAACAATGTGAAAACAATTATGTTAATATATCTTACATATAATAATGTGAGTTTTAGGATCCTGTGTTTTTGGAACTTTCTACTAAATTGAGATATATTGGCCACTGCTGCTTATTTTGTGTCGCTCTGAAGAAGTTCAATAGTACATTTGTCCACCTTCCCTTTAAGGGAAATGTGGCTTTCACACGTCTCCGCACTGGAAAGCTTACATTATTGTACAGTTCTGCTTATCTTTGCTCTTTGATGCATGTGTTCACCGCATAGAACAAAATGTATATAACTGCTAACATATACACACTTTAAATACACCCATCCATTACTGTGTTCCCTTTCTCTGTCATCTTACCCAAAATATCTCCTGTCTCCCCTTGGGTTTTTTCCCCCTTCCCATTTCCAAAACATGGTTTTCCCAGACATTCTTCTAAAGTTGTGACGCATGGACAGTGTACGTCTCATAGTTACGAACCCTTGGAGTTAAAAATACTCTGTGGCAAGGGTTGGCTGAGGTCTCTCCCCCCCCCCCCCCCCCCCCCCTCATTGTCAGTCACAAAGTCAGACATACAGGCTGTCCTTCACCACAGATCACACACTGTTCTTACCGCGTGGCATCACACTGTCTCCTGCCATCTGACGCCGCCTTGTGAAGACACAATGAAAGGGCTACAACGTATCGATTCATTTCTTTATTGTTTTACCAATGTATTCTTTGGAAGGTATTTAAAACAAGTCAATGTTTAAGCCTTTATAGTTCTTGTTCTTAGTCAAGAACTCAAAGATATTAATGTAATATTATATCAAACTGAGAAAAACAGGAAACCTCCCTATTTAAGAGGCTAAAATCAGCCTTTTCTGCCATTTCTACATGATTATCCAAAACGTTAGCTATCATTTTCCTGTTGATAGACTAATCTTTGCAGCTTTTCAAATCACTCGCTCAACACAGCCATAGAATGAACCCCTCTCACACTTTTTTCTGCTAGTATCTTCTGTTTTAGAGGGAATATAGAGCAGAGTAATCATTAAATGCTTAAATCGACAGTACCAATAATCAATATCATTTGTGTAAGTATCGACTAACGGTTTTCTCTGGAATTTACTTTTGATTAAATCAATAGCTGAAGTTGGCACAGTTAGCAGATTTGTTTCAGTGTACATAGTTAAGCATCTCACTTGCTGCCCTAGTAAACACAGCTGTGTCTCACCATATGAGTACATCGAGGAAATTGTGCTTCTTTCTTCTTATCTGATTCCCTTTATGAATCAGTGTTCAATCAGCAGACGTCATCCTGAAACAGACGGAATCACAGCTAGCATTCAGGAGTCTGTCTTACTCGTCTGGAGGTTTTTAAAATGCCTCCACATGTCTGTGACCTTTCCCCAGCACAATACTTCTCCCCTTTAATTAAAAAAAGATTGGACATGGCGGATGGAGATGGAATTTGACAGGCGTACACAGACTCCCCTGCCCCACATCGATCCATTATACAGAGGAACACGCCTTTTAAGAGCTGCCGGCTCCGAGGTGCCCTGTTGAAAAAAGATGGTGACTCTCAGGATGTTAAAGGGATTGTGCAGTAGACATCAGAAGTGTAGGAGCGTGGTGCACAGAGAAGTGAAGGAAATGGGTGGAAAGAGGAGGAAGAAAATGGAGCTCTGACAATGGAAAAGCTTTTAAAGCCTCAAAGTTTTCCAGTTTTTTCAGACGTTTTATCCACAAATATTTCACTTAAAAGTTTCTCATCATTACATTCCTCTGTTTACTCAGCAGCACACTGACCAGCTCTGGGAAAGGTTGTCAAGAGGTGAGAGCACTGAACAAAACACAGTGCAGCATTTACGTAGCAGCTCCCTACCTCCCTCCCTTCTACATTCCCCCTTTCACTCTCTCCTCTACTTCCCTCGGTTCTTATTGAAGGTCTATTGCTCCCTCCTCCTCTCTTCGGAGGTGTGTCCATCAACATCTGGAGAAGCAGGGCTGCTCAGTGACAACAGGAGCTCATTCACTCCCCCGATCTCCCCCCCCTCTCTCTCTCTCCCTCTCTCCTCCCCCCCCCCCCTCTCTCTCTCTCTCTGCCTGGCTCCGGCACTCTGTTTCTGTGTTTGCCGTTGTGGAAGTCAGATTGCACAGTGCGGAGATGTTGGCAGCTGACTGTGGAATAAGCTCACAGAGGAATTATTATCAGGCTAGTCAAGAGGACCATGGCAGCATCTTCTCCTCACTTTTATAACTCTTTCCTTTTTTGATCTGAATATCTAATCAGCTGTTGGAGACATTTCATTCTTTTTGCCAAAGTCAAAGGCTGCTTTGGGATCCATCTCCTTGTTGCAAGCATTCTCCCTCCACCTGCGTTTTGGTGGAAGAGGAATTTGAAGGCTTTGGGATGACGGAGATTTTGGTGTCGGATGTAAACTTGAACTCGGTGTGTGAGCGTCTGGAGAAGCACTGCTGTGTGGACCAGAACCAGCACAACCTGTCCAGCCAGCCACAGACCCCGGTGCTTAAGAGGCACAGCAACACCGGGGCCAAGCTGTGGGGCCGCGTCCGCAGCAAGCTGCTCAGACAAAAGGTCTCTGGCTGACATATGAACACGCACACACACACACACACACACACACACACACACACACACACACACACACACACACACACACACACACACACACACACACACACACACACACACACGCGCGATTTCCTCTCTTTTATCATTTGTTCTCTTTTATGTATCACTGTGTCACTTCCATCTGTTTGCTTGGCCTCTCCTTTACTGTATGCTCAGTGTTTCTCTCTCCATGTGCGTCTTCTTTTCAGAGCAGAGTTGACTATTGTTCTTATCTGATGCCTCTATTGACCACATGAGAGGCAGTGATGTAGTGCTAAGTAGTCTTAACTGACCTGCTTGTGACACCAGCCTGAGTAAACACGAGTAAATAATACAAAATCATTTCTGCTTGTTTTCTCTCCTTTGAATGATTGAGTTCTCAAAATGCTCCAATCCATTTGATGCCACATACGGTAAAGAAGTGCTGCAGCAATTAGTATCGGAGAGAACAATAATCACCAACTACTTTGATAACCAATTAAGTCATTTTCCATGCAAAAAATAACCATCAAATGTAAGGATTTCATGCCTTTCTCTCTTTCATTAATTAAACTGGGGTTTGAACTGACAAAAAATGTATATATTTGAAGAAATCACATTATACCATTATACCGTAAATAAAATAACAGGCAGATTCATTGACTATAAAAATAATTGTTAGTTTCACCCCCATTTTGTTGCTAAACCTTCGGCTTTGAAAAGTTGCTCCACAAGAAATTGTTTCCAGATATTAACTTGTTGATTGATTTTGTATCAATTTATACAACATAGCAACTAGACTAGGAAGCCTTATTATATTACATAACTGGATACTATGATGTTCAATTACCAAAAGGTGAGATTCACCATCAAAAGTAAATACTGCTGTGATGGATAAGACGGTCTGTTTCTCACCAATGTCACCTCTTCTCCATTTCTATCTGTGACAATATTTTATTTCTCATTTAAATTAATGAATCATGTATATATGGTATCTCCATCTCAACTATGATGCTTTTGAGATTTCAGTATCCGTTTAGCTCCCCCTGCTGTTCATGTTTATCATTGTCCTCTGGCTGAGATGATGTGATGGGCCAGCCCTTTGGCAGATTCCACTCATTAACTGTCACATTAGTCAAATCATCTCTGAAACATGCATCTATAATATGTATGTGTGAGTACAATCAGCATTGCAAGGGTGACATTTGAAAGTATGTAGCTTATTATGGACTTGTTTTCTCATTATTGTAAGTCCCACAAACTATTGTCATTTTATTGTGTTTTGACATTTTAAGCATAGTTCCTATTTTTGATCTCTTGTTATTCAAAGGTGGTTGGTTAAGATAATGTAAGCAAGTAAGAGAGACATGTTTGTGTTCCCTAATTTCCTTGAAATGTAGATCATAATAAGATGGAAATTGTGTCCTATTATAGGATTGTGGTTCATTCAGGGAGGGCAATTGTTGACAATTTAGCTCAAGCATTCAGGTTGGAATGAAAGACCCTTGAATTGAGGGAATCTGCGGGAACACACAACGCGGGTGCACACACACACACACACACACACACACACACACACACACACACACACACACACACACAGAGGCCTGGTATGGCATAGTTTAAATGCAGGTTGTGGATTGTGACTCATGTGTTGCTGCAGGAAAAGGGCTTCTTTCTTTTCCCTTTTTTCTCCTCCAGATGCTTTTTGAATCCGTATGATAGAGGAGAAGCATGTGAGCCAGTTCTTGTTCTATGCATAGCTCTGCACACACTGAGTCATTTTTGTATCACTGTGTTTGCACATGTTTATTCAGCAGTCTTCCTTTTCATCATGAACGCACTGCCAGCATTTTAAGATGTCATTTGTGTGCATAATAAACCGGTGTAGGACAAAGAAGTTGAGATTTAGCTTGACCTTTGCTTCCCTGGTTTACATTATTCAACAGATGCCTGAAGAAGGCTGACCACTGTTTATAGTGAGCGGGATGAGACAGGGATTACAGACTAAGCCCAGATTTACTGCATCGACCCAAAAGGTCCTGTATGGATTGATTCTCTTCCTCGCTGAGAAAGCCTCCATGTCTTAATGCCACATAACGAGCTTTTCAATGGTGTCTAGATTTTACAACTTTGCCTTTCGTTGAATCAACACTTGCCCTACAGCTATTAACCTGCTCCCCCCAAACTGCTATACAAGGTCCCTTTCATCCTTTCATTCACTTTCAATGAGGCTTTGACTGGCAGCCCTTATGAGTGACTCATGTTGTCGTTTCTCTGGATCCTATCAGCTGATCTACAATTCTCCCCTTTTCCCCTCCCTCCTCTACTTGGTAGTAAACTCTATTTGATGGAGGGTGAGAGGTCATAATGTTGAATGATCTATCACCATCATGTGAAGCAGTAACATGACAGGCTGCCTGTGGGTCCTTGAAGCAATATATCAATACAGGACAGGGTTAATGCAGTGCTTTTCATTTATTTGAATCCAAACAGTTGGACATTTGAATTTCCCCAAGGAGCTGGTGGATTGGTTTTGTTGGTTGGTTTCTTTGTCTGCCAGCAACCTGGATCACAGAAAAATAACTGGCAAAACGTGGTGCAGTGGTTTAGATTTGGCCAACCAAGAAACATGTCAATGTTAAAGCCAAACATGAGTTTCTTGTTTGTTTTAATTTTCTCTTTTAGATTCCAAAATGTGTCTTTCCATTGTCCCTAAAATCTATATAGTTTTAATTTACAACAAAATGCTCATACTCATTATGAATATAAAGTGACTTCCTTTTTTTTGATGTTATCATTGAAGGGGGTGGGGAAAGCAGACTTTAGGGCACATTGCTTCTTTGTTGTTGCGTCGTGTTATTCACAGGGTGTTGGGAAGGTGCATTAGTGTACGGTTGACTCTGGGGACTCGTCCTCGCTCCTTTATCCTGAAGCGCCACCTAATTAAGACGTGGTGGGACGAGGCGGGAGGCTGGCTGGGAACATTAATTAGACTAGAACCAGACACATCATAAGTGTCTCAGCAAAAGAACAAATGGGGATTAAGCCGCTACTCACCTGTAGTCTGGGTTTTTCCCGCTGTGCATTAAACACTGTGTTCTTTTGGCTGATGACCTGTTTGCAGACAGGTTTGCTTTTATTTTCTTTGAGTAACAGCCTGCTTAGTGTGGAGAACAAAGGATCTGTCATGCTGTCTTAGCCATGGAGGAGAATCCGATCCATTATCACACGCCGTCATTCCACCTTTAACTGCATTCAAGCCCTGATAAAAAATTATGCTCTTCCGTTTTAGTATGTTGATTAGTGCAGAATAGATTCAAGTATCATCCCTCCTGCATGCCTGAAATGCCAGCCAGTCCCCTAATGGTCTTTTTTATGGGCCACATAAATCTCTGTCTGTCCCCACCTGAGGGCATAGCCTTCTAGTGGCCCCAATCCATCCCTGTGTGCGGGCTCTGGGATTGGCTAATGAGCTCCAGGAGAGGAGCGCCAGGTCAGTGCAGCGCTCTGAGGTTGGACCCACAGTGACCTCCTCCTCGTGGAGTCCAGCTTCTTCGCTCCTGGCCGAATGGAGGGTGGCTTTATTCTCAGCAGGGTGACAGCAAGGCATTCATCTTCTAATAATTAGGCGGTGCGAGTGAGGAGGTGTGGGATTCTGGTATCCTATCACACGCTGGTCCGGGTAAAGACAGAAAGGTTTTAGGGCTAACTGTTCTGCTTGAAGATGAGGATCCAGGCTTGAGACGTAAATGTAAGCAATTTGTAACATATATCTCAATGTTATCTACTAGACTAGACAATCAACATGGAAATAATAACTAACTATTTTGTAAATCCATAATTTGTGTAGGAGTCGTTTTTTCCGGAAAAAATTGTAGAAACTGCTGTTTTCAGTTTCTGAAAAAAATAAGATGTCCTGTTTTCTCTATTGATTATCATATTAAAGGAAATATATTTAGGTTTTAGACTGACATTTTATAAACTAAGCCATCAATGGACTAATCATGAAATATTTGACAGATTAATCGATTGAGAAAAGAATAGTTTGTTTGAACCCTTTTCTGGTATTGAAAGACAACCTGTTTGAGGCTCGTTTTGCTGGTTTTATTCTTAGATGTTGGTTTTTAGCAGTTGACCAACCGTGGAAGAAGTTGCATTGCTCATGAGAGCCTTCAAAGTTAGTAACCCAAACTCTCTCCTCTCCTGCTGGAAAAGCATGTTGATGTTACATGAGAGCTGAAGTGAGGCCCCTCTGATTCTTTTACTGGCACATGCTTCAAGACACATTTCACTTCCTTGTTATTTTCTCCTCTCTGTAATGTAAGTCTGATCCTATGGCATACAAATGGTGCATTCTGTTAGCGTTGAAGGTCACACATAACTTCAGCAAGGACTATTCAATGTCCCAGAAGGCAGAGGAGTGACACAAATGTGACTTAGATCTGGTTCTCTTGATAGCATATATGTATTTTTTGTTTAAATCAGAAATGTGGTGGTTTGTCTGTATGATAGCAAATCTAGCAGTGTTTTCATCTGTGACTTCACCATGTAGGTTTTATGGTCAAAATGAAGGGAAGCAGCAGGAAGAGTGTTCCTGAATCTTGTTTTTTGTATTTTTGTATTTGCATAAAACATAACTATCCATATTTAGGCTGATATCCCTCTTTTCTTAGTAAATTCAAACTGAACATCCAACAAAAAAGCAACAACTATGAAATTAAATTCATTCATCTAATGAAACCTTATTGAATAGCTCTTGCTATTTCACCCTCCTTTTTTATTCTAAGTGTGGGATAACTCGTGAGTGTGTGTGCAGGCTGCAGGCAGGGTGGTGTTACATAAGTGTAGTATGCATCTGTGTATTGCTATTTAGAAGCCCTATAAGAGAATCACACACTGCCTGCAGAGAAGCAAGACTAATCTGCAAATCACAACCCTCTGCTGGCTGAAAACCCCACCGATTGGCTCAAACAAGGAAGAGAGGGACAAAGGCAACATGGCAACCGACCCATCAAGGCCGTAATGACATCAGCTGCTGCTGGGTAAAGAGGCTAACACTGATGCACATATAAACATTATGCCTATGTAGCTCATTTGTCTAAAAATAGTCATGCAGCTCGTACTCTGAATACAGAGTACTGTAGCGTGATGTGTAACTGGGGGGAAAGGGCTCAATCAGTGCACAAACACTTCTGTAATCCTGCTGAAAAACCACGGAGCCGTGCAGTGTGAGATATGTTCTAATTAAAGGAGTAATAAAGAGCTTTCTGCAGCTGAATGAATATTTAATCAGCCAGAGAGCGGCAATGGAAAACTGCAATGAAACACAAAGGACAAATTAAACAGAAATTCTTCAATTCACCATATCAAAAGATCAAGTTGTGTTTGATTATGGTTGCCAGCGTGCACTAGCTCTCGAGCACAGCGAGAATGGGCTGATTAGGTGTGTTGGGATTTTCTCATTAAAGGCTTTAAACACCACTTCATTAACTGACTGTTTGGCACCATTGCCTTTATAGCTTCAGAACACACCAACTTATATTAGTTTTTTGTGTTAGATCTACATAATTAGCAGAAGTTTGTAAAGAAATTCATATTAATACGTGTGAAGGACAAACAAGAATGCAAACCAGGCACTAAAGACAACCTGATTAAATCTGAGTAACATACAATAACAAAGGCGGGGGAGGCTCAGTCTGTAGGGACTTGGCTTGGGAACCTTGGGAGAATAGCCGGTTCAAGTCCTGATCAGCCCAAAAGTAGGGAGTGAGTACTTGGAGAGGTCCCAGTTCACATCCGTGAGCACTGCCGTGGTGCCCTTAAGCAAGGCACCCGACCCCCCCCCCCTGTTCCCCGGGCAGGTGTACAATAGCTGCCCACTGCTCCTAATACTAGGATGGGTTAAATGCAGAGGTGAAATGTGTGTGCTCTGCTGTGTACATGTACGTGTGTGTACAAATAAAGAGAGTATCATTACTATCCTCCGTTTCCGTAAAAAAATCGAACTCGCAAAAAGATCACATCGAAATTAAGACATTTACATGCATGATTTATAGTAGGAAGTTTACTGTATAGTCCGACAAATCATTCCCAGTTGTAACAAGCAGAATTCCCAACGTTAATGAAAACATGTTTTGTGAATATGTTTTAGGTGTGCGTTTCCTGTCAGTAGAGAATGTATTCTGATAACAATCGGAGTGCCCCAGGTTCGGACATGTTAATGTCAGACCTCATGGTGTTCAGAGATTCAGATGACCACTTGGACATATTGTACATAGACTTCTCTGACATATGAGGACCCTGCATATGTATGTTATTCTGTTGCTGTAAAGCTGCATGTGCTGAACCTACGTCTCCAAAGCCTCCTGTGTGTTTGTTGAAATGTAAACAGCTCCAGAGGGGGTTAGGGTTAGGTCCCTCTGCGTCAGTCTGTTGCTCAGTCTCAGGCAGGCAGCAGGACTATGGCTCACATGTCACATGTCACATGCCGCTGAAAGGGCAGGATTATGTGTCCGGAGAGGGGGGGGAGGGTCTGCTAGCCAGTTCTCGTAGTGTAGTTCGCCTCACACGCGAAAGGTCCCCGGTTCGAGACCGGGCGAGAACATCATTTTTGTATCAACACAACCATTTGTTAAGTTTCTCATACATTTCCAATCAAATGTTGTCATTGGCAGTAAGTAAACAATGTTATTCTTTCTGTATGCAATGATTCAATGGTTTATAAAAGAGCCAAACTGATCACTAGTTACCATATCTGTGACAAGCATATTACCTTTATCAGAATAAGCAAGGCATTAACCCTTCCAAAGATATTTTTTAATGTATCTATTTTCATGGCATATTCATTGTGACCGTAGTCAAGCCTTCGATTTCTTTAGTTATCCAATTTGTCCAACGCTTTCAAACAATAGACGCTCTATAGATCATTATGAAGAGAGCTGAAGTGACTTCCTGTTCTCCTGCTCGTCTTTCAGAAAGACAGCATGTGGAAGCTGAGCGCCATAACTTATCTGCTTTGTTCTGCCCTCTAGATCAGTCAGGGGGCAGGCTGATGTACTTCCTGGCTCTCTGTGCTGCTTCAATTGAAGTTCAAACTCTGGTTGTGATATATTCTGTCCTGCTTGACTGATAGAAATTACAACCAGACAAAGAAAAAGATAATAATATAAATTCTCTCCGGGGTGAAAGGAGGTCCATATCAGCCGACAGACACATGCCTGCTGATGCCTTCGGAGTGAGCTGCTTAGAGTGCCCATATAAGTTAATTGCTCTGTCTTTCAAACACATTTTCTTTTTCGCACCACTTCACTCATTTAGTCCAACGTATACTGAATTACTTGGATTTGATGTTTGGACGCCAGGGGTGCGTCTTCATCAGTCAAAGGAAACACATTTATTTCATTTTATGTGAGGAAAAAGCTTTTAAGTTTGCACACTAACTGGAATGCGTACAAATCTGTGTGTACAACGGTTTGTTAAACTTGAAGTATTTCTGTGATTTGCTCCGGGCTGCAGTATGTTCTAGACTCACAGTCATATATCTCTGATAGTTTCACAGCACTACAAAGAGGGCTTTGAGCCAGTCTAGCTATAGGACTTCTCCAAAAAAAAAAATCACAAGACATGTTTTGACCTTTATCGAAGTTGCTCATATGTTCAAAATCCCCTTCAAGCTTTTTGGAGTGAGATGAAAGGGACCTAAAGCTATACCAGGTTGCTTTTTGCAGGTTCTTGAAAGTTTGAAGCCTTTCTAGCGTGCATTACCTTTACTGCACTCCATGCTCTGATACCTGCTGTTCTTTTCCTGCCAGTCCTCTGGCTCAGCTGTCACTCAGGATAAAACCTTAAAACCTCCTGCCACTTTGATTAAACCAGCCAACTGGACAGAATCCCGATAAGTCCCAATTCATTACCGAAAAAGCAGTCTCTTGTTATGCAGTATTTTGTTCCTTATTCTGACTGTAATATTTAGTATAAACTAATTCAGTTTGAGTTTTGTAGAGGACTCTTCAGCCAAACTGTCATTCTGTTAAACCAGCTAATTTACTAGGAAAGCAAAAGGGGGGAAACAAATGCCTCTCTCAGTATCTTTTAATAGAAAAAGGTCCAGTTGAGGATAGAGTTTCGAGAGGGGTTAATGAGTGTAACTATTGCCTGTAAAGGGCCTTCTTTGTTTTTAAAACCCCAATGCAGTGCATTCATTTTTTATTTCAAGAATTAGCAGAGGGTAATACTGTAGGAAGAAATGGTTGGGAGGAAATATGTTTTGTTTTGGAGGGGTGAGGAGTGAGTCCTGGCTCTTTGCCCGCCTCTCTTCTTGGCAGTGGCTGTGTAAAGACAGCAGTGATTACCTGTCCCTCGTCTCAAACCCAAGCCCTGCTGGGAAAACAGGCTTTAACGATAATAGGAATGCGTGAAACCGATGCCAAATGGCCTTTTTATGAGGTAATGAAATACTCTCACTAAGAACTTGTAATGGTTTCAGCCTAATGCTAACAATAAGAGAAGTGTGCTGCCCTCGTGCTCACCCAGCAATCTTTAGTTCCTCTGAGTTGAGCACATTATTATGCATGGTTTGTAATGACATAACTGTGTAGAGCAAACAGCCTATAAAAAAGGCATTAGCTGCTGTGGCCTCCCGCAGCGAGCACACACTCCAGGAGACTTAAATCAACAACAAGCCGCCGTCTATCATGTCTCAGAAGGCATTATGGGACGTGAGATCCAGACTTTGGAATGTGCGGGTGAAGAGGGCCAATGTAGAGTCCTTGTTGGACCCCTGAGGGAGTGCAGAGGGTATATGTGGGGAACTTAAGTGGCGTGGTTCTTTCCCAAAGCAGACTGAGTGACTGCTGTTGTCACCGGCGACAGCTTCACTTTGTTCAGGTTTCAAACATGGAGCAGCGCAAAAGTGAACTCTGTACTCAGTGCGTTTTAATAACAGTTTCAAATATCTCCTGCTCACCTTTAGACTTTGCCGGGTGCCTTTCTTGTTCCAATACTTAAACAGTCACTTTTCCTTTAGCGAGGGTTGCTCAATACATGCTTTATATATTTGTCAGTGGGGGGGGCCATGTCACGTCTGGGCTGCGCGTCTCAGCCGGGGGGAGCTGTCAGCCAGTTCCCGTAGTGTAGTGGTTATCACGTTCGCCTAACACGCGAAAGGTCCCCGGTTCGAGACCGGGCGGGAACAGATTTTGTTTTGTATTCACCAGAAAGGTTGATATTGTCCCTTTTTAAAAATGCTCCAATGACAAGTATTGGAACAATTATTCACCAAAATGAATGAAGGAAAAAGTTTGCTTTGTGGTGAATGTACATGTACTATATTGCTGCTCTCTTTTTTTGTTAGGCAGTCTCCTCTATGGGGATAATATTTCTGTATTTATGAAACCTTATTTATTCACATACTATTGCCTAATGTTTTCCTGACTCTGTTGTGTCTTTCAGCTGGATCCTCAGACAGTGCAGTCCAAGAACTGGCACATGGACGTCATAGAGATGAACGGGGTGAGACACAACACTATCTTACATTATGAAATACTTGTAAATATTGTATTGAGATATGTGGTGCTAGGCAAATGCAATGTAAGTTTTTCTGACTGCACACTGTTTTCCAATGGTCTGTCTTCAACACTGCTTAAGCACCTGCAGGAAGAGAACGTGGGATTTAGAAATATGTGTTGGTGTCCTCAAAAGTACAGATTTTAGGAATGAAAAATTGAGTTGGTTATATAAACCAAACTCCAGGGAGAAATTATGTTTGGCTGTAATGTTTACAAAAAGATCAAGTTGTTTAGATGTTTATCTCGAAGATGTTGGATATTCAATTTCAATGTACTAACCTCTCTGATTCAATGCATACAAAGAAGAAAAAGTTAATTTTTGGCTTCGTAGAGAAATGCGCTTTACTTCAGCTGTGTTGTTGTTCATCTTCAGATCAAAGTGGAGTTCTCCATGAAGTTTACAAGTCGGGACCTCAGCTTAAAGAGAACGCCGTCCAAAAAACAGAGCGGGGTGTTTGGAGTCAAAATCAACGTGGTGACAAAGTAAGTACGATTTTGTTAATTTGACCCAAATAGGCTGTTACTGTAGATAACAAAATATAACTTTGTTGTCTGCTCTTCACGTGGACAGGCGCGAGCGCTCCAAGGTGCCTTACATCGTCCGGCAGTGCATTGAAGAGGTGGAAAAGAGGGGGATCGACGAAGTGGGAATCTACAGGATCTCAGGGGTGGCCACTGACATCCAGGCCCTCAAATTAGTGTTTGACACCAGTAAGACTCCTCTCCCTGTCTCTCTGTTGAACATTCTTATCCTGAGCCATATTTCAATGATTCACTGATGAGATTTTGGGGCAAATTAAGTGGTCCATATTGGTGGTAAACACAAGGAAAAGCTATAAAGTCATATTCTAACATAACATTCAAGAGCTACAACTAATGTTGTCCATCATTTTCTCCATGAACTGAGTATTAGTATGGTCTATAAAATTACAGAAAAGTGTTAAAAAATGTCAATCAGTGTTTCCCCAAGTTAAATAGGTCCTGTTTAGTCCACAACTCAAAGAGATTAAGTTGCTGAGAATTAAGAAACAAGAAAATATTCATATTTAAAAAGCTGGATATGAATTTCGGCCACCTTTCCGAAGAAAAAATAGCTCCAACCCTTTGATCGATTGTTTAAATAGTAGTGATTTATTATGAAGTTGCCAAATTATCGATTGGTAAATTATCGAGCTTTATTGACTTGTCTGTTGAAATGTTGTGTATGAAAATGGTGGTTGTCCATAAAACTGTTTTAGATGCAGCCCACAGTTATTTCATTGCATTTGAGAATTGTGGGAACTGACTCTCAGTGATGGTCACACGGCTGCAGTAACATCTTTGTGTGTTATACGTCTCTGACTGCATCTTGGATAATTAACAGATCTTGCTAAAGGAGCAGCTGTGTTATTGTCCATCTGTCATACCGTAGTCTTCTTTCTAATGGCTCCTGGTTTGTTTCCGCCCTGCAGATACCAAAGATATCCTGGTGATGCTGAGCGATATGGACATCAACGCCATTGCAGGAACACTGAAGCTGTACTTCAGGGAGCTGCCGGAGCCTCTGCTCACCGACCGCCTCTACCCCGCCTTCATGGAGGGCATCGGTGAGACCTTTAACCCTGAATCACTATCTGGTTTTATTTGGGGTATAACATAAACACAGTTAGAGGAATAACGTTTTCATTCAAGAGAGGTATTATTGAGATAAGATGAAATAAGATGAATTTTTTTGTCACAGCAGCATGGTAAAATCGCACCTAATTTGCTAAATAAAAAGATTAGAAAATAAACAAACATAACATAGAAACATCTCAAATTGAAGATAAAACAGAAGGAAAATCTCAAAGTAGGATATTAATAACATTAAGTGTGCAAGGAATTGCAAAATAAATGAAATAAAAAATGTGCATTGTGAAGAAAAGTTCTGTTGTAAGTTATACAGGACTGTCTCAGAAAATTAGAATATTGTGATAAAGTTCTTTATTTTCTGTAATGCAATTAAAAAAACAAAAATGTCATACATTCTGGATTCATTACAAATCAACTGAAATATTGCAAGCCTTTTATTATTTTAATATTGCTGATTATGGCATACAGCTTAAGAAAACTCAAATATCCTATCTCTAAATATTAGAATATCATGAAAAAGTATACTAGTAGGGTGTTCAACGAATCACTTGAATCGTCTAATTAACTCGAAACACCTGCAAGGGTTTCCTGAGCCTTGAAAAACACTCAGCTTGGTTCAGTAAACTAAATCACAAGTATGGGGAAGACTGCTGATCTGACTGCTGTCCAGAGGACCGTCATTGACACCCTCCATCAGGAGGGTAAGACACAAAAAGAAATGTCTCAAAGAGCAAGCTGTTCACAGAGTGCAGTTTCAAAGCACATCCACAAAAAGTCTGTTGGAAGGGGGAAATGTGGCAGGAAACGCTGCACAACCAAGAGAGATGACCGCAGCCTTAACAGCATTGTGAAGAAGAGTCGCTTCCAGAATTTGGGGGAGCTTCAAAGACAGTGGACTGAAGCTGGAGTCCAGGTATCAAAAGTCACTGTTCACAGACGTGTCCGGGAAATGGGCTACAATAGCCGTATTCCCATGGTCAAGCCACTTCTGAACTCAAGACCACGGAAGAGGCGTCTGACTTGGGCTAAGGAAAAGAAGCACTGGACAGTTGCACAGTGGTCCAAAGTCCTCTTTTCAGACGAAAGCAAGTTTTGTATTTCATTTGGAAGTCAAGGCGCCAGAGTCTGGAGAAAGGCTGGAGAGGAGCAAAATCCAAGTTGCTTGAAATCCAGTGTGAAGTTCCCACAGTCAGCGATGGTTTGGGGAGCCATGTCAGCTGCTGGTGTTGGTCCACTGTGTTTCATCAAGCCCAGAGTTATGCAGCTGTGTACCAAGAGATTTTAGAGCACTACATGCTTCCGTCTGCTGAAAAGCTCTATGGAGATGAGGAATTCATTTTCCAGCATGATCTGGCACCTGCCCACAGTGCCAAAACCACCAGTAACTGGTGTACTGACCATGGCATTACTGTCCTCGATTGGCCTGCAAATTCCCCTGACCTGAACCCCATAGAGAATATGTGGGGTAATGTGAAGAAGAAGCTGAAAGACACCAGACCCAACAATGCTAATGAGCTAAAGGCCGCTATTGAAGCATCCTGGGCATCCATAACACCTCAGCAATGCCACAGGCTGATTGCCTCCATGCCACGCCGCATTGATGCAGTAATCCGTGCAAAAGGATTCCCAACCAAGTACTGAGTGCATTAATGGACATTTTCAAATGTTTGATTGTGTTTTGCTGTTATAAATCTTTTTTTTTTACTTGGTCTGAGGAACTATTCTAATTTTTTGAGATAGGATTTTTGAGTTTTCTTAAGCTGTATGCCATAATCAGCAATATTAAAATAATAAAAGGCTTGCAATATTTCAGTTGATTTGTAATGAATCCAGAATGTATGACATTTTTGTTTTTTTTAATTGCATTACAGAAAATAAAGAACTTTATCACAATATTCTAATTTTCTGAGACAGTCCTGTAAGTCCAGCTAGCAGAAGAGAAACTTTTGTGAGAAAATATCCAATAAAATGTGCAAGAAGCTGACAAGACGAAATGTTTTATGAGACGAGAGGTTTTGGACCTGATGGACCTCAGCCTCCTGTTAGAGGGGAGCGTCTTAAAAAGTTTGTGTCCAGGGTGGGAGGGGTGGAGTGTGTGTTTGTGTCTTCAGTGGGGAGTTGCATTTGCCCAGCTACAATAGATAAGAGCTGAATTTAAAGAGACGTCTTGCTGTAACCGGATGTGACATCTTTCTCCCCCCCCCCCCGCAGCGCTCTCTGACCCCGCAGCCAAGGAGAACTGCATGATGCACCTGCTGCGCTCCCTGCCGGACCCCAACCTCATGACCTTCCTCCCCCTGCTGGACCACCTCAAACGGTACACACACTCTCTGTCAGATAGAGTGGAACTTACTGCTTTGGTCCGAGTTACATATTCCTTTAAGTCCTACAGAGCATATTCAAATCATTTTTCTATGCTTTAACATATATGCATTTCTTGTCAAAACATCCCCTGAATGAGGTTGTACACATTCCTTTAGCGAGGGTTGCTCAATACATGCTTTCAATATTTGTCAGTGGGGGTGCTGAGTCACATCTGGGCCGCGCGTCTCAGCGCCCAGATCACGTTCGCCTAACACGCGAAAGGTCACCGGTTCGAGACCGGGCGGGAACAGTTTTTGTTTTGTATTCACCTCATACAGGTGGTGTGTTTCTCTCAAAAAGAACTGAAAAATCTGAAATGTTAACTAAATGTAAAATGTAAATGCAAATGTAAACTACATTTATTAGGTTAGCTGAAAGTTTAAATAAAGAAAATGTGAGGTTAAACTTCAATCGTTATCTGAAATTTGTTGAGATAATACACTTAAAGTCAACGTTTCAGTTTGTTCAGTGGAACCCTTTGGCTGTGTTCCCTCTGTTTGTCCTCCCTGACTGACGGGCCTGCTGCTGTTTGTTCTTCAGCGTGGCGGAGAAGGAGCCCGTCAACAAGATGTCCCTCCACAACCTGGCCACGGTGTTTGGCCCCACTCTGCTCAGGCCCTCAGAGTCCGAGATCGCAAAGGCTCAGCACATCACCTCTGCCTCTGACATATGGTCACATGACGTGATGGCGCAGGTAACTACACAACGGCACCTGAAAATGTTTATCTTTGCCAAAATGTTAGCAATGTTAAGACAATGTTTTCCATATCATTATAGAAGTGTAACCGTGCAGAGTAGATGAAAGATATGAGAGCGGTGTGTACATGCAGATTCCCTCGTTTCCTGCACATGTTTTTCCGTGGATTCCCTCCCACGTCTCTCATTGACCCCTGTCACTTCGGTGCTCCCTCCCAGCTGTATTTAGGCTGCTGGCCATGTATTCATGTCTTCTGAGAGATGAGTTTCCTGTGCACAAATGTATTTTCTTGGCAGAATAAACAACTTCCAGAGTAAATCATCATAAATGGGGCAGCATGCGCATGCAGGAGGCCCCGCCCATCCATTACTGTGACGTTCACTGTTAGTACGGGGGTCTTCTTTCGAATTCTGACTGTTTATCACATAAGTAAACAAAATGTCAAACACCAAGGAAAGATGCTTCCACCACCAAAATACAATCTAAAATGGGGACATGATGAATTTTGCCGTAAAGTTAATAAAATCTAATCTATGTGTTAAAATGCTAGTAAAAAAGTATGTTTATTCTCAACATTTCAACGATATTCTCAAAATGGTATCGGATATTATTCTCAACATTTTGACTCAACATTATAATAATAATGATATTTGTTCCACTCATACCAGGCACTTACTATTGAGTAGATGAGCCTCAGTGAAGGGGGGAATATTAAGGGACATTGCAAGGGGGAACATTGGACTGAAAATGTGAGTTAAACATTAACAGCAGACGGGTAGCAACCTCCTAAGGTAAATTACAGTTTTCAGAGGGAAAAACTTTTCACAAAAGCGCTGAATTAGACAGAAGTCCAACATCAAAGCGGACAAACAAACTTAAATATGAACCAAACGGTAGATGGTCCTTACCAGTCTAACACAAAATCCATAATAAACGTTCAAATTCACTAAAAGAGGGAAAAGCCTTTTAAATCATTATGTATTGCGTTCTATATTACGATTTAAAGAAGCCTGGAAATATATGCATGCGTGCTTCAGTTCATGTGGTTAATTTTTTTTTAGGAGAAAAGTAATAAGGAATCGGATCAAAGTGACCTTAGAGATAAAACTATGCTTCAATGATTAGGGTTCTCTTCCATAAACCGTCAATTAAAGGAATGTAATAAATTAGTTAGATTGATATCTTGAAGACTTTAAAAGCCCTGCACTATGCTGCGTTCCAGACCATTTTGAACTTCAAAATGTCCACACTCAGTGTTCAAAGTACAATGTCAACCAAAGTCGTAGTAAACTAAGGGGAGATCCATTGAGCACGACTTCATGGAGAAGCAGTTGTCTGACCTCACAAAGCAACAAAGTGCACATTGTACATGGTAAACCATTAACAAAAAAGTTGTCTATATTTGATTAAAATATGAAATACTATCATATAATAAAACCTCTTCTGCATGTAAATCCAAGTCAAAATGTGTCACTAATGTTATAAGGTAGCTGGTTATAGTTAACAATCTCTGAAAGTGATCTTCTCTTCACAAAGGTTATTTGGGAAAACTTAAAAAATGGCAACAAAAGAAATGTGGTGGCTGTACCGCTTCTGTGCCAAATAAACTGTATTTGTCTTTCACAATAAGCAATGATTTCTGTTTATGATTTTGCGTCGAGCACCTGGAACTCTTGGAAGTAGTAAGTTGCTTATTTCAACTGGGAAAATCCCAATTCCGAGTTGTCTTGAACACAGCATAGGATGGAGTAGAAGACCGACGAGTAGGATAATATGGACTGTTTATGAATGAATAACAATAAGTGGTTTTCTGTTTCCTCAGGTCCAGGTGCTGCTCTACTACCTGCAGCATCCTCCCATCTCCTTCGCGGAACTGAAGCGCAACACGCTCTACTATTCCACTGACGTTTAAACCACCCCCCACCATCACCACCTCCCTCAGGGCGCCATACAGAGAGGAGAGAGAGAGAGACTCCATACAAACCCTGGTCCTCGCCGACCGGTGGTCCTGCCTCAGCTCTTCTCCCAGCAGGCTGCTCATCTTGACTGTACAGCCCCCCCCCCCCCTTCCCCTCACACATACACACACACACATCCCTCCCTGAACCCACCACCTTCTCCCCCGGTCCTGAAAAGAGATGAAGCCTGTCAATATGGAGGCGGTGACGGAGACTTCCCGGTCATCTATTCGTCACGTTTGTAAACTAAGGAGAGTAAAGCCCCCAGCGCCTCTCGCTCCCAGGACAAGGCATTCTGGGAGCTCATCAGGGAAATCTAGAGGGGGTCAGGATCACGTGGTGTCATCTAGTGAGCACTTTCCAGACGACTCCAGCTTCTTATTCCTTGATCAGAGGCATGCCAGAAAAAATGGCATTTTCATGTGTGATAATTATGTTTTCTCTCCTTTTTTCTTTCTTTCTGGCCTAATGCATGTGGTGGAGGAGACTGGGGGTGTGAGTGACGACGTGGATGCACTTGAGTGAGTGAGTGTGTGTTTAAAGGGACTATGAGAACTTGTGAGGTTTAGAAGTGGCTGGGAAGCCGTCCTAATACATGGCTGGTGACGCGTCTCTCCGTTCTGACAGGACGAGAGAGAGCTGCCCTCCCCGGTGAGTCTCGGCCAAATTAGCCCTATTTATTTTAAATATATATAATATGTGTGCCTGTACAGTTCTGTGCAACTAGAGAAATGCTCAAAGGAGTCTGTTTTTTGAAGTTTATTCAGGTAGTGATGTTATTTTTAGCTTCTCATTCACCATGTCCATGGTTGGTAAGCTGTACTGAAAAGATGGACATAAAGTCTGCCAGTTAATTTCAGATCACTTTGTAAAGGAAGGGCACTCTGGGACATGAGGGTTATTGGGGGGAAAACACAACAAATGGAACATTCTTTTTATTTCTCTCGTTGTTTCATTGCAAGCCTGTTCCAAGTGTCTTACTGCACCGGTATAATCTATAGAGTTGATTTGTGTAGTTGCCCTCATTGCATGTTCAGCTTGTCAATCAAACCAGGCAGGGTAACAGAAAGGTAGGTTGTCTCTGCGCAGCCCGCTGAGACTGGCTGATCCCATCTCTGCTCTGTACAAAGCCCACCTTTCTGCTATCAAGCCTGCGACATATCTTAAAATACTGTAAGCACTGCTAGATGAGTACTATTTGATATTTTTAATATAAGATGAAAATAAAAATAAAAAATGTTGTATTTTACTTCCTTTGAGAAGAATTTCAATATACTGTAATATTGAGGATTAAATGTCAATGTGAACTTTTCCCCCCATTTTTTTTTAGTAAAATAAAAGTTACCAAAACACTCTCTTTGTGTCCGTCTGTGTCAATACTTGTCTGTGGAAACAATGCGTCATCTTCACTTACACACGGTTTGATATTGCTTATTCAATTGAGTAACTATAATAAAACATCGCAAATACACTATCACCTAAATTATAATTTATAGAATGTTGAACCTTTTGAAGCCCCTTTTACTGGATATGTTACTATTTTCTTCCCATATTAACAATTAATAATCATTCATCACATTCTGCTACGTCAGCAGTTGGAGTTCTTCCCCTATTGAAATATTAATCCACGTTTGGAAATGTAAAGTGATTGCACCACCTGGTGGTCAATTTACAAACTGTTTAAAGTAACCGCCATTGGAAGTGACACTCAGGCTGTACATCTGTGCAGTTAACCCTCTGATTTGTTAAAATATTAAGGGCAAACCTGCTGACCTCTGTTCAAATTGGTGGTGGTATATTTCCCACAAAATCTGAATGTTTTCCTCGCAGCATTTTAGATTAGATTGTTAAAGAGAGCATTTACCAACCAATCTTCTTCATTTCTTGTCTGACTTAAAGGGTATAGACCCAACAGTCTTTCAGCTTCTTTCATTGGTTATAGAGGGATGAGGATACGTTTTTGTTAAATATTGAATATATTTGTATTTTGTGCAAGTGTTTCCGGCCCTTGTGAGCTCCCATGAGGAGCAGTGCAGAGCTCTGAAGCCCAGTCAATCTCAGACCAAGGTTGCTGACCTAAACCTGCCATGGGGGGGAATCCTCTGAGTCCATCGATGGATCCAAGCTCGCGGTGAACCCTGTGGTTCCTTCCCTGTTCCTTACTCCCAGCATTTTAAAAGGATATTTTAATACATTTGTATAACATACCATGGAATATTTGTTTCATAACTGGGAAAATTAATAACAATAAAAACCAGGATATTGATCATTTATAAATGTGATTTATAAATCAATTTAACATCATTTGTTGTCATTTCTGGGCCGAGTGGAGAGTTCTGAAGCAGTCAATCACAGGTTGTGGATCTTCCTCTGCCTCAGGGGGAATCTTCAGAGTCCACTGCCTGGATCGAAGCTCGCCGCGAGACTCATGGAGGATGCCATTCCTGAATTTCAGAACTCTCTGCAGGTTCCTCTGGGATCTGGATCTCTCTTAGAGCTCTCTGAGAAAAATCACAGAGCTCTATATCTGAGTACTATTTGTAAAAAAAATATTTTAATCAGACCATTTTATACTACCACCATTATACAGTGTATACTTACATACCATACAATATTTGTTTTATGACTGTCCTCTGGGATCTGGATCTCTCTTCCAGTGCCCTGTGATTTTTTTCAGAGCACTATCACTGACTAATAGTGACTATACAGATCAAGTTTGATTGAATGAAGCACACATTTATTATACAGCAACCCAAATACGTTTTGTACTGGACAATTACAATCGTTTAGTTTTTTTTTGTATTTAATTGATAAAGCTGCTGTACTTTGCTCTTAATGCTGCCTCAGCTGTAAATGTATTGTGTAGTCTATCTGCTAACATGATTCAGTGTATTTGGGTTTTCCAGAGAAGCGTATGATTTGATTATACAGTCTTTAGATGTTTGAATAAACCGGCTGTATTCATTTTGAATGTGTATAATTGAGAGGGTCAGGATGCAGAGCTTCAAACCCTGAAGCCTTTTAAATATGTAACCTGTTTATAGCTGCACTCAGCTGTTACACAATAGTCTGCACTATTACATTTACATGAAATTAAAGTATTCTCAAAAAGCAAAACGTTACACTGTGACCAGCCTGACATTATCACAATAAATCCCACTATCCAACAAACTAAAGATATGATTTTCTCTGTGTTGTACTGATAACTTATGAAAACATCTGCACCAGATTCATAAGAAGCTCACTACAGGCTCTATTGGGTCTGAGTGGGAAACCCAAAACTATTTCCTTACTGTACATCACAGAATTATTATAAATATATAAACATATAACTTGAATCAAGACTATAATTAAAAGCAAATTTAAGACGTCTTTAGTCGTGGACACTTTTAAACTTCAAGAAAAAAATTCTAATCAATTTAACAAAAAAACACATGTTTAATATAAATTATCTGGATCTGGGTTAGTTACACAGTAAACACTGAATCAGAGTGAAGAGGAATTATGTTCAGCATTTTCCTTTTACCGTCCCAGAGAAGCAGATCCCCTCTGCTCTCTGACCATGATGTGAAACTGAAGCTTCTCTGGAAACAAAGAGGTGCACATTGTGCACAGGAACAGGATCCCTCACTTCCCCAAATCATCACTTCTGCTTTCTCAGCAGTCCTCCATGTGAGGGTAAATATTCACCAGTTGGATTTCTTTCAGGGCACTTGCATCATTTAAGTCCATACACTCTTGAGTGGTTCACCGTAGATAATATTCGATGGCAGCAGAGAATGCAGCGAAGCCTCCGCATCCCAGCACCCCCGCCTTCAGACCCGCTAAAAACAGGAACAAAATTACATGTGAGGACACAAGAAACATACTGCCTTTAATGAAAAACATCAATGTAAATGTAGCAGGTCACATACCACGGAACCCAATGGCTCCTCCAGTTACACAGCCGCTGTACACTGCGTTCTTCCAGTCAGAAACGCCTCTGTGCTGCGGATGAAAAGAAGAGAGGAGGAACCGGTTAGCATGGTGCTATATCTGAACTGTCATGAATGGATCAGGGCTGTTTTGTTTATTTTGCACACTTTAAATTGGGTAATCAAAAAAACAAAACAGTTTTGCACTAGAGGGCGCTGTCAGGCCATGTTAAGGGAGGTTAAAAAGAAAAAAACACAACCATGAACACAAGAAAACATCTCAAACATTTTACATTATTACAATAACAATTTGGCAAAGGCATTTCCTTTACAGTCAATGTCATCCCACCATCATTGGTCACACATAATGCTAACTGCACTGCATTTATGTAGCGCTTTTCTAATCTTTGCAACCTCTCAAAGTGCTTTAACATCATTACAACATTCACCTACACATTCATAAAGAGCCCCCCCCCCCCCCCCCCCCCACAGGCGTGAGACTTACTGATTCTATGACGCACTCTGTGCATGAGAACATGGCGCCAATAACGGCAAAGTTCTTTGCGTACGACATCCCTCTCTGTCCCATGTCTTTGAGGACTTCTCGTGCTGATGGAGTTCTCAGAGGGTCTTTGGGGTCAAAGCCAACATTGGTATCGATGCCAGCAGTAAAAACACCAAAAGCTCCTCCGAGGACAAAACCTGTGGGAAGGTAAAAAACGAAATCAGTGTTTGCTGCACAATAAATCACAACAATATTTACAGGGGATAAAAGATGCATACTGCTACTAATCCAAGAAATATTACGGATCATAGATGGGTAATGCATATATAATAGGCCTTAAATTGACAATTATTTTCTATTATGTATTCATCTTTCATCTGTAAAATACTAAACTATCACAATTTCCAAAGCTTTTAACTGTTTTTTTTTTACTAGATGTACACTACAAAACCTTAAAATGTCTTCATGTTGCAGGCCTACATATCAACTGTGTTTTTCTGAGGTTGATTTTTCTTTTGCCTCTTTTTATTTCACTACTGTTTATGCTTTTCAGTGTTTTATGTATCTAGACACACTTGCATTTGCATTTGCGTTTGTTGCTTGTTTTTGTCTTTGTTATTGTATTTGTAATGGATGACTGCAAAAGCGTTTTAGGCTCCCTTCTTCTCCTGCACTGTAACTTCATTGTATGCATTAGGTAGTCATTTTTATACAAACAAACATTTAAAAATAACTGAAAAGCAGACACAGAAAAACGTAGTTTTGTGTCTGTCAAAATATAACTCAACTAATAACTAATGATAACCCAGTAGTAATAATCTCCCCCTTCTCCAGCTACAACATTGAAACGATAGATACATACATAACGACACATCAATAAAACAATAATTCCCAATATACATGACTCTGAAATTGGGAGACACTACATAATAAGCACTTTTACCGTAGGTACTTTAGATACATTTTGATGCAAATACCGTTATAGATTTTGAATGTAGGACTTGTAACTGAGTATTTTTAAACTGTCTCTGTCAGAGTACTACCCACACATACTGACCAGTTATCCTAATGTTAACGTGGTGTCTTTGCTTACCTCCAACACAGGCCAGGACAGCCTTGAAGGCGCAGCTCTCCATTCCCCTCTCGATCATCTTCTGCTCGTCGCTTTTCATAGGCATCGGCAGCCCCCCCATGATGCCGGGGCTCAGCTCCTTCACGGCCCTCTTGTCCCCGATGAGGTGCTCCAGGATCAGGCTGTACTGGATCGGCGGGCTCTCCATGCCCGGAGCAGCCGAAGCTGGATCTTTTAAGTCAGAGGCAGCGAGTACTGCTTCATCCATGGAGGCAGCCATGTTTTCAATGACAGTGCCGCTGTACGTAAATGTAGTCAAGGGTGAGCGAGGGCAGATTCGTTACATATGTAATGCGTGACTTCTGAAAACAGAAAGAGTTAGAATACATTTTAAGCATATAGTTTTCACTTAATGACCAAAAATTATACATTTAATTTGTAACGTTCTAGCTGTTTTTCTCATGACAAACGGCTAGCACATTCGACACAAAGTCAACATGCCTATGCGACATCAATACCTATCATGCATTCTGTTTTTCATGAAACCTTAAGATGATTTTCGAGGCTGTAGCTTGTTTTTTTAGTTTTTTTATTATATTGCGTTACATGTGTTTAAGACATTGGTCCATAGCCTACGGTTTTATGAGTCTGTACATATTATAATATAAATGTATATTGTCCCTAAAGTAATTTATATTATGTCAGAGAGGTGTTGCACTCATTAAATATTCATTAGTATGTACATATTATAATATACATCATTGTTGATGACATGACTGGCTTTAGCCGAAGATACTGAACTCTCTCAATAGGACACTTTTTATTGGAGTTTTCATGAACAATCCCAAGGAATACTTTTTGGTTTGTAATATTCTTAATATAAAGAAATTCTTTAAATAAAGAAAGAAAATGTGATTTAAACCGAAAGACTTAATTAAGAGCAAGACTACACTTCCCAGAAATCTCCGCGAGCACTGCGCCAAACTCGCTTCACGCGCTCCACCTACCGGCTCCTCGAGCGCTGGCCGGTGGTGACACTATAATGAATCCCGTGTGCGACGCGGCGGCGGCAGCAGCATCCTGATCAGACAACAGCAGCAGCTCCGCCGCAACACAACCCAGGTGAGAGCTAGTTGCTAATGCTCTTTCATTTATGACAGTCTACTGCATTTATTCCTGTTTTTACCATTTTGCTGAGGGAACATGTGTAAACTTTACCGTTAACGCTGCTGACGTGCGACATTACCGAAGCTGTCACAGAGTCGCTCGGTGTCTTTGGTCAGTTGAGATAAAAAACAAAATGACTTTGATAACAGCTTGACTGTTAGCAGCACTTACTGTCACAGGACGGCTATGTTCCTTTAATTTAATGACTCAGTCTTTCTGAAGCGGACGTGTCTATCTATGACAACGTCTGCCATAAAATTAGCCAAAGGACAGGTTGTTTGCATGCTAATTAAACGTCTCACTGTTTGACATGTTAGGCAAATATTTAGAATTACGCAGGCGCCTACAAGACGTCGTTTTACCTTTTGTTCAGTTTGCTCCATGCCAAGTCCTGAGTTCAACAGGATTCTCGCTCGATCAATACAACCCATCTGCTTGAATCAAAATATCCCTTTTCATAAGCTCAATTCTGTTTCTACCTTTGTTATAACATTCAACAGTTTTAATATTTTCGTTGCTAAGGGATGTCTGGTAGTGTAATGTTGTGAACCTGTCACCAGAACATCCAGAAACATCTTCTAATCTTAATTCCCATCATTAAAGTATAAATGCTGCGTCAAAGCCTTGTCCACACAGCCAGGATTAGTGCAATTTAAAGGGTCGTCTTTTATTTATTTATTATTTTGTAAGCCAACAAATTATTAATTGTATATATTAGGTCCAACAATATATGAACAAAGTTATGGCATATATCCACCATGTGTGAGTTTTTAATAGTAAAAAGTACACTCAGATTCGAGTGCCTAAGATGTGGACCTGAACTAATAAAATGTTAACAATTAATATATTTTATATAATATTTTTTAATTAAATTACAAACATTTGTAATCAATGAAGATGCTCTTCTTAGAACTTTATGTGGTAGCTATACACTGTGCTTCACCAGCTTCTCATAGAGGTTATTTAGTATACTTAAATTCCCCAAATAAACACGCAAATTCATTTCCCAATTTAGCTGTACTGCTAAGGTTTTCCTGTCATTTTATGTACAGTTCACATGTGCTGCCAATGGAAAGTTGCATTTGGAAGCACTTCAGTGCGCTGCAAGCTGTTTTTCTTCACATGATCAGCCATTTGTTCCTCATCACACCAGGACCATGTGAAGGAGTCAAACAAGGCCTTCTTTTCTTTAATGTAGTTATTTTTGAAAGGTGGTTGTTTTGTGTTTAATAGGTCCTTAAATGCTTAATTAAAGCAAACTTTCCTGACTAAGCTCCTGTGTTAAATTCTCACCTAACACTTATTGTTGAAACCCACATTACTAAGGTGTTTCAGACACATCTGAATAAATGAACAAATGAACATATAATGATGTGTTTAGGCCATGGACTTTTATTTATTGTGTGCAGCTAATAGGACATTTCTACAATGACCTAAGGGAAAGTAAAACGTCCTAATTGCAGGGCTTACGTTTTAGTCTTGTGTTTATAGAAGAGAGCAGCCTTGCAGTGGAATTGGCATGTGTCCCTAGGGACAAACCAAATGGGCAACAAATGACAGATTTCACTTTCTTCTGTTCCCTTTGATTACGCCATTCGAATGGAGAGTTAAAAATGAGCAGTGCAACAGTCATTTATGGGGCAGTGAATGTGAATGTTGTTTGTAGAAAATTATACTCTTTGTTTTTCTCACGGTTAACCATCCAAGAAAGGGAAAGGTTTGAAATCTGCCAGATCCAAAACAGACCAGGGATGACTGGTCTTGTAATTAGGCCAGACACTGAGGAAAGTGAATAAAAGCTTCACATTTGCTATCCGTCAGTTTGAATTTGTTGATTTCATGACTTGATGTTTGTCATCGGCAGAACCCTCTCTTTTGTAATCATACTTGCTATGTCCTTGTAGCTGAAGCAGTGGATCTCCTTGTTATTTATCTATAGCTGTTCTCATTCCCAGTTCAGGTTTCTGTCATTGGCTTGCATGTGTTATGTGGGGAGCATCCATGTCCAGTTGTACAGCGGAGGTATTGCTTGTTTTGTTGGGGGGAAAACAACCTGGTGATCTGATAACTCTGCTCAATGGGAAGAATGAAATATAGAAATGTGTGACTCTCTAAAGGAAATGCAAGATCACTTCTCATTGCTCTCCCACACACTCGGGATTATCTTCTACCCGTGCTGCTGTCCTGGATTCACTTATGATGCCTTGAGACTGTGAGTTGAACATTTGCATTTACTGGAGTCTTTCATCCACTTGCTCTAACTGTAATATGAAATGAGTCAGGGTGGGGGTGGGGTAACAACGTTTAGAGTGACCTTGTCCAGCTGTGGTAAGATGTGTGAAAGGCAGATTGCAGGGATGGAGTCCTCTACACTGTCATTCACAGAACCGGCCCGACCCATTAAGCGACATAAGCGGCCGCTTAGGGCCCCGCAGCCACTAGGGGCCCCCTATCAAAAAAAAAAAAAAAGAAAAAAAAAATAATAATAATCTCAGTACACCGTCGCCGTCATAAGTATGTTTAATTAATTGTGTTAATATGCCTAGATTGCCTACTCTCAAAGTCATGTATTATATGATTGAGTCAATCATATAATACATCCACCATGCTTTACCTGAACCTCATCATGACACTAGAGAGGACGGCAGAATTGTAATTTCCCGTGTTCAGTGAATGCAACAGAGGCAAGACACTAGACCAACTAGAGATTTGAATGGAAATAAACATCTGTCTTATTGGCTGACAGGTACCTATCCTGTGAGCTGTGACAATGTTTAAACTGTCAGTCGGACTCAAAGATGGACATAAGAACATATTTTCTTAAAAAAGATGACAATTCTCAAGTGGTGGCTCACACAACAACCCCAGAGCCACCACTTGAGCCAGGTAAATGGTATGTACATGTCAGTAAACTTTCAAGATATGCGAACATGTAAGCAAAGCATAAATTACAGCTACGTTGACGTTACTTTGAATCGCGGGGGTAAGCTAAACCGTTAGCAAGTAGCTATAGCTAGCCAGATATATTAAATAAACACTTAGTCATACAATCTAAATGTAATGTTTTTTAGCGTTACCTGGTGATTTCAAAGAAAGCACTCTGGAAAATGTTGACTTACTGTTCGATGAAGCTAGAAGCTACCTTACAGTACACAGTTGATACTGAGTTCTGTTGGTTAAAGCGTTTCATAGTTAGCTTAGCTAAGCATCAACCTAGCAATGAAATGATGTCATGTGACAGTATTTCTGAGAAAAGGTCAGCTGAAATGGTGGCATGCCACTGCTTTACGTGTCGACAGCATGTTTGAACGTATTTGCAGTAGTAAATGTGGCTGTTTGGCCACTGACGTTGCCATAACGACACCTGAATTTAAATGTGCGACCTCTTTTTGTGACAGATTTAACATGAAATTATAATTCTTCTGAATGATATTCCTATTGACAGCTAGTTTCTATGTGAACATTATGAGATGGACAGCCAGAGAGAATAAATGAAAAACAGTTGTGAAATACTATATGACAAAACAAGAATACAGTTTAAAAGGGGAGTGATTTGTAAAATATAAGAAATAAAATCTGTTTACAGTTCTGTTTCAGATGTTGAGAGATGTATCCATAGATCTCTTAATTTTGCTCTCAAAGTGCACCAGATTGATGCTTTTAACTTCATTATTTAAAAAAAAATCTTCGATGAGGACCCCCCCTAGAGGATGTTAGGTCCACGGTGTTTACATGCTTATTTACACAATATGTGTGCTCATGCTAACATCATAAGACAAAAGTTGGTTCCGTCTTGTGTGTAGTGAGAACGCGCTAGAGTGAGGGGAGCCCCCAAGCCAAAGCTCGCTTAGGGCCCCCAAAAGTCTAGGGCCGACCCTGGTCATTCAGATGCTCAAATGCTTAAGTCACAGCATGATTACTCTGTACTGAAAGATACACCATAATGATGACATCAAGTATGATCAAAATACCCTTTTAATACAAGACATTTGAACTTGACACAGTTGGAAAATCACAGGCAGAAATAATGAAATAAATGATAGCTGAATTCAATCTTTAATTTCAGGTTCCTGGTATTGTGCATGCTTGCTCACTGTAACCTTCAATGAACCCATGAATGGAATAGAGCCATGGTTACTGTAGAAAATACATGTTCCTTCTCTACTATGACAATCTAAATGTATCAAAAGCCTGCTGGATGTAAACTCAATGATCTGGTTCTCACGCTCACAGCATGGAGTACACACATTGTTACAAATCCCTAAAAATAACAGTGCTTACGACTTGTGAGTTTATGTGGACAAACTACCCTTGAATTTATTTAATCCAAAAAGTACTGATCAGGCACTAAGATGACATCAACACATTTATATAAGTCCTTACTTTTAAAGAGCATGACCCCCTTGATTTCTGCTCAGCAATACCAGATTATTACTCGATGCATCGTGGGGTTGAACGAATATAAAGTGTGTCCAGTTCTTTTTTTTTTTAAATGTTGTGAGTGAGAAGGTCATATACACGTCCCAAATATTCTGCAAATAGCATCATTTGTACTTACTGTGATATCTCATCTTTAGTATTGACTAGCGGCAGCTTTCTTTTTGCACAAATGTGGTTTGAGTTAGAGATATCTTTATCTCTAAACAAGCTCATGACTAGATGGTGAACTTTCATGCTGCTGCTGTCAGAGCAGAGCAGAGCAGTTTGTGGAGCCTGTGCAGGTCATCGAGTGCAGTGTCCTGGTTCATAAAGGGATCCACTATGTGACCATTTTGCAAGTTGTCTTCTCGAAAATGAACTTTTTATTTTTTTAAACGAGCTCGAATTACGGAGTGACATCGCAACAGCTAAGGCAATGGATGAATAAACAGTAGCTTAAATGTTAGTTGTGTGCTCTGAGGTTAGCACTCTCTTTTTGTCTCCATGTTACCCTTTCATTGATAAGTTATACCTCCCAATGTTGACCCTCTTGTTTGTAACAGAATTAGCTCTCATCCTCTTCATTATGAGGATCTTAGGAAAATACTAATATGGTCAAAAACACATTTCTCTTTTGCACTCTTAATCATTCAGGGACATGTAATGAATAAAGTACAGTGTATGGTCCTAGAAGAGAGCTGTTATCTGTCCTCGAGAGGCGAGGTGTAGTCCGCAGCTGGAGTGGCACATCCTTTACTGCAGGAGGCTTTCATTGTGGAGATAAGAGGAGATGGACTGATGGGAGCAGGGATGAGCACTGCATTCAGTCAGTTGAATAAATAAAAGCAGCTCTATGTGACAGAAAGTGAGGCTGCTCAGTATTCTGTTCATGCAGCTATTGTGTGTATTATTTAAACTCAATACTTTTGCACCGCAAAGGCACAGATGGCTCCCAGCCTCTTTAGCTTTGCCAGGATTCCTTCCCTCAGCTTTCTTCTAAATGCCATCTACCAAAAGGCCAGTGGAGAAAGAAAACTGTATATGTTGAAGTAAGGTAACGGCCAATCATCTTTTTCCTCTGGCTACATTTGTTTAGTTCAATAACGTCCAGGAAACAGGCTGCATACTTGACAAGCATCACAGTCTAACTCACTGGCTCCAAGGAATGCCTTTTGTAAATGGGTCATCTGGAGCAGGTTGGAGGTAAAGCAGAGAATAGATATGGCCTTTTGATGTGGATGCTTCCCCTCTGTCCAAAGGGCAAGACAGTGTCCTTCAGAGCATTGATGAGCAACTAAAAGAGAGATAGATCATTTGTAAATATACCATTCAGCTAAACAAGAAGAGCAAGTTTACAGTTGTGACGTTTACACATGCGTGGGGAGTGTCTAAAATGTTGGCCTGAAAGAGGTCCGACCTATTGTTATCTCTTTGTTGTGTCATACAGGTTACATTGAACACACCCACGGTTCACATCAAATAGCTCTCATGCCACAAGTCCATTGAGTCTATTGTTGCTACACTCAAAGCAGAGAGCAGGGAATGCTCCTTTTAGGTTGGACCGCAAAACTATTCATTTGCACCACTACTATGACGTCCCATTGTGGAAAATCACTGAGCTCTCTCTGACAAGGTACTTTTATTTTTATTGCCCTGCAGTTCTCATGGACGCTATGCTAATGTTTCTATGGAAATACGCCCACTCGCTGTATATATAGCCAGCAAGGCAGACAGGAAAGCAGATGAAGTTTCTGCAATGTGGCTTTGACTGTTTATCAGACAAGAACTGTGACACTACCAGAGCAGGAAGTGTGGCCCTCGAGGGAGCCAGGCTCTGAGAAAGATGAAGCAGAGGAAATATTCAAGAAGAATATCTATAATCAGCTCCCATTACTGTAAGCCTGGTGAACACAGGATAGAAGGTTTTCTGGGACAAATTATAATGATATGAGGAAATTGCTTAATTCATGATTTCAGAACATAATCAAAAAGTGAAATAATATCTCAGAAGTCCTAAACGCGGAATATAACTTCCAACCCTTTCTCTTGGATGACAACTGTCAAAAATATTGAGCCAGCATCTCCCAATTCTTCCTGTTTTTTGAAAGTTTTGAGAAAGAAGATGTATGTCGAGATCAAAGGAAATCCTGTGTCAGCACTTTCCTCACTTGCTCTGCTTCCTTCTCATCTCTTTCTGAACTTAACGATGCTGATTCACACAGCAGCTTTCCTCTTCAGGCTATTTCATATTAAAATGCTGAGAAGTGTTTTTTCTGTGTTTTGGTTAGTTCTGTATCTTAGTAAGGGCTTAAGGGGCTTTCATCTGTCTAGCAATAGGGCACATTTAATCAAAGTCTCCAGACAAAGGCAGCTTGTACAATAACCATTAGCCTTAAGCTCCTTAAGCTTACATACCACTTGTGAACTATTGCTTCCTTGCTTTATGTTCTCTATTCCCTGGAGTGCCATTTCAACCGTTTTATAATATTTATACAGCTGTAGGCATTTACGCTTTGCTCTTGCACAAATAGCTACTGACAGCAGAAGAAGTCACACATTTGCTGCATTGCTACAGTATGGTGCTAAACTAAACTGTAACTTCCCCAATATTGCTTTTGGGAATGAGGTTTTTCTCCTGTTGCGTACTAGTTTCAGATCCCTGCAGACTAAAGGGGAAACCCAGAGGGAGAGCAGAGACCAGCGCACAGCATGGCACACAGACTAATCCCACAATCTTCCTGTTTCACTTTGGCTCAGATAATGAATTTGCACACACGTCTCGTCTGGACCCAGGTGCTTTACAGATGCCTCAAAGTTGCCTACGTATTCAGGCACAGTTAACACATTAATTGCAACAGTAATCTGTTCTTGCTAGATCTAATGCAGATGTTGGTCAGATGTGCAACTGCTGTGTAATATCAATAGCAGCAGTAGCAACATATCTACATGACACCAACAGAAGCAACAGAAAGATAATAGCTGTCCTGCTCCTAGTTGTTATACGTTGATAGGCAATATTTTCAGACATTATGGTTGGTATCCAGTTGGGTTATAGTTCATCCCAGAATATTACTGAAGGCACAAATAACAACAGGTTCAACCTTCCCCCCCACAGTAATACCATGACAAATACAATCAAATAGATTGGCTTGTCTCATAGCCAGTTAATCTACTGTTTAATCTTGTATATTTAAAAATGGGAAATAACAGGCTACGCTACCATGTATAGTTCAAAAGTTAATCCTCTTAGTGATATCCTTTACAGATTAAATGAAAGCACTGACAGTGAGAACTTTATTTTATGTAGTTCAGTGAAGTTTTACAATATAAAAAGTGACCACTGTAAGGGAAAACCACTCTATTGAATCTTTCCAATTTTTTGAAGCGTGGTTTTAACATCTTCAAAATGGGAAACCATTCACAGCCAAAACACTTGAGTTCAATGAATATGTAATCCACAAAGCCATACATAACAGGAAGAGTTGTTTCATTGTTTGTGAATTTAATGGGAAGCACATGGCATAGTGCCACATACCACATCAAGAGCAAATAGTATAGACTGGATCCAAAACATTAGTGTCCAAACGCTGCTGAATCCTGAAAGAAATAGTTTGAATTTAAGTTTTGTGTGTGTGTGTGTGTGTGTGTGTGTGTGTGTGTGTGTGTGTGTGTGTGTGTGTGTGTGTGTGTGTGTGTGTGTGTGTGTGTGTGTGTGTGTGTGTGTGTGTGTGTGTGTGTGTGTGTGTGTGTGTGTGTGTGTGTGTGTGTGTGTGTGTGTGTGTGTGTGTGTGTGTGTGTGTGTGTGTGTGTGTGTGTGTGTGTGTGTGTGTGTGTGTGTGTGTGTGTGTGTGTGTGTGTGTGTGTGTGTGTGTGTGTGTGTGTGTGTGTGTGTGTCAAAAGGTGCTACTGGAGACGCAAGCAGGAAGTACACAACATCTATTTTGAGAAATTTGCCAGGACATAGTCACAGCGATAACATTGCAACTACTGTATTTATACAGACATGAAACTCTACAGGTGTGTAGTTGATATAATTCAAAAGATGGCTGGGGTTCAAGCAATGGTGATGGAAACAGGGGGGAAAGGGAGCACTTGCCCCCCCAGCTTTACACCCCTGGCCTGATTTGATTCCCGGCTGGTTGCAGAATTGTCTCTAGTTAAAATGAATGCGAATTCTGTGGCGTTTTGGACGCTGCAATGAGAGTAGTCTGTACTTTCATTGATCGTGGACAAAGTAATATTTCAAGCAACACACTCAACATCATTGAACATTCAACATTTATATTGACCTCCTTTGCGACAGTGTTGTGTCTGCGCGGAGAGTCTGACTCAGTGCTTTTCCTGTGTACGGAGGGAGGACGAAAGAATCAAATGAGCAAGTAGTGCGTAGGAGCTTCAGTGTGTCTGCTGCCACCTCCTCTAGTGAGCATCCAGCCACATTGATCTATGTTCCATCATTATTTATGAATGTTTGGCCTGCTACCTAACTACTCCAGGGAAAGCTGTATCCGGTTTCCCTATTCACACTGTGTGGAAGCGTTCACTTATTATATATGCAAAGGGTCTTGGCAGTATTGAAGCTTATTCCAGTTGTAAATTTCTAGAAATGTCCTCAAATGTACGTTGATTTAATGGCTGAGATGATAAATGGTGGAGATGAGTGGACTGTACATTTCTGGTCTCTAGTGGCTTTTCCTCCTAGTTTATGTTCTATATTAGGAAACTTGGACTGTGTTCTCATACCGAGAACACCCATTTCAAAGTCACATACTTTTTGCTGCACTGGTGACGCCGTGACGGATAAAAGTAGTTTGGGTCACCCTATTCTTTACTTTTCCTCTAGCATCAAAGACAGGGTGGGGAACAAAGTAATCTTGTATGCTTTCTATTGAAATGTCTCAACAGATATTACATGGCCTGCTGCCATTTTGGCATTTTTACCAAAAAGATGTTGTTCAGTACTGCACCCATCCATACAGGGTAGACTAGAATAGTTAACAAAATCATGTTTCACTACTATACCTATACAGATGGCTTTCATTTCCCATATTAGAAAAAACCCCCGAATCAAAACAGTAGTTGAAAGGTTTGATAGAACTATGTTTGAGGTTGAATTAAACGTTATTTCAATAGAGCAACAAGTATGTTTCTGTCTTCATCTTGCGATCCATAGTGCCACACAGGAAAATGTAGCCACATTGAACAATGACAGGAACAGAACAATGTTTTGACAGCATTCAAGTATTGCTAAGATTACAGAATCGGCATTGTTAAAAGCATATATATTATAAAAATCTGTATCAGCAACAGGATGTGAACTGTTTCTCAACCCTTTTGCAGCGTCCTTTTAGAAAGAGCTGTTTTTGCGGTGGTGTAGGGGTGTGGTCAGTCCAAGTTCCTCAGTTTACCACTTGCCACAATCTGCAGCCTGTTTCATCGCGTACCAGAGATCAGCTTTCTAACCCACATGCTCTGCAGCCTTGGCATGCCGTACGTTGTGTGGGATCCAAATTAGACCAGTATGGTAGAGCAAGAAATGCCGACCCCTCCACAAATGATCCACCCTCAAATTTAGAAGTGTTTTCCAGACAAAGAGTATCTTTGTCAGAGTTGATAGCTGGTGTTTATGCCCGGCCTACAGACCACTTTGGAATTGAAGTGCTCATAACAATGTGATAAATCAATCTTTATTTTTCAAACTCTAGAAAGTCAGACATGTTTTTTTACTGAAGCAGCACATGTACTTGCTTTACACGGCTGTATTTTTTCAATCTAAGAACACAGTTCATCCCAACCGCAAACACACATGGTCCCAGGTTAAATCACATTTCAATCCACTGTTTGGAGAACAAAGTGCAGACACCTGCTTTTCGAACAAAAACGCTTCAGGGTTTACCCTTATTCAAGGCTCAGTGTTCTCAAAGCCATATGTTGGATAACTCTTCCTCCTCCTCCTCATGGTCCATTCTCCCTTTCGTTCAGGAGTAAGAAAAGAGTCTGGAAAAAGTGTGAGAGGAGAATAACATGCCATGGCTGAGACTCTGTCCCTCTCTTCCTCTTTGCATGAGAAAGAGTGAGTTGACGGCGCATACAGCACAGCGGTTGGCAGCCTGTAGTACTTCCTCATCCTGAGTCGTTGTTCTGAACCTTAGTTTTCTCCTTCAGAATCTCTGCATAGAGCTCAGCAGAGGACGAATATTGTGGTGTGTTGTTGTGCTTCGGGGCATGCACGCAGAGGGCCGGCTCTAGGACAGAGTCTAGTACAGAACACGTGAGTGAACTGCACCACTATTACAATAGCCTTTTCTCTGACACCAATCTGTCATCACACTCCTTCTCAATGCTATGCTAGGAGCTTAACTAAGCTCTTTGAAGATATTGATGTATGTTTATCTTCAGACATTGTTTTACTGCGTTGAAGGGAGTTTGTTTTGGATAGAAAATGAATTTAATGAATGGAAAAGTTTGAAATAGGTAAAGCTGAAGTAATTTGTTATGACCTAAGTATGAAGTATGTGATTCAGAACATCTACTGGTGCTGTATTTTTGCCAGGTTTCTCACATTTCTGTCAACCACTAACAATAAAAAGAATAGGAAATGTGGCTAGGGCTAAACCTTGCACCTGTGAAGTATTTTAGGCAGGAGAACTATTCCTCCAAGGTTTTACAACCATGGCTAACCAGAGGTAGCTGTTTTTAGCATGATGTTATATGACTGTACATTATAACAAGGCTAAGGTTGACCTCTTTAAAGCTGCCCAATGAGCCATGCGGGAAAGAACACATGAGAGGATGTGATGATGCACAGTGACATTCAACCCTCTTATATCCTTGTTTCGTTATTATGATTTTAAAGTACAGTCAGATAGATGCTTAATAGTTGAATCACTCAGCGTTGCTTATGGTGGTCAGGAAGTTGGAATATCATTTTTCACACATTTTACCGCCCATGGTATAAAGAAAGAAATAGCTTCAAACTTTGTTTTGTTGTGCTTTATTGTGTGTTGCATTGCTTGCATCTTTCTAATGTTATTCTGGGTGGACATACTAAAGTTTATTGATTGCAGTTAAGCGTTCACAGTCACACCTGAATTCACTTAGGCCTTATTAAGTACCACCACAGACACTTCTTTGCATGTCTGCAGTTTCCCCTCTGATCATTGATTCTATTTTAAAGATACCTCGCTAAACGGCACTCAGAGGATGTTCCTTTTCACACACATTATAGAGTGATGGGAGGTAGCATTCCTCCTGAATACACACTGCATGAATTATTGAAGAGTAGTTTGCATGGCCTGTCCTGCACTGTGGCAGGCATACCAGCATGTAATGTCAGAGAACGCTCAGAACCGGACTGCTTAGATTTCCCTGAGTTTTCTAAACCAATTGTGGTTGTGGCAACTGTGAAGAAGCTAAGTCATGTATACATACAAGAGGGTATTTCTTCTGATACTGTAACACAGTGACAGTCAGTACTTTGGATTTCTTTCTTGTGTTAAATACTAGTAATATTAGTGAAATACTAATACCACAGTGTAGGAAAACTTTGTAGCAAGTAAAATGATTATTGATCTTCTTTGTGTGATAAAAGCATACATTTATTTACTTAATCAGGTTTGCATTTGATCACAAGAGAGAGAGATTGTTTCACCCAGCCAGGCCCGAAATGTTAACAGTTGGTCTTGACCTCAGTGTTCTCTCCTTATCGCCTTTCAGCAGTCCAGTCAAACATCAACTGTCAGAAATAAGTGGAGAATGTCCTCCACCACTCTGTTCCTTGTTCAGCCTTTACATTCATCTTCCTGGTTTTGGAAGCAATATAATTAGGGCACATGACAACCCATTACTTATGACTGTGGTGACCACAAGTTATATTTGGTTTTCTAATTTAAAGCAAAATCCACATTTATCTTCTTGCCAGCCTTGTTCAAAACCACAATATCATCAACATCCATGTATGTTTTGTCAGACCATGCAAGCTGTAGGCTAGTCCTATTCGTTAGCCGGCCCCCTTTCCTACTCTGGGCTCAGTGTTCAGTTGCTATGTGTTGTGTTATTAGTTGCTATGTGTATATTTTGTTTGTATCTATGTGTAGGTATGTTTTTCACTTTATGGGATCTAAATTGAATTCAGAAAAGGATGGTGTGGCCGCTAAACCTGCAGAACTCAACCTGTGTGATTCTCAAATCAACCTCAAAGGGTGAGATGCCACGCTCTGCCAATAGTTTCTCAGTGCTACTGAGCTATTCAAACACATTTCAATTCAGTTATATGTATGGCTGCGTGGCATGAGAAAATAAATATAAGTTCTGATAAACAACATGTATTCAGTTCTTCTTTGACTTTCATAATACTGCTTAAATACATCAAAAGGCTTGCTGAATTAAAACATTGACTTGAACACAAAGGGTACCATTACAAAATAATTACATTTTGTAAAGGGCAGTTGACTACTGATACTGTGTTTCATCTAACTAATGAAATCTGAGTGCTATGTCGCAGTTAACATTGTGCTGACAATGTAAAACAATGATATAGTGTGCAGCCCTAGTAATGTGCAAACTATTTGGGCCCTTTTCCATGCAAATTAGCATCAATACAAACATAGGCTAGTTTGCGTTGTGATTGCATGCAGTTTTGCATTATCTTCTGTGCATCAGACTTTGAGACATATATCTGTTACAAGAGATGAATAATTGATGTTGCTTTGTCAATGTTCCCTAATTTTAGAATAAAACCCCCTGTCTGTCTCTCAAAGACATTTTGGTTTCTAACTAGGACATTGCAAAGTAAGTGGCACACAGTTCTGGCTCCTGAGGATCATGTCTCTGCAGAGGAATATATAGAGGTCATATTTGCAGAGTGGAGTCTCGCAGTGGTCCACAGAACGGAAAAGCAAAGTAGATCAGACTAAACATATAAATACTTTTACTTTGTAGAAGGTTTGGATTTTTAAGGTCTGGGCTTACATTTAATATTTGTTTGTTACTCAGTTCCCTTTCATTTCAAAAATGAAATCAATATAACATCCACTGAGACATCCTCAATTTTGCCTAACTTCCTCATTTGGCCTTTCCCGAGATTAGAGCAGGCTGAGAGCATAGCAGTACGTGGTGCTGCAGCTTTGTAAACTGATCTAGAGATGTAGGACATCTCATGAGGTGCTAGCCCAGCAGGCAGGCAGGAGATAGTCACAGGATCTCGCCTGCAGAGGTAGTTAGTTAGTTAGTGTCATATGATGTTACAACATGTTCTCATGTGGACAACAAACAAAGTGCATGCACTGTGTTCTCTATCAGACACGTCTCTAAGCAACCACAAACATTCGTTGATCAAATATATACATAAAATGTACAAAATTAGAAGATCTCTGTTTGGAACAACATGATCTGCACCAAATGAAGAGTTTCTATTATGTCTGTTGAATACTGTTTGGAGCACGAACAATACTTCATTTAGATATTATACTTTGCTTGCCGTGATTTGGATTTTGGACTAGCCCATATTGCCATTTTAAAACCATTTTGATTAATTGTAACATTATTTGTAGCACCGCCAACAATTGGTGTTCACACACAGGTTTGTATTGTAGCATCAAATGACCTGCTCTCTGTTGTTCCGCTACACATTCAACATTTCAGTCACTGCAGCAAATACAAAAATAATACAGTTTGGAGCACAGGGCTCACTCAATTTGGTGCTTGCAGAGACGAGAGGCTATCCCCATTAGCAGCCCTGTGCCGGGAGACTGACGATCAGGTTACCCCCTCCCTGATCAATGACTCAGCAAGTCATCTGGGAGCTAAAGAGCTCTTCACCAGTACACTCTCCTTGGTTAAGTGCCCTTCGACTTCCTTCCATTTCCTACAGTTTCTCTTTGCCCGTATCCTTTCTGCACATCTAATGCACACCTTTTAACAGCCTTTGTGACGACATCCTGCTGAAGCTGGAACAATTAAGCCATTACTGTTCTGCTTTTTAACCATATTCCTTACAGAAGAATGACTGTGGTTATGGTTGTAGTTACGTACTACTTGATCTGTGGAGATAGTGTTGGTCTGTGCTGCTGAAAAAATCAGGAGATAAGAGATGTTGTTCTCCCTCCACCCTCCAGCAGGAAGTGGTTTAATGCCGTTGCCACTGGAATGACCTTAGCTTCCCTCAGAGGCAACGCTTGGCTGGTTTATTTTGGAATAGCCACAATATACCACTAGGCAGTGCTAACATGGCTTCCTATTCACATAAAGCACTGCTTGTTATTCTGGGCTCCATCTTACATATTATGTTTTAGACCTTCAGGAAGCAAGTTTTGATTCTGATCTATAAATCCTTGAAAATGCTTGAAATGTTATGAGGTGTTTTCAAGGTTTGAAAAATGCTTGAATTTTGGGAATGGTGCTTGAATTTGGGATAAAATGCTTGAAATTGTAAATGCTTTACTTCGCTTTTTAGATTAAATGAAAATAAAGAAGTCGGAGCACACTTAATTGCTTCGCTTTTACATAAAACAGCTCCGCTCCGGCCTTCCCGCGCTTTGCGCGTGACCTGCAAGTGTTCTTGTTCCATGTGACCTGGGAGCAATCTGATGAGAGTGATAGATGACAGTAGTATGCCAGGAGGTTGCAGTTTCAACGAGCGTTGGCTAGCAGAAGACAAATACAAGCCATGGCTAAGACGAGGGTCAAGCCCACGAGTAGCCTCCTGCAAAGTTTGCAAAAAAATAATGTCAGTTTTTCACGATGGGAGAGTGTTTAAGCTAAAGTTAGCAAGCTGAATAGCGAACTCGATGAGGGATAATAATAATAATTGCAGGGGACAATCATTTCAGAGGAGCGTACGCGTACCTATGTTAATATGTGTGTTACACTCGCCATCCTGTGGTGTTCAGAGGATGAAGAACTCACTGTTGTAATTCAACCCAGTCTCACGGCATTTCGTGTTATAGTCACAAAATATAATCTATTGATTCGACACAGAACGATATGAAAATCAATGTATTTCTACTGGTAGTATGTTTCGTGCCTAAACCAAATGTGACTTGCTCTATCGAAATCAGTCACATCAGGGCCGAATTCACCATATACATTTGGGGACACAAATCCCCCCCAACATTCAGATCAAAATGTCCCCCCAATAAATAGTAAACATAACAAAAACATTTTTATTTATTTTTATTAAAATAAAATTGCTATTCTATGACTTTTTTATTTTGGCTATTTGTAGACTTGAAACCTTTATTTTCTGTTATTGTAAACTTCACCAAAATGATATATTCTTTTCATATGTAAATTGGTTCCGCCTTGTTTGTTTATGCATACCTTTATGTTGTACCCGGGGGTGTATTTATACCGTCGCACGTCTGACTCCAGCTTCAGTTAGCTTAATCCTCCAAGCAGGTCAGTAACGTTTTAATTTGCCCTTCATCAGTTCTGGTATCTTTTCTAGTTAGCCCTAAAGTAATCTATATTCTTTTATTTCGTTATGTTAATGTTAATGAACCCTCCGGTTTAGCTTCTTTGTGTAAGTAACTTGTAGTTCTGATGTTAAAACCGAACTTTTCATGAATAGTAGCTAACTAGCTGTGGGCTAGCTGGTTTCAGTTGCTAGCCAGGGTTTGGCGGGCGTAGTGTAAACTATGTGGAAAATGACGGTGTAGTTTTGGATGTAATCCAATACATATTTATTCATGAGGATTATTTCTATTTTATTTTGTCATTTGTAGAGTGTGGAAAGATTTAAAACTGTGATGTGTGACATCTATGGAATACCAAAGGTGCCAGAATTAATTAAATAAATACTCTACAATTATTATGAAATAGTATTTCATAATCTTCATAAGCATTTCAAAGATACTCACGCGCAGGAGGTTGCTGTGTGCACCATAGCTCGCGCTGGGTTTAGAACGGAATTGCTTATAAACATGTTAATTATCTTATATCTAGCGCTGCTGATCCGGATTCATCACATCAGCAACTGCAGATCGCCGAGGTCAAGCTGAGCAAGTGGAAGGGTGGCAGTGACATTAGACAGTTTTTTGGGCAGCCTCAGAAAACAGGAAGTTGGGCGTCTTTTGATTTTGATTGAGCGGCAAGCAGCTAGTGCGAGTCGTTACTGTAAAACAAAAGGGCAATAAAGTGTTCCTGTTTCTACTGAAATTGCGTGGCACAGACCTTTCTATGGATTGAAATGCTTTAATATGATTATGGTTATAGTTGTACTATATTCATCCCTAATCTGTGCCATTACAAACAACGAAACAAGAAAAGCTAAACTAGATGACTTGACTCCATGAATACGGCCTTGAGTCATATTGACTCGAAGACACATTTTCGTTTGAATTACTGCTCTGGGGGAAGCTCGCGCTCGCGAGTGTGTGTATGTTTGTGTGTATTGTGTTTGTGTACCGGGGAAACAATCACAAGAAACACCGACTGTTGTTACATGTAGAAAACCTAAAGCTTTACGAGAGCAGAAGTCAGGGAAACTCGGATCATTGTGACAAAGATTGACATCAGGGCACAGGTCAGAACTAGGGCTACATACAATAGTCCAGGATGAACATGCACATTGCCCGATATCATCAGTAGTAATACAATCAGAGCACGGCCAAGAGCTAGCAGTGAGTCACAATGCCTAGTTTGTTTTGTGCGCACATTGACAGTGGAATGTAGCGTAATCATCTTGTGTAGAGACCTCCTATTCACACATGATAGTAGTGGCGGTTCGCATTTGTTATGCGCAGGAGGGGGTAGGGAGGCGGCGAATAACGCAAGGAAAAAGCAGTACAGTTTGGGATTAGCCATTGTTAGTCCAGTGAAGGTAGGAAGCAGCACTCACCCAGAGGTCAACAGTCATCGGTTGTCCAAGTCCTTGGTTGTTTATAGCAAAAACAACATCTGATTTAATGTGAGGTAGGGAAATAATCATTTGAGTATAAGTATATACAGCTGTAAGATGCTTGAAAATGCACCTTGAAAAGTGCTTGAATTTGACTTTGGAAAAGGTGTAAGAACCCTCTTTTTGAGCTCTTGAGCTCGATTCAACATGTATATTTTACACTATTTGTATTAATGTTTGCTTTCCTATCTTAGTCTGCCACACCATTGTAAAAAGAGATCATTCCATTAAACACTTTCTTTAATTTATTTATGATATTATTAGCGCCTACTTAAAGACTTTTATATGTTCACTGACTTTCTTTATAACACTGCTTCTTATTTTTTACAATGAATGTGTAGATACTTGTTGATTTACTTGTATTAACGTGTGCTTGCCTCTTTATTTATTATCTTATTCTACTAGCAGTGGGCCTGTACTTTTCCCTGCTGAGGGGACTAATAAAACGCTTCTGCGGCATAAACAGGGTTGGATAATGTGTTGCTTAAAGTGGACCTATCATGCTATATTTGAATAATATAGTGTAGGACCATACCTATATAAGGCATATTTATACTTTTTATTTGTCAAAATACCAAACAGATCATGCATTTTAGCCATTCCTCATTTCACTCAATTTAATACTGTCTTTGCATGGGCTGATTCTGTGAGAACAGCACCATCTACAGGCCTAGAATATGTACTACAGCGTCTCCAGCGCTTTCGAACGGCAATGTTCGTGGCTGTCTCCTCCTGATTGGTGGAGTTGGCCCAATAGCTGTAGCGCCACTTCTGTGACGTCACAGAAGTGTTCAAATCTGGATCAGTCTGTATCAGATCCGTTGCAGCCTCTTTTTTAAGAGATTTGGGTATGGAGGAAAATAGAGAGGGTTGTGTTTTCTGACACTTGGTGAGTTCCCTGGAACACCGGGGACACATATTCATGTATAAAAGACGTACAAAAGTGCATTTTGCATGATAGGTCACCTTTTAAAGAAAGCAACCTTCAATGAGACAATACCAAGCATCAACTATACGTAAATACTTGAGGATGAAATGTAAAGGTTTGTATGTCAACATTTTCCTCTGTTCTCTGGACAGGTGTGGTTAGCTGAAACGCAGCCATGATGAAATCGGGCGCCACCAAGGTGGGGCTGCCCAAGTCTGGACTCCAGGAGCGGGCCAAGCAGAACTCCTTTGCTTCATCCTCCTCCACCACCACCTCCACAGCCATGAAGACCTCGAGATCCTCCAACACACTGGCCTCAGACCAGCGCCTCAGTAGGGTGAGTCACAAACACAACACAATCCTACACATAATATGTTGCATTGTTGGAGGAGCTCTGGAACTAAGATTTTCATTGCCATAACTACACTGTAGCTACTGTGCACATGATAATAAAACCTTTGAATCTTGAATCCAGAGTTCACCTCCTGTTCTAACGGCCCGTCTACACTACAGGCATCAAAAAATCTTGGAACTGGGCGTGTCTGAAGCTTGGCGATTTTTTGCGAGCAACGCGACCAACAACCAATCACATGAATCTCCCGCCCCCGACATACAAAGCAATAGCAATGTTAAAACGAAGTAAACTGGATATAAACTCTCCAAACAGGCGAAAAACCTACCAGTTTCACCCACTGTCTCTGCCACCTCCCTCCATGCCTGGTTCCTCCGGTTTGTATCCCGGTAAATAGTTCTGGTCGTAAAGAACCGGGTGATTTGCTACCGTAATATCTCGTTTGGAATATGAGGAAATGAACTGCGGTCTGGCTCTCCCAGCTTGCACGCGGTTTGATTGGCTAGCGTTGCACTGGCGGGATTTGCATAAACGGGATTTGATTGGCTGATGCGAAGCATCGAGCCTCAAAAGTTGAATATTGTTCAACTTTTGATGCCGATAGATGCTCGTGATGCTTGCAAAGCCATGCCATGCTCCCCACAATGCAGTTCGGCGAAGATTAAAAATCTTCTACGTCACCCCATTCAAGTGAATGGGCGAAGCGTTGAAAGCATTTTTCGATGCCTGTAGTGTAGACGGGCCGTAAAGCATAGGTGCAGCCAGAGGTGGAGGACGTACTCAGATCTTTTATTGAAGAAAAGGTGTTCCAAGTCAGAGTTATCATATGTTCCAAGTCAAAGTTCTGTATTAAGTACAAATGTATCTGCATCTAAATATACCATACAGTAAGAACCAAAAAAAAAACTAGTGATAAATGAATGTGTCTGTTACAGGTAGTGAAGATGGAGCTGATTTGAATTACTTTATATACTGTTGCTGGATGTGTTACCAAAAAACAATGGGTCAATGTTTATTAGTTAGTTTAGTATATTTGGTATAAGCTAATAATCTGAAGCTATATACATGTAGTAATTAAAGCTGTTGAATAAATGTGTTAGAGTAAAAGGTACAATCTCGGTTTCCAAATGTAGTGGAGTAGTAAAAAGCACAAGTTGAAAATACTCAGGTAAATTCAAGTAACTTTAAAATTGTACTTAAGTACAGTACTTGAGTATGTACTTTATTGTATGATAATAATAATAATAATAATATTAATAATGGTCCAAAATGATGTCGTAATGCACTTTTTCAATTGAAAATTATACAAACCTGTTATCCACCATAAAGGCACATGCTCATACCTTCACATAATGAATGAAGCAAATTGAATAGCTATTAAACATAATGTTAACATTAGTAGAGCTATATGGTTGATACTTAGAGGCTGTGCTGTTTGTGTTTCCAGATGAAAAGAGCCAGCAGTGACGATGCCTTGATGAAGCCGGCACTGGGAGCGGCCTCTGGCTCCCGGATGAAAAAGACCGTAACCACTGGAGCCATCTCAGATCTGCTGGAGGCCCGCCCTCGCAGCCTGTCGGGTAGGGGACTTCCTGTCTTATCAGATATCTTTAATGACCTCATTTTAGAGACTTGGTTTGATGTCAAAATGCCAAAAATCGGGAAGAGTGCTTCAATGCTCACACATTATGGATGTGACTCGTATCTGTGTCAGAGTTAGGAGATTATTATGGTTAACACTGCAGTATGAAAGTAATGCAACTGACCACTAGAGGGCCATAGTTCACCATTAGACAGGCGGTAAGTTTAGAGATTTTCCTCTTTCCCCTTTTTTTCCTTTTCTCTTGATTTGGTTGGCATTGATGAGATGCAGGTGGCTGAAGAGGACTAAGGTTCTCTGGGTTTTGGTCCAAAACTAAGAGACTGGAGGCATTCATGGTCTACTCCTCTCAAAACAACAGCTCAGCCACCCGATTAACAGGCTATGTTTTTTATTACAAATGAGGAAAATGTACTTCTTTCTCTCCAAAAAGAGAAAAATTATGTTGTTTTTTTGGCTGGCCTTTTGGTGTTATTTTGCTTTATTTGGTGATAGCCTTAAGCATTATGTAACATTTTCAAATGAGACGAGATTAGTGAGAATGCAATTTTTGTAATACTGTAGAGATGTAATTATGGGCAGTATTTCACAAGTATATTTCTCAAGTAATGGCCGTATATATCCACATTTGAAAAGCAGCATTAAAATACAGTTACCATCTAAAGACGTGACGTGCACAATATCTTCCCCATCACCCTCCAGCCCCCTTCCTGCTTAACACACGTGTATTAATGAACATTTATGGTATATTGGTATATTTTGAGAATTTCTCTTCCAAATTTGGATGAAATATATCACATCCAGTGGTGACATTATTTTCCAATTATTGCAATATTAGTCAATATTAGGCTAACTGTCAAGTTGCAACAAGAATAACTTCAGCAACATCTCAAACAACATTAAACAGGCATGCAGATATTTTTTGGCTCTCGTGTTGCATGACCAGGAGAAGGGTGTAAATAACTGACAGACTTGATGACTAAGGCTTCTGCGTTGAACACATTGCTGTTGTTGTTTGGTCCATGCCATCCATGTACATCTTTTATGAGTGAATCACACATTATCTTATCAACTCGCCAAGTCACTGAAAATGCTGTACATTATTAACAGGATGCTTTATAAGCCTAAAAACCTTTTAGTTGTTTTATTATCTGTTGAATGATGTTGGTATTGTACTTTGCATGAGCTAGGTGTGCCACTGGATAAACAGGGCAACTACAAATAGAGCTGATGGAAAAACATGTATTACATATAAGACTAATGTGGCTGTAGGTAATGACAGGGATTTGTTTGCAGTAATTAATGTTGTTCCCAGCATGAGGGAGGTGACTGTTTGCTTTTGGTGTCCAAACCACAGTTTGATGTGCACTGGTGAGAATTCTCCTTCAAAGGCTTGTGTTGTTGTGCTAAAGCAAAGATAATTGAATTCTACTTGACAAAGCCTCCAGTGGAGCTGAGAAACCGAGGCCAAGTGAGGCTCTGGGTCTTTCAAACACAATTAGGCTGTGGGTCCGTCCAGCTTTCAGCGAATTGGACTCTAATTACCCAAAGTTTGTCTTGTCCTCCTTAGCTGTTTTCACACCCTATGACAAAACCAGATTCCCACTTGGTCTTCCCATATTACTCTTTGCTAGCCCCTTCATGGTCGTCAACCAAAGTTGAGGATTGGAATATTTTTATCATTTGTATTAAAGTTGCAATTAACAACTTTCCAACTGTTGGTGTTTGATATTCATATGAACAAGCAGGACAATCTACATGTTCATATGCGTTGGCAACATTTATACCGCGCAAACTGGCTATTGTAAGTAAGAACACATCATAAAGATCACAATTTGAAGTAGAAACCCTGATCTCAGTGCTATGATAAAGACAGACTGAAACACCTGGTAGTTTTAATACACAGGCAGGTTTGGTAAATGAGGTAATGTTTTTTTAATATCTTTACCTCTTTGCCTAATTTCCCTTCTAGGGCGCTTTTGTCTCAGGCTGCTTTTAGAGCAGAAGGGGCTAGCAGTAAAAGGCCATCCATGACTATGTGGGAGGAAATATAATGTCTCCTGACTTTGTTCAGACTATAGAGTTTCTCTATGCTATTATTTTGTTACCTTCATAAGTATAGGTATACAGTAACTCAAGCTTTATCTGCTTCCTTTGTGTGCTCTAAGTGTAACCTTCATTTTCCTGGGAGATCATACCCTATCATAGATCAAATTGCATAGTGAAAGCGGAGCCTACAAACGTCAGTGGTGTCATTATTCTACATTTTACAATCAACATTTACTTTATAATGATCAGTTAAAGCAAAATACATAGTCTATTGCCACTGTAAAGAAACTCATCTCTAAAATAGAACAGAGCTGTTGTTATCATATTGATGATTTAAAATCATCAAGCATGTAGAACTTCAAATAATTTTCCCATAGTGGAAGCTGTTTTGTTCTGCACCTGCCACCTGTGCTGCGCTCTACATCAGTGCACGTCAAGAAGTATAACGACAGACAATGAATGGATACGTCTAACAGGTCTCAAAAATCTAAATAATCAGCAAGTGGAAAATCCTATCTGACACCTGAAAGAGCAGCAATGGTTAATCATGCATGCCGGCGGTGACAATCATCATTTAGCTTCTTTCTATCATTTCTAAGCCACTGAGCATGAGAGTTCTGATGAAATGTCCACACAGAGGAAATGCCATGATTTGAATATAGATTGGGTTGATGATCTGTGGTATTTTCAACTCATTGAAGTTTTTATCTGAAAGTGTTTATATTTATTGATGTAGAAAGGAAAGTGTCTGAAGTAAAATCGGTTTTGGGTAAAGAGAAAATTCCCCGAAGTCTGATTTGCATTTGGGCAAAATGCATATTCTCAATACTGAGATTTCTTGTGTGATTGTCGAACCTCAGATTAAGGAGGAACAATGCGGATTCCGTCCTGGTCGTGGAACGACGGATCAGCTTTTTACTCTCGCAAGGATCCTGGAGGGGGCCTGGGAGTACGCTTATCCGGTCTACATTTGTTTTGTCGATTTGGAGAAGGCGTATGACCGAGTTCCCAGAGAGTTACTGTGGGAGGTGCTGCGGGAGTATGGGGTGAGGGGGTCTCTACTCAGGGCCATCCAATCTCTTTACTCCCAAAGCGAGAGCTGTGTCCGGGTCCTCGGCAGTAAGTCAGATCCATTTCCGGTGAGGGTTGGCCTCCGCCAGGGCTGCGCTTTGTCACCAATCCTGTTTGTAATATACATGGATCGGATTTCGAGGCGTAGTCTTGGGGAAGGGGGTCTTCAGTTCGGTGGACTAAGGATTGCACCACTGCTTTTTGCAGATGATGTGGTTCTAATGGCTTCATCGGTCTGCGACCTTCAGCACTCACTGGATCGGTTCGCAACCGAGCGGCTGGGATGAGGATCAGCACCTCCAAATCTGAGGCCATGGTTCTCAGCAGGAAACCGATGGACTGTCCACTCCAAGTAGGGAATGAGTCCTTACCCCAAGTGAAGGAGTTCAAGTATCTCGGGGTCTTGTTCTCGAGTGAGGGAACAATGGAGCGTGAGATGGGTCGGAGAATCGGAGCAGCGGGAGTGGTACTGCAGTCTCTTTACCGCACCGTTGTAACGAAAAGGGAGCTGAGCCAGAAGGCAAAGCTCTCTGTCTACCACTCCATTTTCGTTCCTACCCTCACCTATGGTCATGAAGGATGGGTCATGACCGAAAGAACGAGATACTCCAAATTGCCACCGAATGCTGTCCTGTGACCCTGGTTACCACTGTCCTTTCAGAGATAACGGTTGGATTTAACATAGCTATCTTTTGATGATATAAACCTGTGCAGCACTATTAATCTCATTGGCCGTATTCACTATGCTCTGCGCCCTGTCTGGTGGTGAGCTCAAAGAAAATCCTGTGATGGCAGATTAAGGCCCACTGCAGCAGAACTGTCATCATACTCCTCAAGAAGTAATTGTGTTTTTCTCAGAGACCATTCCAGTTCATTTTGTGACTAGGCTGTGGACAGATGACAAGACCCTCCCTGAGTGGTAAAAACCTATTTTAACTTAAGATAAATGTATTAAGCGTTGTACTTTGATTTGCTGCTCACAAATGGTGCGTCTCTATCTGGTAACAGTTTATCATCTTGTGTCAAAGTGTTATTGTACCCTCATCCCTACTGAAAATTATGCAAATCAATTGTAGGAATGAGGTCAGCAGTAGATGCATCATTTATTTTCTCAAGTTTGATTCAAACTGGGCCACACATGCCTAAGAATCTGTGCGTACATCAGAAAGCAAAGACGCAAACAGTAAAGCTTCCTTGTGATAATCAGTTGTTATAAAGATACTATGGTATGTGAAGACAGAGCAGGGGTTTTTCTAGAAAAATATAGTATGAACGCAATACTGTGGCGAGAATATGACGCCGCGGACGTTAACAACAACACGACGTCGGAGCTCCGTAAAAACAAAGCTGCCTATGCCGTATGACACGATTTTCATGTTTTTGGAGTAATTATACCGTTTTTGAAGAGCAGAAATATTGTTTTCTGGCATCACCTTAACATTTTACGAGGAAAATCCAGGATTTGGTATGAGGGCGCACGTCGAAAGTAGGAGGGTGCAGCGCCCATGTTACCCGGTTTAGACAAAACCCTGCTGAGTAATACCACATGTTGTCAAATTTCTAATTGGGCAACAGTGCATTTTCCGGTCATAAAATGTATCTGTAATTTACATTTTGACAAGGATATGATATCATATTTTGACAATACCTTCTTATCTCTAGTTCCAACCAAACATGAGCTGTGCAGTAACAGGCTTTGTATACAAATCACAGATCTTACTGTAGATATTATTCTCACATAGTAAAATGCTTTTGTCTTTCTAGAAGAATTTAAAAGAATGCTGGAGCACAAACTAAAAAAGATTCAAGCAAAGTAGTTTAAGGCTTTTAAAAATGTCCCTCGGGAAATAGTATTGTGGCACACAAGTTCATGGGATGGACACACACACACACACACACACACACACACACACACACACACACACACACACACACACACACACACACACACACACACACACACACACACACACACACACACACACACACAGTACTGACTCAGAAGGTCAGCCGACTGCCAGTCTGACCCCGCCCCTGCCTCCACTCACAGCATGCCGTGCTAATGAGTCAAAACTGTTATTTTTGCTAATGGAGTCCTTCCCCCTTTCTCCCCTTGGCACTTAACTAACTCTAGCATGCTGTCAGACAACGGGTTAAAACCCAGCCTCGTCCTGATGACTTATTTAAAACATTTAATCAATAATTCAGTAAAGCTTTCACTTGGAGAGTCCCTGGAGCGTGCGAGGAGAATAGACAGAAGGAGATAAGACTGTCCTGCTCTATAAATAAAATGCCCGAAGGGGACGACTGCAGGCCATAACTTTACAAATGGACATGTCATTGACAGGCGCTCACCTTCACCTGTCTCAATGTGAAATCAATGACCCAACAAAGTTTGGACGACTAAAGTTGGACATTAGTGTCTTTTAGTGAGTCTTTTTGACGTTTGATTCACTAATAAACAAAATAATGATATGATTTCTGTAAATATGTTTGTACTAGAAATAAATAGACTTGAATTATACTGTAGAAGTATACTCATTGTGTTAGATTTTAAGAATAGAAAATAGAGTAAAAAAGTGCAATAATCATACTGAATTGTACTTGGACGTAAATGGGACCCATTCATTGGTTTGTATCTCTGCTGGATATCTAATCATATTTTCTTTTGCTCTATTTCTTGATTTATTCTGTTCTCCCCTTGTGTTTGTTTGGAAAAATGTAAGATCAATTTTTGCCTTGAGGTAAAAGTTGAGCTGTTGAGTCTTTAACACAAGATTGAAGATTTGAAAAGCTGCCAGTGTCCGTGTTTCTGCCGCATCCCGTCTTTCACCTGAGTGACATGTCTCAGCACAATGTTGTCACATCATAAATCTCTCTCAGTGAGAAGAGCAGAGTTAATGATCGGCATCAGCTTAGCTTTACAGCCTTCATTGTTTCTGCCCTCCTACCCGTGAAGTACATTTTACTTGAGTATAAAAATAGAATAGTATCTTGTTATGTAAAACTGAGATCCTACTGCATCTCGTGTGCTTTTCCTGCTCTGAGGATTTACAAGACCAAATGTATTTTGTGTCATTCCCCCAATGGCCATCAGTCAGAAACAGGCGATTTCTTTCCGTTAGCCTCTGCTGTATGAAAGGCCTGCTGTCAGTGAGTGATGGAAATCAAGTTTCTCCCTCATTGTTTGACATATGTGATGTCTGCCAGCCCCCCCAGATGGACGATGCCTTTCTATTCCATATTAATTAGCTAACAGCTTGTCGTATTTCCCCATAGCAATAATGCAGAGGGAGGACTGATTATTACATTTGATTTAGGTTACGCTTTAATCCAAAGCAACTTACAAAAAGGGCATTCAAGCATGAAGAAACACATTTATAAAGCAGGATTCCTGCAGGTGCAGTACATTCGCTTTTAATAGGCCAAACAGTTGTGAGTGTGACTGCATTGGCTTTCAAATAAGCCACACCATTCCTGTGCTTCCTTTTTAGAAGTGAATTTATTTTTTCTTTTATTGGTCAAGGTGTCGGAAAAGTCTGCAACGGGAGATGTGTAGACTTTCTGCTGTCTTGATATCAATGAGGGGCTTGTTGCAGCATTTTGTAGCCAGAATAGTTAGCAGTCGTGTTTTTGTTGAGGGTCCCACTTCCAGCCAGGCAGGGCTCGAGCTTAAGGACGTCCCGTCGTCCCGGGGCCGAAAAAAATAGTGTCAGGGAGGATAACAAATAATTTTGGGCCGAATTTGGGACGAGAGTTAAAATAAAAATACCCTGCTAACTCTACTACAAACGGCGATGAAAATGAAATCGACTGCACGTTGTGTGTAGCACACAATTATTAAACCTCCTTGTCAACATAAACACACAAAACATTTAGCAACCCGCGAAACACTCACACACACACACAGACAGACAGACACACACACACACAGACAGACAGACAGACAGACAGACAGACAGACAGACAGACAGACAGACAGACAGACAGACAGACAGACAGACAGACAGACAGACAGACAGACAGACAGACAGACAGACAGACAGACAGACAGACAGACAGACAGACAGACAGACAGACAGACAGACACACATACACACATACACACATACACACATACACACATACGTAAGCTGTGCCCATGTGCTCTCAGCCAGCCGCACAGCTGGCTGTGCCCGCGAATTCCTGGCCCGCAAATTTGCGGGTCTATCTACAGTAGGCTATGTACTGAGTGTGTGTATTTCGCGGGTTGAGTGATGTAAAATGACAATGGTATCCCGTGGAGGAATTCTGAAATGTTTTACCGTTACATCACAAAAACGCACAGCAGAACCAGACCCTGGAACGCCGGCCTCTTTATTTACTTACTCCACTTCATCCCCTATGGGTAATAAGGCTGAGATGAGAACCCTCCATCGTATTTAGTCCTTAGCAATATGCTGCGCCTCTCCCCATGTATGGATGGGTACCGAGCCCCGGTATTAAACGGGCTCCGCCCGGGCCGGAATTATTAAAGACAGTGGTAACGTTAAGCTCCGACGTTATCTGACTTTTTATCGGTACTGGAGACATTTAAAAAATATATGTCATATGTAGTATTGCTACATAAACATTATATCGCAGTTTTAGTTTATCCAACTCCGTTTCTAATATGCAATAAGACTACAACATGCGTCTATGATGTATTTTCGAGCTTTCCAATCCAGACGAGATCTCTCTCTCCTGTCTGTGTGCGAGGGGGCGGGGCAGTTTGTAAAGGTCTCCTGACTGTGTTACAGACTGTCCTCCTGGTTAGTGGTTACTCTGGGTTCTGTCTTCAGGACAGTGTTGGATTTTTTTTGATAATTGGATGGGACTTGATTTGATTCAATATTAGTAATTTTCTCGTTTGTGTGTTTGTTTAAATATATTTGGCCTTTGTAATGTGATTGACTGATTTACTCAAATAAAAAGGTTGATGAATTATCATCTAATGATTTGTATGATGTTTTATTTATGTTAAAGGTCACTTTGAATGATTTTAACTAATGATAAGTAGTAGAAAAACTAATATTTTAAATTCGGGACGGTCCACATTAATTTCGGGACGGCTTAGATTGTATTTCGGGACGGTTCCGGGAGGATGGTGAAAAAAGTTAGTCGAGAGCCCTGCAGCCAGGGAGTAGCAAGTATGTACGATGCAAGTCTCAGTCAACCTTAGGTCGTGATATATCAAGCAAACATGTGCACTAGAACTATACAACTGCACAACTCAGAATAATTGCGATTTTTCTGACAAATATTGCGATTCAATTTGCGATATTTGTTTTTAAGCGACCCAACGTAAGTTTATTGTAAAATGCGGCCATAACTCCGGCTAGGAAGGTCGTATCAACATGCTCCCGTCTCTAGCACCCCCGCAGCCCGAGCGAGTGAAAGAACTAAACTTACATGAAACTTCCGTTGGGTTGCTTTAAAGTCAAGCTTCAGTTTAAGATTCACCCTGTAATAGATGTAAAACATGTTATGGAGCATTACTAACCTGACTCAGATAGTTTGTTTCACCAAACCATCTAGGAAAGCTCCATTGGAAGCCATTTGGAAAAGGGCAGGCACTTTCAAAAAGACTTGGCAGGTGATTGGATCAATCTGTCATCACCTTCTATCATGGGCCACTTCTGATTGGTTAACAATGGCTGGTACATGTGGAGCACAGCACTTCTGATTGGTGTGGATGACTGACACACAAGAAGGAAAAAAATAAAAATTGAAAAAAATCGCAGGCTTTGCGATTTGATAATCGCATCATTTGAAATCGCGATTTCGATTTAAAATCGATTAATCGTTCAGCCCTAGTGTATCTGTCTGTGTGTCTGTCTGTGTGTGTGTGTGTGTCTGTCTGTCTGTCTGTCTGTCTGTCTGTCTGTCTGTCTGTCTGTCTGTCTGGCTGGCTGGCTGGCTGGCTGGCTGGCTGGCTGGCTGCCTGTGTCTGTCTGTCTGTCTGTCTGTCTGCCTGTCTGCCTGCCTGCCTGCCTGTCTGTCTGTCTGTCTGTGTCTGTCTGTCTCTTTCAGAGTTTAGGAGGCAGATGTATGGCTCTGCCGCTCCTCATATCTGTCAGATGAATTAATCAAACACGCCCCAATCCACAGGGAGGCCTCAGCCTGCATAAGCACTCAGCCATGACAGACATACACTGACACGAGCAGTACAAAACACACATGCATGTACACATAGAGGGACACACTCTTAAATATGCATGCAAAGTTACCCACACCTTTTACCTTTGATGACTAATACTGCCCTGTTCAAATAGGAATATTCATAATAGTCAGTATATTCTATATAGTGTGATTATACTCTAGGCTGGGACTTCTTACTAAATTCAGAATAATATTTTCACATATTTAGTTTTGAACCAAATATTGCCCTTTGGATTCGATATTGAACTAGTCCATATTACGTTTAGATAAAATTAGTATTAATTGTGCAGCCATTTAATCACAAGTCTGTTTATTATGCATGAAGTGTAAAAATAGAGTGGCAAGCCATATTTGCTTTACTCCTACCCACTAGTGGCTCTCAAGGCTTTGATCACAGCCCGATTTTCACACTGCATCTACGCATTTGGCATCAACTCAGACATAAACACACCTCTGTTGACCAGAGTCTAGGCATCCGGTTTAAAATTCCTCTCTTGTAGAAGTGTATGACCCCAGTGAGTCCCCTAAAGACGCAGGACAGAGAGAAATGGTCTTCCCAGATCCTGAAAGAGGCCCACAGAGATGGACGCCCTGCGGTGAGGAGAACATTCTTAGCGGGATTAGAGGCATGTTTGTTTACCGACGTGGATGTGCTGCTCAGAGATGAGGAGAGGCGAGAATATTAAGGGAGCAAGAGGAAAATGTAGAAACAGTTAATGCAACATTCATAAGATATAAAAAGGCTTGGAGACGGGTACAGTATTTCATCAAAGGGTTGAATATTCAACCTGACGTGGGCAGCATCATGCAGCAACCAAGACCTTTCTAACAGCTAGTGGAGCATTTTTCTTAAAATGCTTTTCTGGGTTGAGTTGCAGTGTTTCTTTTAAATGCATATTGAGCAAAAATGCAATGACCACTGTAAATGTCGACTGCTTTATGATTCTGCCTTTTGAATTTTATTTCCGTGATGTTTTTCAACTGTGAACATGAAGGCAGCTCTGAGCTTATGCAACAGAGATGCTCAGCCTACTCTCTAAAAATATCAGAACTTATCTGTGTCAAGTATGGATTTCAACAATTGATGATGCAGTTGAGATGAATTTTGATAGAACTTGGGTTATGCCCTTGACTGACACAGTTGTATGTTGTATGTTGTATGTTTGGACCATCACAAGATAATGTGTCATAGTTAAGTTTCATTGCATCAATGTAAACTGGGGTCAGAAAAACTACTCGGTATGTCTCAAATTACAACAATGTTTGTCTGCTAAAGATGCTGCTCTTTTGAACAAATTGTGCAGTTTGAATCCCTGATGTTTCATGTAACTGGGTAAAACTGACATATAAGAAGGGTTCATAATGGTTTCCTTTTTTTTTTATTCACAAAATCACACCGTTAAAGATTAGGGACAGAAAAAAGGGAGCAGCACAACAGAAAATGACAGGTCACTTTTCCTTCCAACTTAGTTCCTCCTTGTAGCTTCATGAATATTGAACACGTCCTTACATTATGAATGAGAAAGGGCAAACAAAAAAAACACTAGCTCCACCAACCCAAAATCTCAGTCACATTCACACTCCTGCTATTGTTCCATGCTGGGCGCGCTGTAGGGAAGGTGCTGCGAGCCTGGGGCGGCATCTTGTCCCTCACACTATCATCACCATTTAGTGAGATTTCTTTGCAAGACATTGCAGCTGTGACTTTGTGAGCTGGGACGGTGTGGAGGAGACTTTGTGTGAATCCCAGGCTCCAAGATCCCTTAGCAAGACAAGAGATGCAATGTCACCCGTCTACCAAAAAAACAAACTAGTGCCCTTCCTTTCTTCCTGCTCCTCTTTCCTTCCTTCTTTACTCCACCCTTTTTTCTTTCTCTCTTTCACACTCACTCGTCCTTTCTGTGCCAATGAGAGGGACGGTTCATCTCACCATTGTTCAACTGGTATTGGTGAGAGTAAAGTGGCTGGCAGCAGTGGGAGGAGGAGGTGTGTGTGTGTGTTGTGGAAGCCACTCCCCCATCTGAGCTGATTCTAGTCATCACAGCAATAATGAAGTGCACACGACGCTGCCAGCACGCCCGCCTGCCAGTGTGACATAGTGTCACCGTTGTGGAGGACTCGCACACTCGCACACATTCACACACACTCGCTGACGGGACGTGCAGCCTGCCTCCACACACATGCACACACTCACTCACTCAGTCCTGGGAGAGGAGTGGAGCAAAGAAAAGAAGACGGAGTAGGAGGGAAGAATAGGAAGAATTGTATGGCTTCTTCTCCATTTCACTGACCAGCGCTGGTTGTTGGTGCTGAACCGAGACACCGACACCCAAACACACACACACACCTCCCCCCTGCAGCCACGGATTCTTGGATTAGTCTGCCCCGGTGTGGAGAGTGGGAGTCGCGGAGCAGACCAACATGGGGAACCAGGCGGGGAGACTGGAGGAGACAGAGTCAGGTCTGCTTCTGTTGTTTTTGGCGGTTTGCCTCAGCATCACTTATCTCTCTATGTCTGTGTCTGTTTCTGTCGATGTCAAACGCAAAGACAGACATTTGTTAAATACAAGAGATAATCTTTTGTCATGTCAAGTCTCAGTACATCTTTGACATGACAGGTCCTGACAAATGAATCCTGACTAATGAGTACTGATATTTTGCCCTGGAGTTATAGGCGCTGTTTAAACGTGCTAGAAGTTAGTTGATCTCCTCTGTTCTCGTGCCATTATTTGTGTGAGCGTGTCCACAAATTGCGTGTGTGTGTCAATCACGGAACTTGTGTTTCTGCATTCAATCGGTACACGTCTGTACTGCACTGCACTGTATGCGTGTCACTGTCTGCACCTGTGTGTGCTGATATGCGGCAGGGGGAAAGTGCTGAGTGAGATTTGCATGACAGTAAGCATGAGAGAACCTGCCAAAAGAGAGATGTTATCATCAGTCTTACGCTCACATCCCCACACTGCCCCGAGCTTACTGCGCCCCAATAAGATTTCCATTTCAAAGTCCCTCTGCACTGCACTCAGCAGCAACTTCAGCTCTTCCTCGACTGTAACCCCCCAGAATTTCCTTAACAAAATTAGCATTTGCATCTTAATGAATGTGTTCTACTTGAGCCCTTATTACATGCATACACATATAAATATATATATATATATATATATGCTGTATATCATCCCACACACAGCTTCATCATATTGTTACCCTGTTATAGGATTCTATTTTTTTGTTTTCATCCAAACCAAAATAGACCAGAGCTAGGTGGCTTGCTAGGGCAACAGGCACAGACACACACACTCTCTCTCACACACCCCAAATGCACATACAATGTGGTATTTTGTCAGAAGTGGGTGTTAGGCTGCATCACTTCATAGCAGTAGCTTGTGTTGCTTAAAGATAGAGCACCGTGGGCTCAGATTGGAAGGGAACTGTAACAAGCTGATGCAGGTTTGAAAAGATTAGCTTCTCCCCGCACACATACAGTACAGCTGACATTGCAAAGTTAAGAACATCATACACAAAACAAAACATTGTTGAGTGTCGAGTCAATAAGAAGGAACAAAGGAAGCTTTATTACTTTCTTTAATCCCAATTTTTTTTCTTTTTCTGGCAGAGTTGAACTTCTTGGTCGTTGATGAATATGACTCTTGGTACAAAATAATGATGATATTGCTACACGTAGGTGGTAGGTGGGGTTGAAAATGAAATGACCCAGAGTAAAATGTTTGCTCAGCCATGTGAACGCATACGCCATCACAGCCACATAATCAATCATGTTCTCCAGGCTATGAGAAATATTTAAACTCTGCTGGGTCCATGATCCTCAGTCCAACTTCCACATCATGGAATAAGCAGTCAGCAATATTCTGAATTGATTCCCCGTTATTCATGTAAACTAACACTCTCCTTTTTCTCAAATGAGCCTCTATGGTAAATGGGAATCGATCATCAAATGGCGTGATTTTTCATTATGCCTGCTCAGGACATTAGGCTATAGATCCAAGAAGAATAAGCCCTTTAATGTATTATCCACAGTACTACTATAGTAATAAGAAGCAGGGGATCATTATCTGATTTGTTCTAATGAACAGCAACAGTTATTTATCCAACTGTTAACATGATATACCCTTCTACACAAGATGCACTGGCTAGCTGTGGTTTGTCAGAAATCGGGTTTGGAAAGCATACCCTTTCTAGAACTGGAAATTGGGAAATAAATGTGGGAACCTGTTCAGATTTGATTGATGCAGTTATCTGTGAAGGAGCCTAAGGACTAAGCTGTCTGCAGCAGTGATAAGGGAGTCGTTATCAGAACCAAATTACACTGAAGGCTACCACATCAAGCCTTCCACTCTGCTTTCTTGCTCACCAGTAGAGCAGCCAAGACCTGAGCATGCGGTCAGCACTGTTGTCATTTGTTGATGAATGGTCTGTAATACATCGTCTAATAACAGTAGGTCTATTTTCAGGGCTACAACTCAAATTCAGTCGTACCCAAATGGGCGCAGGATTAAAGGAAAGTTAAGAAATGTTTGTGCAGTGAGCTTAAAATAGATTGTTTGGACTTTCTCATGGTCTTTATTCGGAAATGTCCAACACTAGCTGTAATGTTTGAAGATAATGCCAACACTTGAAATAGTAGTGTTCGGGGAATGCTATCAATATAGCAGTTAGTGTGTTGTCATTGGAATAAGATTGTTGATTCTGTCCACACTACAGAACAGCCATATTAAGTTATTTTTGTGGTTACTGGTACAGAAGCTCAGTTCAGACATCCAATTTGACATTTCTCACATTCCACTACCATAAATGCACAACCAAATATTGATTTAAAGAAGTGTTTCCCTCCTTCTCTAGGAAGGTGTTATGTCTGAATTGGATATGTCTAATAATTGACTTTGCCTGGGTACTTCTATTTTAGAATACGATCTGTGTTAAATATATATTAATGTAGGTGTGTACAGACTGTACTTGATTGACATATATACCTGACATTCCTGTTAGCTTTGAGGCACCCGTTAGTGCAGAACAACAAATGCTTTTGTCAAGCTAATTTGTGCTTGGGGATGGTGACCTCACATAATTACAACCATAGCTCCACCCAACATCAACAAGAGCAGACATATCATTTACCTTAAATAAGTAAGCGTCTTTTAAAAGGGATTTTATTCATATTTGCTTGCTAGTCCAGATAGAAGCCACTTCAGTGGCCACCTGCCATCTCTCTTGGGCCTCGTCTCAGACAAATGGCAACATCTTATTTACCCTTTCTTAGAACATACATTTCAGAATGGATTATTGTTATTATTTTAACAGATAAACTATTGCATTGAAGTTTTTACACTGTAGCTAAATTCTTATCTATCTAAGCCCTAATTTATTGTGCCTGGTGGGTACCGCAGACTTCAACACCACAAATATTTTTGTGCTATCTCAACACCATATCTGAGCATATTGACATAGAGCAGGGTTTGGACACAAGGAATCAAGTTTGTCCAATTTGTGATAGCTGGGAGACTGTGAGGAAGTCACATCAGTCATACTTTCCCTGGCAGCTAGCAGTTGGTACAGTAAATACACCGGCCATTCCACAGGGCTTTGTGTTTGAAGAGGAAGGCGTGTGCTGTTTAAATGTCCTGTTTGTGTAACTAGAGACTAAAGCCTGGACATCAAAGTTCATGACCTGAGTTCATGAAAATCACCACTTAAGTCTTAATGGTTGAGCAACTAACAATCTGTGGATACAACTGACATCCTAAAAACACTTGAAATGGACATGTAAGCCACTTAGCCTGGGATTGTGTGACTAATACAAATCAACATGATATGGTTTGTGTATCTGTCAGCAGCTGTTTGTGGTTTGTCCTCCTTCTGGCCACAATAATCCTGTCCTTTCTGTCCATTCTGCTGTCTGCTTCCCAGCACTCTTTGTATCTTGAACACCAGGCCAAAACATCTAATCCCTCTAACTTTCAGAGAGTGGAGTGGGGAATACGACATGTGCTCTAATAGGTTTCTTTATCCTTTCAATTTCAGAAAGTATGTAATATGATGAATTATTTGGTTTTCTTCAAGTTTAGAACCATCTCAAAGTCAACGTTCAGGAGTATTTAGATTGAAAGCAATGCATGAATTTACTTTGCTTTGTCAGACGTTTTGCTTGTCATTATGTTTTAAGATGTATTTAATGAAAGGGAATCATGGTGCACTATTTTCCTATCCAAAGAATAGGTTTTTTTAATTCTTTTTTTCGGTCAATCCTGGAAGGTAGATGACATCCTAATAGGTTATGTAACGTTTATTACAAAGGTATATGGCTAGTAGGAAAGTCATCAGAGGCTTAGAACTAAGTTTAGCAATACTCATGACAACCTGTTACCCATCACACAAGCTGATCCTAAACCTGCAATCATGTACAATGGCATATTATTATTCCTTCAGTTAGTCCTGAGTTAAACTGTTTTCCCTTTGGAGCTAAAGTGACATTTTCAGGTGGCCAGCTCATGGTCTATTCATGGATACCTCTGTAGGGTATTGGCTCCGTAGGAACTGTAAAGCAGAGTGGATCAACATAAGGATGCTGTGTTAAAAGTCTTAGCATGCAGCCCAGTTAAAATGATTCAATCACAATGATTAAAGGAGCCAAAGAGCGCAGGCCAAGTGGCCCTCTGTGGCTTGCCAGCTCTAATGCTGCACTTTCACTCTGTGCTGCAGAGGAGGCACAGCGCTGTTCATTTCTCAAGCAGAAAAAGCATCTCAGCTTAAATACAGTGGAGTCTTTTTTGAAAGGCAGGGTTGATGGTTTGTCTGGTTAGTTGTAGGATTGATTAACATGCCGCCTGCTGACATGAGAGTCTGGATGTGTATACAGGGTAATTCTGCACTAGGGCTGCACGACTTGTCAATTCAAACTAATTGCGAGATGATACACTATATTAGAGATTTGCAATCACCTTGTCATTATCATTGAAACATATTTAAATGATCATGGTGTGATTAAAAACAAGAAAGAAATGTCTTACCAAAGTCAAGTCTGCAGAATAGGATTACCTCCACAATACTTGAATGTGTTTTTTAACACAAACATTTGCCTTTTAAAAAAAATGGCTGTCCTGTCAATATAGAATATTGCACTAGTCCATATCTGGATATCGATTTGATTGCTGAACACAAGCCAGTCAACATTAATAAGAGCTAGTAAATGCTTAACCATTTCTTCAGTCTTCTTCCTTCTCACAGCATCCTTCTTCCTTTCAGACCAAACAGTATCAAAACATATACTTCTATTAGCTCAATACAATTAATCTAATAATAATTAAAGTTAAGTAATCCCGAGAGAAGACATATCGACTCATCTACTAAGCACATTTCTCTGCTTGACAAGAGACAAGCAACCAGTTTAGACCTTCATTTAGTTATTGGTTAATCAAATGTTAAGTTGTGAAAGTCAGAACATGACGTTTGTTGTCTTTTTGTATCCATTGATTCTGTGAAGAACTACTCAGAAGTGCAAATAGCCCTTCATATCCTCTGTGCAGTCAGTTTCTAAACTAAGTTTCTAAGACAGGTGTTAGGAGGGTGTCAGCCTTCATTGAGTCTCTGCATCTTAACAGGTTAACACAGCCATTGTTCAAGCAAACACTCTTATTCTTACATGAAATTAAGTGAAATTACCCTGTTTGGCATTCTTATTATAATGAGCTTCTGTAGTTTTGTATTCACAAAACAGTTTTTTTACGTTATTTTTCAAACATTTCTCCCTTGTTTCGAGGATGTGTAGTACTACCTTATAACAATTGTGGTTTTCAGTAGCGCATTGCTGCTGTGGTGCAGCTCACCACCCAGGCTAATCTCTGCTCAGTCATGGAGCCTCACTCCTGCCTATCTTCCCCTCCCGTAAGAGGAAAGGAATGCCTGTGAGCCCCAGCGTCTGACTGATGGGCGCCTGTTGACCTATTTAGCGCCCTGACAGTCGGACAACAGGAAGGCACACTGCGTATTCTCTCTCTCCTCTCCACTTCCACCTGAGTGAAAAACTGCAAAGCACATTTCCTGGAACATGGAAGGAAGGACAGAGGAGCGTCAGCGAGAGATTCCCATCCTAATCTTTGTTTGTGTGGATGACGTTGCCAGTGCGTCATTTCAGGTGCCAACTCTCTGACACTTGACCACCTGCACCCATCATTCATCATGTCTCCTCACCCATGACCCCTCCTGTTCTGCAAATTGAAGTCTGTGCACTTTGCTCAAAATGCACTCTGTCACCTCTCGTCAGGCAGACTGTGGTTAGCCGGCTGCTGCTGGACAGTGTCCAGACACACGGCTCCTGCTGTGATTTGAAAGCTTATCTTCATTAGACAGAAAGAAGCCAGCACAGTGCAGTACTGTGATCCGGGAGCTGACTTCCTGTGGAATAACTGGATGCCTTTGGATTACTGGAAGTCAGTCCCTGAAATTCATTCAGATAATTAGTTAATGTAAACTGCGCAATCAAGTAACTGTATATGCTAATGTGAAACATATGTTTATCAAAGCCTGTTTTCGTAGCTACTGAAATTAAAGAGGCCATACAGTATTGTGCTTTTGGGCTTTTTTGCTTTTCTGTAGTGTGTTGTTTTGGCTTTTTTGCATGTTAATGGTCGGAAAAGGATGACATCCCAAATGTCCTTCCAGAGGGTGTTTCTCTTCCACACTCCTTTGTGTATTTCCGTAGCAAAGTGACATCATTATATATCACTTGCACTTCTATTGGCTAGCACTGCAACACATTGTTTGTGCTAAATCTCTTAAGTGGTTGAGCAATCACAACGGAGCCGGCCAGCTAACCAATCAGAGCAGACTGGGCTGTGGTTTCAGACAGAGGGTGAAAAGAGATACAAGAGAAACATGTTGGAAGCTCTACAGTCGCTAACACAGCAGTGAGGAGCTGTACACACACACACACACACACACACACACACACACACACACACACACACACACACACACACACACACACACACACACACACACACACACACACACACACACACACACACACACACACACACACACACACACACACACACACACACACACACACACATTCTCTCTCTCTCTCTCTCTCTCACACACACACACCTCTCTCTCACACACACACACACACACACACACACACACACTTTCTCTCTCTTTCGCTTTTTCTCTCTCTCACACACACACACACACACACACACACACACACACACACACACACACACACACACACACACACACACACACACACACACAATTATTAAAGGAGCTGTCCATCAACACCACACAGATATCAGAAATGACAAGCAATGGGCTGTCTGTAACCGGCTAATTATCAAATGATTAATAAATAACTATATCCATCAACAATGGAGAAATGCATTCTCATATATAACAATTTGACATCCAAAATCAAATCAAAACAAAATCCAAATATCAAAAGTAAGCCCATTAAATCGATAGGCCTACAAATAAACACAAATCCGTTGTAAAGATGATGTAAATTCTGCTTGGGCTCATTAATGAAAAATTACACTTTGTATTTTAACATTAAATCATCTGCCTACAAACAAACAAACCAGTGCACAGATAAAGTTCAAAACTATGCATGTAAGGTTAAGCCTCGACAGCAGAAAAATATTTACATACAAGTAAAAGCAATACTTGCAACGAAATAAAATTAAAGCTTCTATAAAGCTGCAGTGGATCAGTCCAACAACAGGCCCACAATATGTTGACTCACCTAATGAGACGGCTGGTGTTGCATGGCGGCAACCAGATGTTTGATGTCTGGCACAATGGATGAAAGTTTCAGTCGAAGATCTGGCTCAACATTCAGTTGGTTTCTGTACTTAGTTTTTAATCCCACGAGTGCAGAAAATCCAGTCTCACAGAGGTACGTCGTTTGGAAAGGCATCAGGAATCTCACAGCTCTGTTAGCCAGATCAGGGTACTCAGAAGCAACATGAAGCCAGAAGTTTGTCAGGTGCTTCTGTGAGAAGATCAGCTTCAGCGCGGTGTCACAAGAGAGATCCAGGAGACTGTCTTGCTCTTTTGCACTCAAAGCAGCGAGAGCCTCATCACTGTGGCTGGCGAATGGGTTTTCTATCCAGTTGTACTGCACATCTGGGATGGGGAAGTATGCGCGCAGCTGGGTCCTCAAACCTTGCAGGTGCTCTCTGACAGCGTTGCTCACGGTGATGGGAAGTGGACTCTGTTCCGTTGTCAGAAAATCAGCCATATTTTCAAACGAGTCATAGTTTGACTGCTCGACACGCTTAGCCCACAGCGCCAGCTTTCTTATGGTTGCTTCAACTTTATTCTGGACATTGAATATGTTCACTGTTATCCCTTGAAGACCGAGGTTGAGTCCATTTAAGTGGCTGAAAATATCAGCCAGGTAACCCAACTTAGCCAACCACTCAAAATCCCTGAAGCGGTGTGCGAGTTCAAACGTTGTGTCGAGAAAAAACACATGCACTTCATCACGCAACTCAAACAGTCGCGTCAGGACTTTGCCTCGGGAGAGCCACCGCACTTCAGTGTGTAACAGTAGCTGGTGATGATCACTGCCCATCTCTCCACATAACACCGCAAATAAACGTGTTTGCAGTGGACGGCTCTTGATGAAGTTGACAGCTTTGACCGCCTCATTTAAAACCGTCTTCAGATCCGGGGGCATTTTCTTTGTAGCAAGTGCTTCACGGTGTATGCTGCAGTGGACAGATGTTGCCCGCGGAGCCACCGCTTTCACACGTCGGACAACCCCGCTGTGCTGTCCCAGCATTGCACGGGCTCCGTCAGTGCTCAATCCAACACATTTGGACCAGTCAATCCCATTGGAAACAATAAAAGTGTTCACAGTGTGAAAAATGGCCTCAGCAGTTGAACGGGTAGGCAGAGGTTTACAAAATAAAAACTCCTCTTTTATCTCGCCACCATTTTCGTATCGCACATAAGCAAGCAGGTTTGCCAGACTTGCGACGTCGGTTGACTCATCCAGTTGGAGCACGTAAAAGCGGCTCTCTTTTACGCTTTGGATCAGCTGCTCCAACACATTATCTGCCATTTCATCAATCCTTCGTTTGACCGTATTATCCGACAATGAAACGAGGTTGATAGGCTGCACTGCCTTCTCTCCCAACATCACCTGAACGATCTGTTTTGCAGCGGGAAGAATTAAATCCTCGCCGATGGTGTGTGGTTTTCCAGCTTTGGCAATGAGTTGGGAGACCCGAAAAGACGCTTCCACAGCATTTGTGTTCTCACAGCCCATATGCTCAATTACCTTCTTTTTGCTCTGATACTCCCTGAGCTTGTTCTGAAAAAAATCCCGCGGCTTGGTCGCATATTGTCCATGTTTTGTCTCGAGGTGACGGCGCAGTTTACATGGCTTCAAGGCTTCGTTTGACAAAGTCTCAAAGCACACGACACACAGCGGTAACGGCTCAGCTTCTGTGCCTGTCCAAAAAAATCCCAGCGCTAAGTACTCAGCACTGTACTTTCTTCGAACTCTTCTTTTTTGTTTGACGGCCAGGAGATCACCGGTCGATTCACTGACAGCCTCTGGTCTCTCTTTCCTTTTAATACTCCCTGTTGCTAGCCAGCTATCCATTTTAATACTCTGCTCTACTCTAACTTAATTACAGTTTACACAATCAGCATCAATCAAGTGCAGAGCTGTCCCGCAGGTCCCGCAGCAAAGTAGTCCGGCCGATTACAACAAATGTTCCTATCTCTCTGCTCGTCACATATCTAATATTTTAAGGAAAAATGCAATGATGAAAAGAATAATTACATTTTTTATATCATTTTAAATATTATTCTGTATATTTTTATCTGATTTCCCCCCCACAAAAATCATACTATTTTGGAAAAGATTTGGCGGCCCACTTGCAATACCTTCGCGGCCCACCAGGGGGCCGCGGCCCACAGGTTGGGAACCACTGCTATAGAGGATGAGAGCTTCTCAGTGAGCCAGTTAATGACCCATTCCACTCTTTCTCTCAGATTGAGTGTTTCTTAGAGGTAGCTATAAATGGTACTAGACCTGAACCGGCCTACATGAAAGACTTCACTACATTAAGCTAACTCTTAACCACCTTGGTAAGAGATATTTTAGTTTTGAGAAAAAAAGATTTGCACACTTGCAGTAGAAATAATTTCCATACCATATAGAAATGTATCATTGTGCTCTCTTGGACACAAAAACCAGTGCACATACAGTATGTCACTTCACTTAAACTGCAACAGCATGTATTCAATACTAACTAGCTTTACAAGAAAATCCCACACCACCTACATTGTTTTGTCTGAGTAGTCCGACTTGTGCAAACTTTTTGAGGGGGTGGTCATTTTAGCTATTAAGAAAGAGGCTGTCAGTGTGATTCTAAAGTACATTCTAAGTTCAAACTCAAGGCGTCGATTTAGTGCTGAATAAATTGTGTATCACATTACTTTACTAAACACTTAAGTTGTAGCTAAAGAAGAATAAAAAAAACTTGAAATGAAAATTGAAATGTGTAAGGTCAGGATGCAAAATATATATGTTTTATTAATAATTGTCCTACACAACCATTGATTGATATAGAGGTCTTTGAAACAGGTTGTTGTGACTTGCTGTGTGGTAGCCTACTACTTAGACAAATATTGCATTCTGATAACATTTTATTATTTCATATAAATGACACGTAGGGATGGGTACCGAGCCCCGGTATTAAACGGGCCCCGGGGCTGAATTATTAAAGACCGGGGTACCGCTAAGCTCCAACGTTAGCGGTCTTTTTATCAGTACTGGGGACATTTAAAAAAAATGTCATGTGTATTATTGCTACACAAACCTTATATTGCAGTTTTAGTGTCGCCAACTCCGTTTCTAATACGCAAAAAGACTGCAAAATGCGTCTATGATTATTTTTAGTATTTTCGATCTCTCTCTCCCGCCTGCTTGCGAGGGGGCGGGGCAGTTTACACACACGCTCTGCTAGATGCAGCAGCACACACACACACACGGAGGAGATGGCTGAGAGAACGCGCTCCGAGGTGTGGTTAAACTTCACCCGTCTCGATGCTCGTTGCCTAAAGTGCAATAAGAGTTTAGCATGTAAGGGCAGTAACACGAGCAGTTTGTCTAAACATTTAGCAAAAGTGCACCACATTCAGAGGGAGAAATGCACTGGGTTCGACTGTCTTTCTAGTAGCTCTGTAGCCCCATCCACGAGTAACTTTTCCACGTCAGGTGTTATGTATGCTCAACCCAGTCTCATAGCATTTCGTGTTCACCAACACGATTTTTTATCTATTGATTCGTGTTCACCAACACGATTTTCTCCTTTTTTTTCGTGTTGCACAGCACGATTTTAAAAGCAATGTATTTCTACTGGTAATGTGTTTCGTGCCTGCAGCACCTCTTTTTCACCGGTCGGGTCGTGGAAGACCGGAAGCTGTGTGGTTCATAACAACATGTTCTTACTCAATATCAAGCCACAATTATTGCTTTTATTTTAAATCTTATAATTTCGGACTTTTGTTGCCGTCTGTGAGGAAAATAAATGGGGCTCAGAGCCTCAGAATACTGAAATCTGTATTTTTAAATCTTTCCTTCTAATTTTTTATTCTTTTCAAAATAACACACTGTTATTTACTCACCAATAACACACAATTATCCTTGCTTTTATTTATTGGTTTAATTCCATAATCTCTGGCTTTTTTGGCGTCCGTCAGGAACTGAATTTCAAAATAAAAATAACCGGAAACAGACGTAGGCCTCTAGGAGTTTAGGATGGCCTAAGACACTACACTACCCATAATCCCCAGCTATCGTTTAGGACTACAGTCCCCGTGATTAATCTTCAAGCGCTGGGATTGGATGTTGGAGTGGCAGTGCGCCAAGGTTACGCCGAGCGTCAAACAGCTGTTTGAAATGGAACAAAACCACGCCAGACTATCCAAAACTGGAATCAAACGCCCCCCCCCCCCCAGAACTACACATGCTGGCTATTGTGTTTCGCAAAATGTTCCATGGGACGTCTCTACTGAACGTTTTCGTTTTTCCCACAATTAGAAGTTGCCAGTATTAAACACATTAGTGTTATCAAATGTAAAACATATAATTAATAAATGGGTGAAAATCGCTTGTGTCCATAATGCGCAGCATTAATATATACCCACGTGACAGATCATTGTTACTTTGTAATTCTACTCCACAATACAGAGGTTAACCTGATTGCCAAGTGCCAACAATCAGGAGAGATATTTGATAGTTGGTGCTTGAGAAGACTAAACATTTATCTGCAATTAACATGAATGGAAACGAGTAATAAAGTATATTCATTACTCGTTACTCTCTACTAATAGTTAATTAAAGACTGTATAATGGCTATTTTGTACATCCCCACAGATTTCAAGATTTTCAAAGGTTATTGACTTATCATATACACAACTACGGTGTATGCAACGAATGAAAATCTTGGGTCACAGGTTCCTCAACAGCACATTACAAGACATCTATCAATATGTGTGTGTACCTCCACCATTAAACTGTCATATTCTGCACATTTCTTATACTATCTACATACATAAGAGTATAATTCATATGTATAATATCAGATCAAATAAGTGCTTCAACATAGTTAACATTGCAGGAAAGCAATATATTAGACGTTAAGTACTTTGTCAGGCTTAATATTTATCTGTAGATACCCCCAAAGTTTTTTTCTTATTTAAAAGAGGACGTTAATCTAAAGTATTATTTAATGTTTAAATAAAGGTTAATTCGTTTTTCTGTTTTGCACCTCCTCCTATTAATATCTTTGTACATCCTGCTCTAAACTGTTTTATTGTAGAGATCACTTACAGTATCTTCTTGATTTTTTATATTCTATATTTCTATCACAAACCTTCTACTTTCCCCCTATGAAAGTATGTACTCTTAATATTTTTGTAATCAAATATAACACATAAAAACAATAATTAAATAACGTGCTTTAACCACTAGGCGGTGCACACAAGGTACACACAGCTATAATAACTTTGTATTATTAGTGTAGGACACTTATGTATGTACAACATCTGAAGATGTGTAGTTTTATTCATGTTTTCACATAATTTTATAGCATATTGCTATACTATTTCAGACTCAGTATTTACATTCTTACATTCAAAGAAAATCAAAGTCCTTTTATATCAGCTGTGCACCGTTATGGTGTAAATATAACCTATCTACGAATTAGATCAAATATAAAAGTCAGCCGAATTAAGGTTGATACTGCAAGGAGACGTAATGTGTGAAGAGAAATTGAAGATGTTGTTTAATTGTTGATATATTTATGATCCACGTTAAGTATTCAGTTTCGGCGGCATTTCTTCCAGTTTTTCCAAAGGTCTTCTCATCAGGGCTCTATAAATAAAGAACTACGGCAGATCTGTAATATGTAATGCAGCCGAACCGTGTATTACAATGCCGTTATGTAATGACTTTCAAAGAGAAAAGCAAGAACACTAGGAATTAAGTATTATTTTATTCTTTTAAAATGTTTTCTGGATTTCATATCATATAAACACCAAATCCCAGCATGCATTGCGTTTAAACCATCCAATCAGAGAGCTTAAACCATAGCTGAGGATCTTGGGTAATCGCTCGAAATGCCTACGTCTGTTTCCGGTTATTTTTATTTTGAAATTCAGTTCCTGAAGGACGCAAAAAAAGCCCGACATTATGGAATCAAACCAATAAATAAAAGCAAGGATAATTGTGTGTTATTGGTGAGTAAATAACAGTGTGTTATTTTGAAAAGAATAACAAATTAGAAGAAAAAAAGATTTAAAAAATACAGATTTCAGTGTTCTGAGGCTCTGAGCCCCATTTATTTTCCCCACAGACGGCAACAAAAGTCCGAAATTATACGATTTAAAATAAAAGCAATAATTGTGGCTTGATATTGGGTAAGAACCTGTTTTTATGAACCACACAGCTTCCGGTCTTCCACGAGCCGACCGGAGAAAAAGACGTGCTGCAGGCACAAAACACATTACCAGTAGAAATACATTGCTTTTAAAATCGTGCTGTGCAACACGAAAAAAAGGGGAAAATCGTGTTGGTGAACACGAATCAATAGATAAAAAATCGTGTTGGTGAACACGAAATGCCATGAGACTGGGTTGGTATGCTAGCAGCAACACACGGAGTTAACTCAATTATACAAACATGGGTTAATGATTAGAGGTAACTCAGTTATTTATTTTGTTAAAGTTTCAGCTATTCTGTTTCCAGTTCTGTCATCAGATTATTTAATACGATTTGTTAAAACGTTGTTGTTTCTTTTGATGTGAAATATTATTTATTTAATTTAAATAAAAAGCAATGTTAGTTTTGTTCACAATTTGTTTAGTTAGTTTATCTTGTTTTTTTCTCCAAAAGAACCGATAACAGTACCGTTAAAAAAAAAGTAGTAGTAGTAGTACTGTTAAAACCTTAACGATACCCATCCCTAATGACACGTGTATTCGGGTACAGAATAAAATTACAGTTGTGAAAGCTGAATGGTGGAGGTAGGGGTGCATACCGGATCCTGGTATTACCGAAATACCTGTTATTGTCGGCTACGGTACACCGTTCCGAAATCAGATCCGGTTTTCGATACTTTTACGTTTTTTGTTTACGTTTTTTTTTCAATAAAGTTAGGCATAATATCCTTAAACTCGCAACCAAACCGCCAGCCAATCAGATTGTGCGTCTTTCAACGGCTTTGGTGATTGGCTTGATTGCCAAGCAACGCCCTCACCTTCCTCCCGAATGTCTGAGCCTTTTGGTTAGCTTTCATTTTTTCATTAGCGCGATGCCTTCACGAAAATCTAAAGTGTGGCTGCATATGACTGCCAGTCTGAATGGTGGGGTCTGTAACCACTGCAAGAAGTTTTATTTCTGGGAAAAGCGGCAACACATCAAACCCAGTGGCGGCCGGCCCATAGGGGCGCTAGGGGCGCCGCCCCCCCTCTTCCCACATATTTGATTGTCATTAAAAATAAATAAAAATATATATTTCCAAAGAATATATATATTTTTATTTTATTTTTAAAGAACAAGGTAAATATTATATAGTTGGTATCAGTAAAATGTATAATCTACAATAAAATCTCGTTTAAAATTGTTTTACAATGTCTAAAGTTACTGATAAGTCACATGTTTCCTGCCTTGCCGCAGCGTGTATCATTACCCTCTCTCGTCCGGGCGGTAGAAAGGAGCCCTCAGCCAGAGCAGCAGCAGCCAACAAGCTGACTGTTGCTATCTGTAAACTATGCCGCCGAAACATAATTTCAGCCAATCAGCGTCGTCAGATCTGATACTCAAAGGGCACCCTTTCAGCGCCCTGGGCTGTGTGTCTGTGAGTTGTTTGGACTCGTATCCAAGGTGACGCTACAGTAGTTGTCTGCAGGTGTAGACTCTGGTGCTAGTGGATCGCCGGAGCTGTAGATTAATCTGTTGAACCCCTAGCCTGTTTTTCAGGTTTCAGGCTCGAAATTGACATTCCCAGAACAAATGACCATATCTTCCCCTCTAAAAGGGTTAAATTAATAATATATATATATATATATTTTCTCAAAGTAATGATAAACCTGTCAGTTGGATTTAGAAAAGTCAGATTCAATATAGATGTTTTTTATTTTAAAGAAAATTCAGATTGAACATGGTAAAAAACTGTAAATTATAGTGTCCGTCCAAAAGATATTTTGTACTTATAGTGAAAACTAACCTTGGATGATAGGTTAGTAGACTAAAAGCTTTAGGAATCCAAAGTACAACATATAATAAGTACCCTGTATCAAGATTGATGCAAAACAAGTGATATTTGAACTTTTTAGACAGATTTAGCACAAAAAAACCCTCTTCTGGGGCCATTTGGGTGGATTTTTCATATCTCTGGCTCCCCCTGCTGGGTTTTGACATGTGACATCTCTTTCTAACCGTCAGAGCCAATGGAATCGAGGGGAACTCCCACATAGTCCTTATTTGGTCATGTGTGTGTGTTAGGCTGCTGCATTGCCAAGACCGGAAGCGGCAGCCACTCTGGTGGCTACCATTAGCAGCTAACCTTTGCTCTGCGATTTTTACACACAAATGGAATTATGGATTATAAATAATTCAAATTATTGCCCAGAAACTTTATCAACCTATGGATTAACCGATTCAGCCGCGTTTTTTCTCGTTTTCATGCCATTGAACCCGTCTTTTGATCAGATTAACAGCTATGAGACGATCTCCCTAGAAGCTACGTAAAGGTACGTGTTGTGATGTCTGTCTTTGCTTCCCCTGTCGCAAGTTCGGATCACTCAGTGATGATACTATATACCTAAATAATCTGTGGAACCTCAGTTTTAATCGGATATCTTGTATCTGCAGCTACGATAAGTAATAAGGGTACTTTTATCTTGAGATCTGTGCCACTGTCCGTTAGCATTTTTCGCTAATAGGTCATTTAGATGCTTCTTATGAGACTTGTGTTTTGTTTTTGGTAAAAATTGTTTATATCGTCAGTTAGCTGAGATTATTTCCGTTAATCTGGTATAACACATTAATAGGTTCTTAAATATTAAGATCCCCTGAGACACAGTGTCCTGAAAGAAAAAAAAACAGGGTCCCCGCCGGTGGGGACCTTGGAGCTTAACAGGTTAACATTTACATGCTTATTGTAGTTGTAAGGGCAATGCCTGTGGCAACATGGAGCATATGTGTGGGCTGGACCTGTATTTTACAGGAAAGGAGTGATCAGAGGGTGGAGTTGTCGATTCTTGTTCAGTTTTCATCTTCCTCACCCTCTCAGACTTTGAGTTGCGCGCGCTGCTAAAGAGACGCGCTACCATGGAAACCAAACAATGGTGTAGCTGTATTAAAGTCCAAGTGGAAACAGTCGTGAGTAAATCTGATTTTTTCAGAAATGCGGGAGTCTCCCGCGAAAATCGGGAGGGTTGGCAAGTATAACACACACACACACACACACACACACACACACACACACACACACACACACACACACACACACACACACACACAGTGTTCGTATTTAGTCTCCTGATTTTAAATGCCCTAGTATGGTTTTGTCACCATTTCCATAGCCCCACCAAAAATATTTTCCACCAGCCGCCACTGATCCAACCCCTCAAAACATTTGCTACTGTCACATAAAATCAGAGTACAGGAATGTACAGTGTTCAAGCCCGTGTTGTCAAACGTGTTTTTCATTGTTTGTTCAGTACTAAAAGGTTGAAGTACCGCAATTAATTTGAATATTCATTTAACATGTTAACTATATCATAAAGCGCTTCATGGGAGTAATTGCGGGATGATTCAATGTTTCCCTTATGCAACATGAAAGTATCACGATATGTATCGGTCGAGTATCGGTATCGTTCAGTGGTATCGGTTATCGGTATCGTAAAAAAGTCAACGATATGCATCCCTAGGTGGGGGTGTACGGAAAGGGAAACATTTTACTCAGGCACGGTCAAATCATTTGTACCTTATATGAAGACGCCCTTAGTGAAATGAATTCTGACACACCTGCTATAAAGACATTGCAACAGGTCCAACTGGTCCCAGAGACATGATGGCTTTGTTTTCACAGTAACAGGTTTTCTTGATTAGTTTCTTTGTGATTTTGTCTTTGGCTTGGTTGTACATGGAAGACATTTTTGTTATCCATCAGTCACATACCTCAATGCTCCTTTTCTGTTTCTTTCGGTCAAGAAAACCTTAGGCAGACAATTTAATTTACAGTAGTGCACGTACCCACACTCTATCCTGGGAGACGTTCTAACAGGTGGCCACTAAGCAGCTCCTAAAGAGCAATTAGAGGTTAATTGCCTTTTTCAAGGACATCTCAACTGAAGGGAAACGCTGGTCTCAGCCTCTCCTTCTAGACTCTTTTGCGGCAACATCATCCTTTTTTTCTAGATTGGTCAAAATGTTTGACAAATACATTTAAGAGACTGTTTCTGGTGTTTTGTTTTGTTTTTCTCCTATGTGATCCACAAATTAGCAACTGTAGGTGTCAGTGGTCTATTTGATGTCTCTCTACCCCTCTTAGTGTTAGTTTAAGCATTATCTAATCTCAACCCTCTGGTTCCTGGCAGAGCCATGCTGCTCGCTGGCTCTGGGTCTGGGCAAGTGGGCACTTGATGATGTGAAAATAGAAATAATAAAGACTTTGCAGCCGCTGTGTTGGTCTTGGAAACTGGTTTTGAATAAACGGGGTTGTATTTTTATCTGCTAGACACACTGATACAATGTCAGTGGTAGCAAAGTTATGAGCTTGATAAAACAATATTGTTTTTGGTCCAAAATGTCTCTCCAACTGTGGAATTTATGTTTTTATAATCTTTGTTTTGGGGAATTAAGGTTCAAGACATAACGACCGCTGTTTTCCGGTGGCTGTTACTTCCTCTTTAGGATCATGCTGTCTGTGCTCACTCCTGGCATCTCGACTGGTGTCATGTCTGTGTGCACGTGAAGCTGCTGTGGTGATGTCATGGTTAAAGAGATGGGCGATCTGAAGACGAGTGAGTTTGTGTGCTCCATCTGGGTTTCATTCACCCAAGAAGAAACTGAATATGAAAGGTTGCCCCACTCCTGGCATCACTCATCCTCATGGGAACAGACTGATCTTAATTACTTTGGACTCTTCTTTATCTCTTTTTCACATGGACTGATTGTCCGTCTTCATCGTCACCTATGTATAATGAGAATAATACAAGTGGCCATGAAATAAGCATGAGCTAAAATGTGTGCCATAACTTTTGGCCCCCTCTGGGTGATGACTTCCTGTAGTGCATAGTAAAGAATAATGAATAACACACAGTGCTGATTATGTCTTCCGTGTGGCATAATATTTGGAGTGCATGCTGTCCTCATTCTGTCAGTCATGGCATCATCCTCTGTGAAGTGAACAGTTAAGTGACTGAAGATTATTTAGCTCTAACTTTAGCTCTGTCCAGGAGCCACTGGATTGAATTGATTGGGGTGAAAAGCTGCATTTATTATTATCTTTTTATGTGAATCTACTGTAGAAGGCTGCATCCTTTAAAAAAACAAAACAGGCTTGAGGTTCATTTTACATCAGTAGTTCTAACCACGAGCTGAGTGTCATTCTTTAGATTTTTATGAGCCCCTGGTTTTCTTAAAAATCAAAACCTCATTTGTTTTCTCAACAATTTAAGGTTATCATTCCACAGTCCACCTCACTTTCAACCACAGCTGCACACTCTGGGAATGTAAAAGGGCTTTGTACCCCAGAAATGGTGCCAGTTGGCATCTCCTGCCACTTTTGCTAGTTTATTCAATAAGGGGATAGTGTTTGCAAAGTGCCTATCAATGGCAGACTACTTAAAGAACCCACAGGGGTATAAGGATTTCCATTCCAAACTAGTGTGTGTGTGTGTGTGTGTGTGTGTGTGTGTGTGTGTGTGTGTGTGTGTGTGTGTGTGTGTGTGTGTGTGTGTGTGTGTGTGTGTGTGTGTGTGTGTGTGTGTGTGTGTGTGTGTGTGTGTGTGTGTGTGTGTGTGTGTGTGTGTGTGTGTGTGTGTGTGTGTGTGTGTGTGTGTGTGTGTGTGTGTGTGTGTGTGTGTGTGTGTGTGTGTGTGTGTGTGTGTGTGTGTTGTAAATGCGTGATGTGCTGTCTATCTCAGCACACAGGCTGTCTGTCTCTGCTGTGTAGGTTTGATGATGATGTACGCATGTGAGAGACACAGGGCTGTCTTTGTCTGTGCACTGCTTAAGCTGCTTTGTGCCTGAGTGCTCCACGTGCACAGGGACCTTTGTCATCCTTTGGAACAAGCAACACCCTTGTGTCTGCATCGCTGTTTGCTGATCATCGGAAAATACACAATAAAACGGTTTCAGGCGGCACCCTGCTCACACCGGCCATCTGTAAATACTCTTCATATTTGAGAGAGGTCTGGAAAAGGCTCGGACCATGGACCCACGTCGATGCCTTTTCAAAATGCCAGAGCTAAGCTCTGCTGCAGCGATGAATGACCCCTCGACACACAGACACTGCCAGGCAGATGCTCTGTTGTCCAAACAGAGAACAATATGTGAATAGGGTACAGTGACCAGCTAAATTAAACTGCTGAATAATACAAGTGTCTGAATGTGACACAATGTGTCCATTCAATTAGTCTCATTACATGCTGTTAACAAATCCACAGTCACAGCATGTTTGTACGCTGACTCTATTAACCTTCCCGTTTCAATGTCAAGCGTGCTCTGGTTATTCTACTGAGAAGTTTTATCTTCCAAACATTTCCTGTTAACTGTCCCACTTACAAAACGTTTGCAGTCTTAATGGATGTTTATGTTAAATGTATTAATGTCAATGCTTTTTCCCTCAAAAGTGTGTATCTGATGTGATAATTCACATTGTTTTGTGACACAATAAACACTTTTTTACTTTTTTTACCATATTTTTTATGCTTGTATTCTTTTGGGAAAATGTTTATTTTGGCAATATTTCCTTTTTAAATTAACCTTGTATTACTAATGTAGTTATTTGTATTCACTTTTTTTATAGTTTAGTGGGGAAGTTAGTTGTTATTACTAACTTATTTCACTTTTAAAGATATATCTTTATAGTTTAATAGTTTGAATTTTGATGAAGCCTTTATGACTAAACGGAAATGGGGAAATCATTTTGTAACCTTTTTGTAGCGTGTTTCATACTTATTATGCATTATACAATGATTATAAGTTACTACTTTCAGTGCTAATTTGTTGTTCTAGGGAGAAATCAAATCAGGTATCTTCACCTTATAAGTAATTATAAATCGTCCTATAATGTGTTATGATTATTGTTCTAAACATTATAAATGTTGTCCTAATCACTATACTTATACAGTGCTATAAGCAGATTATAAGGTTTATACCTAAGTGTATAATGCATTATAGACATGGGGCTCATAGGAATTGTCCCCCCTTTAAACTTTACATTAACAGTTTTGATCAAGTGGTTCTGTAACTGCTTTGTGAATGCACAGTAAATGTGGATTCACGTTGGTCCTGAGCACTGTTTCAATATGTACTTGTGTTGTGTTGCAGGTGCACAAGCAGCCAAGAAGTCTGGTATCCCAGCTCCTAGAGAAATCCCTTCTTCCATAACAAGAGACCGCATCTCTCTGAGGGACCAGCTCAGGAGCAATGCCACTAAAAAGATGGTTTCCAGTGCCAGCACTTCCAGCCTCTCCACTCTGGCAAAGCCCACACGTAGTTCAACCACAAAGTCCCGTGGAGATGCCGAGAGCCAGGAAAGGGGTCTTCTGGAGACCCAGGTGAAAGAGCTGCTGGCTGAGGCCAAGGCCAAAGAGTTAGAGATCAGCAATCTCAGGAAAGAGTTGCATCGCTGCAAAAGTAAAGCCTCCAGCGCTCCCTCTTCACCATCAACCAATTGTGTCTCGTGGGAAGAGCCTGATGCAAATGGAGAGCAGGGACAGATGTCAGAGGCCATCGTGCTGGTTGGGGAGCTGAGGGAGAAGAACGGGAAGTTTCAGAGAGAGCTGGCAGTGCTTAGGGAGGAGAACCAGACACTGAAAGAGAAGCTGCTTTTCTTGGAGGCCTCTCCTCTCTCTAGTACAAACACAAGCTCCCTGTCCAAGCCTCTGGTGAATGGCCTCCCCTCAGATTCCTTAAATCCACAACAGGACAGTCGCTCTTCTCCTGCCAGCCCTCTGAAGTCCTCCGTCTCCTCCGGTTCTGACATCACCAAGGACTCACCATCACCCGACTCCTCAGAGTTTGAGAAGATCCCATCACGGTCAGAGTCAGAGAGTAGCGGAGTCAGCGGAGGGCAGGATGTGCAGAGGTTGACAGAACAGATCCACAAGATGGAGGAGAGCCACCACAGCACAGCGGAGGAGCTGCAGGCCACTCTGCAGGAGCTGGCCGACCAGCAGCAAGTGGTGCAGGAGCTGACGGCTGAGAACGAGCGCATGGCCGAGGAGAAGCGCCTCCTGCAGACCTCTCTCCAACAGCAGAGGGAGCGCGTGGAGGTGCTGGTCCAGAAGAACGAGGCGCTCGCTGGCCGCCTCCAGGAGCAGGTCGAAGCCCAGGCCCAGAGGGAGGAGGAGCTGGGCAGCCAGGGGCCCCGGCTGGCCGAGCTGGAGCAGAGGTACAGTGAGCTGGTGGAGGGCTCGAGCTTTGAACGAGAGAAGCTGGTGGACATCCAGCAGCAGCTTACAGGCAGCCTGCGGGCTCTGGAGGAGGAGCACCAGGAGGCCCAGGGCCAGGTGCGCCTCGTCAGAGAGGAGATGGACAAGCTGCAGGCCCAGCTGGACAGAGAGCGGGAGGCTGGAGCTCAGGCAGCACTGGCTGCAGAGGAGCAGTGGGCCACAGCAGACTGTCTCAGACTGGAGAACAGTAGGCTGAAAGCACAGGTGGACATTGAAAGGCAGAAGGTGGGTGAGCTGAAGGCCCTGCAGAGTGCCGGTGACAGCAGTGAGGTGCAGAACTTGCTGAAAACAGCCCACGCCGAGAGAGACAGGCTGGAGGTGGAGCTGACGGAGCTGAGGCAGGAGCTGCTAGAAGCCCAAGCTGACACTGAGCATGTGCGAGCCACAATGTGCAAGGTAGGAGGGGTACAAGCTTATTTTATTATTATTTATTTATAATATAAGATTACTGTACCTTGTTGTATATTTACATGTTTCCCACGCAGAATTTGATTTGTATTAAAATGCCATTGTTTTCGTGGCATTGCAAAATCTGAAAATAATTGGTAACATCTGTTAGAAAAAGAAAAACATGAAATGCCTGTTGCAATAGCATCAAGCAGATATTTATATTGAACAAATTCCAATAAAATGTGGCTTTCATTTAGCTCCAAGTGGCATTCAAAAGTCTTAAATTGAATTTGCCTTAACTTTGAAGAACAGAGCCTTAGTTTAAGGGATTGGTAATGAGTGAATGTGTTGGTATGTGCGTGTTTGAGCTGAGGAGAATCATAAAACACACTTCATGCAAGTGAGAGAGAAAATATAAATAAATACACCCACTCCACTGTTCCAACATTCTGGTCAAAATAGTGCCTTAATTCACTGAACTCGATGTATAAATGTGCCGGAGACACATGTCCCTGACACATGGAGCAGCTGGGGATCTCCAAAAGACGATCAAAGATCTTGCTGGGATTATTGAAAAGCATTTTTTCTTTATATGCCCATCCTTAATAAGTATTTATCTCCCAACATGAAACATTTTCTTTATTTAAATACGATATTTGGAGTCAAATGTTGTGAGCAAAGATTCCGATCAGTCTATTTAAAAACTTGACATCTCTTCATTGGTTGGAGAATGTCACTGCCCATTACAAACTATTTACACTTGGCTGCTTCTATTGTTGTGTGTGTGTGTACACCGTGACTTTAATTATATGTGACTCACTGTTGAAACGTTTTGTTATGTCAGTTAGAGCTCTTTGTCTTGAGTTTGACTACATTGTCAGGGGTTCCCTAAAGAACAATCTCTTCATCCATATAATTCAAAAGAAGCAGAGAGAGAGGTTCACTTGTTTGGAACCAGAACATGATTTTGTTCATATTTTTTACATAAAATACAATCCATGTCAGGAATAGATTTAAAAAAGACCAACATGTTGTATCATTAGTCTAGTAATGGCAAATAATAATAAAAAAATGTTACTTAAACCAGGCGACTATAACATATTTAATCATTATTGGCTCTGTCACCACCATTGAAAGTGAACTTGACCACACTTCTTTTCCAAAAGAGTTCAAACCTGACCATTAAACTGGCTTTACAGCTGTTATTGGGGCCTTTTCTTCACCATCACAGCACATTAACTCATGTCCCCTCAAATAGTTTTCGTATGATTCTCTGTCATCACTTTGGTTTTCCCCTCAAACACCACCAACACCACAAAGGCTGACGCTGTGTGGGTTTGAGGTCATGTTCGTGGTTGTTGAATCCAAATTGAGGCGTGTCCTCGTCATTTGACTGATGTCGTCATTGTTGGATTGTGATCGTGGTGCCAGTAAGGTGGTCCACTAGTGTGTGACCCTGTGAGTCACGCTCCGGTTCTGGGCCATATGGGTGAGGCCATTCCATAACTTCACATCCTAATCCATCAGAACCACATGGTGTCCTTCAGAAGTACATCACTTACTTATTTTTAGTATACCCTGCTCAGAGATCTGCTCTACAGTGTCATTTTTCAGAATGACAGCAATCCACATGGTACACTGACTTCAGCTTCAGTGTAATTGGAAGTTCATGCAATAAACATGTTGAGGCAGTCACATCCAATAAAGACAGCACAGTAAAGTTTTAGTTCAATGAGTCACAGTCCCCAATCATGTCAGTATTTACTCTGTGGCCAAATAGTCATTGTCAGACAAAGTTAAGCTAGCACAGTGCTTAACTTTGTGGAGTGTGTAGGAGAGAAACTCCCCCTAGTGTGAACTTTGGGATTTTAGCCTTGGCAGACCATTACAAAAAAAAGCCTATATAACAAGGGAATACTCCAAAAAGCATATAAGGATCTCTTTAAGTAAGCTGTGGAAGCTAGGGGGAAAACAATCTATTGCTTGACCACCAAGAGTTTTCTGTGTATTATGTGCAGCAGTAACATAATGATGATGCAATGTAATAATACCATAACATGTTTCAAGCCTTAAATCATCTCCCCCAAAGAAATTATTGGACAGATTCTATATATCTCATCTTTGAAATCCTTCAAGAACAACTGGAAAAATTCCCCACATGATTTCCGGAAGATATCATAAATGATTTGCCCTTACTGAGCCTTGAGTGCTGTTGAGTGCTTTGATGTAATTAGTGCAGTGACAGCCAGCAATTACTCTCACATGAAACACTGCCACTTTGTTTTAACTATATCTGTACTAACTCATAATAATCTCCACACAGGTGGAGGCCAAATGCCAGCAGGTTCAGGAGCGGGCCGAGAGGAGGGAGCAGGATCTGGGCAGCCGGGTGACTTCCATGGAGGAGGTCGGGGTCCACGCTGAGAACCAGGTGAAAGAGCTGAAGGAGACCATCTTTGAGCTGGAGGACCAGGTGGAGCAGCAGAGGGCCGTCAACTGCCACACCAAGCAAGCCGTCCTGGACATGGAGAGTATGTTACTCTCACTGGATGCTTTTTGTTCCATTTTGTCTGTCCTCTTTTGTACAAGGGGAATACGTAAAAGATTAGAAATATTTCTAAAACGACCATAAAGTTAAATCAATAACTTCATGAAGGTAGGATATATTAGAATCAAAAATACTTATATTTATCCTGGGGGAAATAGATTTTTGTGACAGTTTTGACCTTTTAGAATAGAATAAAATAAAATATAAATAATGTTTTTAAAGGAATACAAAATTATTTACGTACACATCAGAAGTTAAAGTAAGAATCCATCCATCCATCTTCTCCCGCTTATCCGTGGTCGGGTCGCGGAGGTAGCAAAAGTAAGAATATGCAATACAATTATATCAATATATTTATATAAAAATAAGTGGATTCAGTTAAATGGTCGATGCAAATATTTATATTAAAATATGAAGTTAACAATAAAAGATTTGCACAGTTTACAACCAAATATGATATGTTTATCACAATATATATGTAGTGTATTAGTATTTAAAATATATCAATTCTGAATTGCAGTTTAAAAGGGCTTGGCTTTTGTATCAGAGGGCACTATTTTAGGTCATTTGTACTTTATATCTTACAGTGTGGTAACTGAGTGAGTATTATATGGCTATATACACTGTGTTCCACAGGCTGTGTAAATAGATGATACAGGTCTATTACTAATGTTATTGCAGTGATGAGACACCACACTAACTGATACTTGTATTCAAGCCTTAATGCTCTAGATTGGCTGCTGCATCCTCATCATACTGACAGAGCCCTTTAGAAATGGATGTTGTTTTAAATGACTGCAGTTCTGCCTAAAGTTCACAGTACGTAAGACATGTGGTTCTCAAAAAAACTGTATCTATCATTGCAGATCTTGTCAAAAAGATGGAGGAGCAGAAAGTAGAAGCAGACCGCCATATGAAAGTCTTGAGTAGACAGATGAAGGTAAGAAAGCTTTATTATGTAGCTCCTTTCATAACATCTGTGGTGACATGATTTGTTTTTGAACATCTGAAATCAATGAGTGTTACAGACTTAAGTCACATGATAGGTGTTTCAAATAGAATATAGAAGAAAGTTCCAAAAGTTAAAACAAGGAATGTCCTAACACAGTTTTGACTTTGGAAATCAGATGTATCTTTGACAGACTTCCATAACACATCTACCCTACGTCTTCTTCTCTCTCTCTCTGAAACTTCAACGAGCCTATACAAGTATAAATACTCAAGAAATAAAATGCTCTACTTCGGCCAGGTTGTCTGAGCTTAGAGATATCTATACCACGACACAGAAGCAGTGCATTTACGGGTACCATGTTGTAGTGAAGTTCTGAGTGATTGGAACCAAAGATATAAACATACCCGACACCAGAGATTGGTTTCAGTGATGCATTGAACGTTGGTCTGGAAGTGTTGATGCCTCTCTGGGTGGATTATCACTTTAAGGCCTAGTGCCAGGATTTTGCTGTGTTTTTGCCAAATGTATGACCTTGGAGTCATCTATCCGAGTGTTATTCCAGTAGCATCCAGGTGGGCTGTTCAGACAGGCAGCTATCTATTTTCTTTGGTATTGATCCATTAACAACATGTTTTGCTTTTTTTTGTTTTGATGAATTATGCATTTTGGAATGCACCAGATACCACTTTACTTTTTCTATTTTGTACAGTCCTTTCAGTTAGAGCTGCTGTTTTTCCCTCTCCCTTTGGATTGCTTTTCTGATTTGTTTTGTGTCTGTAGGAGATTTAAAAACATATCAAGCCATAGGAACTAGGAAAGAATAAATCAGATGTTTTGGGTTATTTTTTACTTCAACATATCTGTTCCAAAGACTGTGAAAGTGCTAACTTTGATTGACACAGTCATTTTCCATGATAGTCATATCGTTTTTGATGCCTTTATAAATGCCAGTTTTTCTTTTGTAAGTACATGATAAAGTAAATAGTTTTATCCGTTAGGTTAAATGAACCTAAATTGAACAAGTGCACAAACACTTCCTGTGTTTGTATGAAATGTCCTGAATGTTTCTATACTTGCCTGTGCTGTATAAATCCATAAGTTTGTGTGTTTAGGATGAAAAAGAAGAGTGGCGTCGGTTCCAGGCGGACCTCCAGACAGCCGTGGTGGTGGCCAACGACATCAAGGTGGAGGCTCAGCAGGAGCTGCGTGCCCTCCGGAGACAGCTGCAGGAGGAGCAGGATCGCAGCGCCAAGCTCTCCACAGACCTGGAGGCCCTGCAGGGTGTCAGGTACCAGCTCCCTCATAATGCATTTTGTTCAGTTCCTCCCCCTCCACCGTCCCCTAAACCCCTCTGTGATCCCCTTGTTTAGCATCGGGCTGCAGCTCCTTTCTCTCTCAACACAACGTGGGTATGAGATACCTGCCAGAGTTTTGCCAAATCCCCATCCATTGTTTAGAAATATCAAAATGTCATTCTCATGAATCTCTTGCTTAAAGTTTCAGTTGGTTACATTATTTAAAAAACTCTTGTCATGTATGTTGTCAATAGTGCATGAGACAGATAATATGTGAAAAATGATAATGTTCCTCTGCTTCCCCCCAGTGTTCCTAACGGCAATTGCAAGATTTCATTGCAGTGTCAACACCTGCTTGTACATTTTTACTAAACTGTCAAACCCGGCAACGTTGATCAAATATGATACAGTAATCTGTAACTGTATTGTGTATCCCTTGCCTTAAATGTCTAGCAGTGAAATTAATACGTTTTGACCCAGCCGACATTCTGGGAAAGAAAACGCAGTTACAGAATCCTTATTCATATTTGATCAGTACCTAGTTTGACAGTTTACTAGAGTTCACAAGCAGTGATTTACACTGTGTGTGAAGCTCCTCGGTTTTGATTGGCTGTTTCTCTTCGGTGCAGGAGAATCTTCCAAATGCTATTTAGAGCGCTGGTGGGAGGCAGAGGAATATGAGTTTTTTCACATATTATCTGTTTCATGCACTACTGTCGGCATACATTGACAGTTAATATGAAGAAACATATTTACCAACTGTAGCTTCACGCAAGTCTTGTACGAGATGAAATCCTTGGAGTATTAGAGTTGAGATTCCTGGGATTTGGCAGACTCTGATGGTAAATTAGCAGTCTCTTGCAGTATTTCCCTCTGTGTATTCTCCTCCTTTAAGCTGCTGCCCTCTCTGTCTCCCTCTTCCACACTGAGTATGGCCCTATAGTATTCTCTCAATTCACACTCTACATCAAACATCAGTGTATTCATTGGATAAAACTATTATTATATGAGAAGGCAAACAGTGGCAAAAGCTGATATACAAAGCAACACAAAACAGAGGCCAGTGTAACTGTCAATATGTAACGCCAATGTATCAAGCTATTTAAGATTGTATGAAGTGGTATTGAACTGTGGCCATGCAGTGATGTGACATACTTTTAGAGAGTGTGTTAGTGTGTTGGTATTCTGTATATATAAGTGTTTTTGAGCGTGCTAATGCCATGGTGTTTTTGACAGTTTTGTCCCTTTTCATTATCATGCCAGGTCAAGTATTTCCTGTAGCAAAGTCCACTTAGATTTGCTACTCTAAAGCATTTTCCGTGTGACCAGTATAGTCCTTAATGCGAACCAATGGTCTCTAAATACTTTTCAGTTGCACTATATCAAAAATCTCGTGATAGGAGCTTTAAGGTGTACTAAATAGTTGTATTTGGTTTAAAGCCAAATGCATGTGGTCCATGGGAATTTATTACACTATATTACTGGTTTTAGACCAAGGTTAAATCAGCACACTTTCCCCCGAGATTAGCTGTTACGCTGCGTCCGCTCCCCACCTCCAGCAGCTCCCTGTGATGACCCTGTCAAAGATGTCCTTCTGACAAGCCTCCCTGTGTAACGTCCAGGTGAGTCCCCTGTCCTGCCAGCCCTCTGTCAGCCAGCCTGCTCTCCCTCTCTGTGTGCTGCTGCTGCTGCTCACTGACTTCCTGTCTGTGTTTGGCTTCGTGTTGCTGCTTCAGTCTGACTGTGTGTCCCTCTGTTTGCTGGCTGATTCAGGACTATCCTACCTTCTTTTGGTTTGCTCTGCCTGGTTCTACTGTTTAAAAAGATGTATCTGGTGCCATCTGCTGTTACACGAATGAATAACCCTTCTACTTTTTTGGTGAATAGCAGGATGGTCTGCACGGCATGACTGGATAAAACTCATGCTCTGCATCACGATACATTTCCATAATATCTTCATCACTGGGTGATTCTTAAGTAACACTAGACATTATGAGTGACCTTATTAATCCAATGAGGTTTGCATGGAACAGTTTTAAAAATCGAGAAGTGACCAGAAGAGCTTTTCATAATAAAAATGTTAAGAAGACATGTAAGATCTCTTGTTTTGCTGCACATGCACATGTTTAATATTATCTTCATACACTATATCATCTTCCCTCTTCTTTTCTTTTCAGATTAGGCGCTGGAGCCACTTTTGATACCAAGACGGCAGTGGAAGGTCATTAGAGAAGTGCCCGCCACCCCGTGAAGACAGTGTTAATGTTGCACTTATTACCTTTCTGTGTCATTTAAAATGTATTGTGTAAATGCAGTACCCAAACAGTCTCCTGACAGATTCTGGCTTCCATTTATCTACATGTCCTTTGGAACCTTTTAAATAATGATGTACTTTTCTTTCTGAATGTATTCTTTGTTCGTCAATTTATTGACCTGTGTTAAAGAAATGCCATATGTTCGAAAGACTCTCCTCTCATACTGTGTGAAGCTGATTTGTGCCTTGAGATTGTAAACAAGAGGGTAATACATTAGGAAAAAGACTCGATAAATATTAAGTGAGCTGACAGTCGGACTTGTTCTATCAGAAAGTACATATTTGAAGGCAATAGCAATACAGCGAAATTGAGTCTGGTTGATATTGTTTAGATTTAGAAAAACGAGGTGGCATGTTATTGTGCTGGTACTCACATTTGCTTTTCTTACTTTTTTTTGTATTATAGTCAAATTGTTTTCACTTTGACTTCTGTCTGTTTACTGAAAAACATTTATGATCTGTTAAAGATCTCAGTTTGGCCCTGTAATGAAACAGAATGCAATGTCATATAAAACCATTAGATGGCACCATTGAACACACAATAACTGTACATAGGTGACATCAATGTTGACTTATTGGTATCATCTGCTCTGTTACTCTTTGTATGTGTATTTCTGATTATTACTATGCTCCTTCTAAGCGCACAGAGTATTAATTATTTCTGCCAGATAAAATAACCAGGATGAGTTTGATATCAACCACTGCCAACATTAGATTTTAGGACTGCCACAAACACAAACAGCTGTACCTCAGTCAATTGTTTACTCTACTCAGACATACCAAAAGGTTGGTGTTCCTTTTCAACACAAAGACTAAGAAAACTGTGTATAGGCTCCTAAAAGGATTAAGTTTCCCTTTCAGCACCACTGTCAGATGATGAGTTGATCTCATTTTCTAGCTTTTGACTTTTAGCAACATTAAGTGACTTAAACTTGTTGATCAATCTTGAATCCCTGTGTTAAAGCCATCTAGAGATTTTTCAACATCCTTATTAATGTATCATATCAGAATTGTTATGATTTCACACACTTTGAGTCACGGATCACACAGTGGATTTATTTCATATTTGAGCCAAAACCTTACACCATATTCTGTGTTGCTGTAGTATAATTGCATGCTGCAGGATCTCAGGTTAAAAAGTCTGGTTTCTTTCAGATATATTCAATTTGTGCATTTTTATTAAAAGCCATATTGCTCTACCAGATAAGGTACTGGTGCTGAAGATGTCAACTTTTAAATTTGCTCAAAAATACCATCTAGAAAAAAATTAGATGTTAACTGTGTAATTCTCTGTGTGTAGTAAAGCCATGTTGTGAACAATACAGTGAATGTGCTGTTAATTTATTCTTTACAAAAGAACTTAAACAATTATTATGTCTGTGAAAGAACACATGTGATGTGTTACTGTTGTTCATTAGGCAACTGAATAAATGAAATGACACCAGTTCCATCTGTGGTTGTGTATCTCTTTCAGTCTTTGGAGGTAAGTTTAATGCAATGTTGAAATTCCTCACTTCATCACTGATAAAGCCAAATCCTTCTCTCTGTAGCCTGGAGTCCAATGTTCACCAGGGCGATTGGTACGAGGTGTCCCAATGATTACACTGCTCAAAATGTGTGTTTTAAATTGAAATCTGTAGCTCCTTATCAACGGTAGACACTATGATCACATCATCCTGCCAATACCCTGAGCAAACGTTTAGGAACATTCCCTTTGTCTTATAAGCATGTAAAGGGTTGTTTTCTTCCCCAGGTGTGTGTATGGTATATTTTCCTACACTGCAACCCTTTTCACTGTGTCTGTTAGGTCCCAAGGTGACGAGGTGAGGCTGTCCGACTCTGATATCCAGCGGCAGTGGTGCAGCATCTCAATGATCCCGACCACACCCAGCGACGCCAGTGGGGAGGCCAACTCAGTCCCCGGAGCGACTCTCATTAAGTCCTTTGATACTGTTGGACCGAGTGAGCAGCGAGCACCCCAACACACACAAATGGAATCCCAACACAGCAGTGTAACTAGAGGAGAACAGCTGGTCAGATCTCCACTGTGGACTCATGTTATTTTTCTGCAGCAAAGTCATGTAGTTGTGAAAGACAGTGTGGGCTGACCTCTATAAACAAAAGGGGAACATTATAGGTATCATAATGGTAGATTTTATTCCAGATGTTTTTTGCATTAGGCTGTATGTCATAGATGTAAGGCTGGGTACTTAATCTAAAAGTACCTTATGTGCCTTGTAAAAATACCACACTGTAAAATACCACTGTTAAAATGTTACTCAAATAGAAATATATACAGCTTCCTCTGGTATCATGACAGTCTCCTCGACCACCTTATCCTTTAATTGTAAGTAATTGTACCATACTGTACAAATACTAAGACTTCAACTTAACTGCAGAATATTTAAATTATTGACCTCATTGGTTGTTTTGTTTTCACAAATACTGGGAATGTTGAAGAATACATTTACAATTACCTAGAGCCCAAAGTTTGCTGACAGCAAAAAGCCCAACCCTTAACATTACAAGTTATACTATGACATTTTTAAAAGGAAATTCACAATATTTTTCGAATTTATGAAGCTGGAACCATGAGATATTTTTACACCAAAAAATTACTGAACAGCAAAAAAAGTTGCTAATAGCTGAAACAAATCAGTACATTTACTAATTGAATGACTGTCTTGTACATACTTTTAAGCTGACAATATACATATTAATTGACTCATTTTTTTTCAATCTTTTTATTTACCCTTTGAATGTTTTGAAACAAATGCAATAAGAAGTTCAATATTTCCCTTTGCCATGTGGTTGAGTAGAAATGCAAAAAATGTCAAAGAAATCATTAAAAAATATATACTGAAGTAAAGTTCAGCATTTGATTAAAGTTCAGTTACATTTCGCTATGGCACATTTCAGTTTATTTTGTATACAATCCTTAATTTGTATGTGCTCTTCAGATGGGCCCAGCCTCACAGTTCAGATGCACTCCAGCCCCAGAAGCCTGCTGAGTGGGATCCCTGTACGCTCTGCACCTGCTGCTGCCGTCTCCCCTATCCAGGTACACACAACATACTTTCCTTAAAATGTCAAATAAATGAAACACTTATTCTCTGTTTCAGACTGGTGAGATCTTTATTCTGTTTCTGTTTTTTTAGAGACAGACGTACATAAAGCCGCTATCCAAGACATTGGAAAAGAGAATCAACCATGGAGAATTCTCTCTTCATCATGGTATGTACCACAAAGATGGTTTTAGCTGGAAGTCATGGTGTTTCATTTATATGTGTAATATACATGCCTCATTTAGCAGTCTACTCACTCACTGCCTTAGAGTCAATGGACAGCCAGCAGGAGTACTGCTGAGTTTAGGAATGAGCAAGGCTAAAATGTCTACGGAGTTAAATAATAAGAGGAGAAAAGATGAACAGTAATTTGACTGCTGTTGTTCTTGTCCGTCGTTTCATGATTGTATTCTCAGAAAGAAAACACTGTAAATAAAAGAAATCCCAAAGGCTACTTTATTAAAACGATGATGTAAACTTGAAAATGATTCAGAAGGAGGAGATTCTGAAAATGAAATCTCAAATGCAAATTAGATTTTCAAATGGTTAAAACATTTTTAACAGTTACTTTGGTGATATCAATATAATCTAATGTTCTAATTTGATTTACCAAGTCTTTAAAAATGAAATATCAATCAGCTACCCAATAACATTTACACACTTACACATGTAAAATTATTATGCTTTTTGGGAATTTCATTTTTTTGTTAGCATTTTAATAAAGTCCCCTATATCAAATGTCTGCATCTCCAATCGACTGGTGTTCCAGCTCCTTTCTTAATAAGGTGACTGTAACTTGAGCACCAAAGCACTGAATATAAATGATTTTTGAATGGACTGCCAAGTGCTTCCGTTAGAAAAACATGTCCGGGCAGATGTTGGTGCCTGTCATTACAGAGGTGGCATCTTGTTTGCGCTTGTGGCATTGATAAGGGGCTGGTGCTGACAGCCTTTTTTTTTTTTTTTTTAAATACACCTCAAATTGTGCTTACAGTAGGTCTAAACATTTTCACCAGACATTATGATTGGAGTGACTTGAATTTGTCAGACTTCAACTACATCTTTTGGTGAAACCGCGTAAACACTGGTACTGCCATATTTAGGCGAAAAGGTTGCCTCACTGATTCCATCGGCCTTTTCTGAAGCTAAAATAACTTTTCAAGCATATCTTTGTGTGGAAGGGCTTGTTCAGGCACGACAGAGGCCCTTGGGCAGAGCATTTTGGGATATTTTGTGGACTAGTCTGAAAAAGAAAGTGACCCCAGTCAGGACACCTGGACTACAGAGTCATACTATTGTTAAATCATTGCTTTCCATGTTATATATATTATGATCCCTCCTCTTCAAGTTTTCTCCCTTGCATCCTTCACTCCCCCAGATAAGTTGTCGGGCCGCGGGGAGGACCTGAAACCTAACAGCCTGATGAGGAAGAGCCCTTCTCTGGAGTCTGTGATCAAAACCTCTGCCTCCTTCGGCAGCCGCACAGCCTCCTTCAGCTACAACCGAGGAAACAGCAAGCTGAGGTGTGCTAAATGGTTTTTATGGGATTTACTTTAGGGCATTTTGCTTCTTTAGCTACGCGGTTTCATTTGAAGTGGGGAAACAACCTCCCTTACTTTGGAAATGAACACAATATAATGACTACTCCACAGGATTGTAGAAATTCACAGGAGTTCCAAACTGAAAGGTGGGAAATTAGTTCTTAATTTGTGTGGTCTTTAAAAGAGATCAAACACTGACAAACCAAACAAGTGCAACAAAACAGGCAGTGCAACAATGACTCACCTTACACAAAAAAAGTTTCAGTTCTTCCTCTTTTTTTAAACAAGTTCCCCTCTGACATCCTTGACAACAGGTTATAGTGTTAATACACATTTGACTTAGCAGCCTTGTTTCCCTTTAAGCCTCACCACATATTCTACTGCAATTGCATTTTAAAGTTGAACTGAGATACTTTGCAGTTGTCCAACTTGTATTGCCAAGGTGTTGACACAGAATGCTTACACATAGTAAAGGATGTGTCCACTTGTCAGAAAGGAATGGGAGACAGATGTTAAACAAACATGCTGTCATCTTCTGACCTTTCTGGCAAACAGGCTTTTGTCATTTTACTGTAAAACAATCCCTTAAGTGAGCACTCAGAAACCAATAGCAGCACTCCATTTATAGTTAGACCCATGGTACCAATGCAACAAGTTGCATTAGAGGGAGATGACGCAGTGTTTACATTTACATGCAGTCACAGAGACTCAGTAAAGTTGATTTAAGCCAGGGGTGGGGAACCTCCGGCCTCCGGGCCGTATACGGCCCTCGAGACCATTTGGTACGGCCCTCGAGGTAATTTATAAACAGACGCAAAAAAGAAAACAATTCAAGAAATCTAGACCGCAAAATAATTAAACAAGCGAGTGCCTGTTTTTCCTGGCCAAGGTCAGGGTCCTTGAACACAACACGAGCCTAACGTGTCATCACGTGGTATATGTCTCGTCTGACAGGGGTGTAGTTCTAACGGAGAGCACCAGAATGCGGCTCCGGGCCGGGACTTCACAAATTGCAATACCCATAAGAAGCTGTACACATGCCGCAGTTTCTGCGTGGCTGTGTCTTTATTTGAAAGCCCAGTGGCGATCTGTTCATCTGTCATACTGATCATACAGTCAATAACTTTGTTGTTATTAGCATCTGGTTAGCTAGCTATGCTAACGAATATAAGAAGCTTTTTCTCCAACCAGTGAGGTAAAGGCACATCTTTATATGATCAATATAGTTATAGAAAAATAAGAGAATAAAGTAAACAGGTATACAATACTAATATGACAGTAAAAAAAAGTTGTTATTAATAAACAAGAATAGAGTTTAAAAGGGAAGTGATTTGTAAAATATCCATAAAGAAAAAAATCTGCTTACAGTTCTGTTTCATATGGGTGTTGAGAGATGCATCCATAGATCTCTTCATGTTGCTCTCAAAGTGCAGCAGATTGATGCTTTTAACTTAAACATTTAAAAACTCTTCCTGGTGGTGCATGCCCCCAAACCCCCCTAGATGAGGTTAGACCCCACCCCCCCAAATCATGTCCACATGGATAGAATGAAAGAAAGGCGAAATGAATGGGCTGTGATTTTAGTTTTTTAAGCAAACGTTGAGTTCAATAATTTGTACGGCCCTCGAAGGATGTTGTAAAAATTGAAATGGCCCTTGAGAGGAAAAAGGTTCCCCACCCCTGATTTAAGCAGTCAAATACATGGTCATCACTCTGGACAACACCCTCAGCTTCAACCTACAGTACATATGTTCGGATGACATCAAACACTGTACTGACAGATATCAGGAATCTGGAAACTGTTTGTCCAGCCTCTCCTCTTCTCCCTCTGCTACCATCATATTAATGAGCTGTCTCCTCCTCACCCATCTGTATTTACCTTGTTATTGTCCTTGGCAGAATACATTTTTAGGATCCTTTAATTAATAAAAAGTAATAAAACCACACCGTTCAGTGATATTTATATATTAAATAATATATATATATTTTAAGTAATGTCAGCCTTTGAAAATGTTACTTTAGTAAAATTATGTAGTGACTCTTATTGCTATATTAAATTCTTAGATTATTATTAGGCTTTCAATTTTTTGTTTTAGTTGGATGAGGTTAACTCATTTTGAAACATTTTAAGATTGCAACTAATCAGCAGATCATTTTATGCATTATTGTATTAGGATTGTAAACTTTTCTGAAATAGAATCCATCCATCCACCCGTTCATCCATCCGTTCATCCATCCACCCGTTCATCCATCCATCTGTTCATCCATCCACCCGTTCATCCATCCACCCGTTCATCCATCCGTTCATCCATCCATCTGTTCATCCATCCACCTGTTCATCCATCCGTTCATCCATCCATCCGTTCATCCATCATCTGTTCATCCGTTCATCCATCATCTGTTCATCCGTTCATCCATCCGTTCATCCATCCATCCGTTCATCCATCATCTGTTCATCCGTTCATCCATCATCTGTTCATCCGTTCATCCATCCGTTCATCCATCCATCCGTTCATCCATCATCTGTTCATCCGTTCATCCATCATCCGTTCATCCATCCATCCGTTCATCCATCCATCCGTTCATCCATCCACCCGTTCATCCATCCATCCGTTCATCCATCCATCCGTTCATCCACCCGTTCATCCATCCACCCGTTCATCCATCCGTTCATTCATCCATCCGTTCATTCATCCATCCATCCACCCTTTCATCCATCCATCCGTCCGTTCATCCACCCGTTCATCCATTCATCCATCCATCCGTTCATCCATCCATCCGTTCATCCATCATCTGTTCATCCGTTCATCCATCATCTGTTCATCCGTTCATCCATCATCCGTTCATCCATCCGTTCATCCATCCATCCGTTCATCCATCATCTGTTCATCCGTTCATCCATCATCCGTTCATCCATCCATCCGTTCATCCATCCACCCGTTCATCCATCCATCCGTTCATCCATCCATCCGTTCATCCATCCATCCGTTCATCCATCCACCCGTTCATCCATCCGTTCATTCATCCATCCGTTCATTCATCCATCCATCCACCCTTTCATCCATCCATCCGTCCGTTCATCCACCCGTTCATCCATCCACCCATTCATCCATCCATCCGTTCATCCACCCGTTCATCAATCCATCCGTTCATCCATCCATTCATCCGTTCATCCATCCGTTCATCCATCCACCCGTTCATCCATCCATCCACCCACCCTCTCACATATTGACATATCATGTGTTTCTGTAATGCTGATCATTGGGCAGGCCTTTTTAACAACATCAACAGCACATCTGTACATTACCGTGTTTGGTATGATTTCAGGGTTATGATATAGCTGCTCCATCTCTACTGATGCACTCTCCCCCCCTGCAGTATTTATTTGGACAGGGTCTTGCTGCCTCTGGCCTTGCACTGCGCTGAACAGAGGACTAATAATGAACTTGACAGCAGAGCTGCCGTGACGTGTGAAATGTTTACCGTGCTCAGAGCAACGACCATGCCTCAGCACAAACCCCAGGGAGCAGACCCTCTGTGAAAAAATAACTGCAGATAAACATTTCACAGATTCATTGTACCTCTCTTAATTGTATCTTATAATAGTGCAATCAATATACTGTAAATAAATATGTGAGCATGGAAACATGAGTTCAAAATGAAAAATAAGAAAGTGAGGAATTGATGCCAAAAAAGAAAAGCCTGTGCTAATGCTTGACATCCCTCACTTAAAGCCAAAGTGTACACTGTATGTTGTTGGCTTGACTCCAAAGTCATCTTGAGCCAGCTCTGGGCTAACACAAATACACTGAACTGTAATGTTAATACAAGATCAAATAGTTCACTTTGCTGATGGTTTTCATAGAGGGAGCATTTACAGATGACATGTAAAGTGAATAAGAACAAAGAATGGTATGAATGGATAACTTTGGTTCTTTAATACAAGTACATATATTTTCATTTTTCTCCATCATGGAAAATTTGTTTGATCTCATCAAGGACCAGCCATATGACATTTTTGCAATGATTTTATTTCATCAAAAAATCAAATATATTTGGTTATATTGTTGAATGTTCTATAAAGCCTCCTCACAAACCATTAGGTCCACATGAGCCTTAAAACAACAACACAATGTTTGCTTGGCTCGCAATCAGTTGAGCAAAAATAATACATTCTGATTATTTACATAAATACTGTAACTCAAACCAACTATTTCACAGAAAATATTCCCATATTGCTACAAGCTGTGAGACGTTAGCCTTACATAATGGTTGTGTGGGACTTTTAATAAAAATAGGAAAAGATGCTTGATCATGTTTACATTTCTCAAACATCTCTGCCTTCTGGTATTCAATCTGCCTCACATCAAACAAATACACACAGTCTTTGCACTGAAGCAAAACCCACATGCTGCATATCTCATAGTTCTACATATGGGCTTCAATGTTGACATGCTATTCATTCACATAGATTGGCCTACTTCCATCCACCAGGCACCTGACATACAGTATGTTCATAAGATCATCAATTGTTGGCTGAAAGTCCTGAACTGTTGCCATTTTCAGAATGGAGGCAAGATGTTTTTCTGAGAGGTTGGATCTGTGTGCGGACCTTTTTAATTTTCATTACAGAGAACATATGCTCACACGAGTGAGTGCTCAGGCCCTTCGTTAAGCTACAACCGGCAAAGTAAAGTATAGTGACACAAAAACTGATATTCTGGCCCGTTTAAATTTGTTGCATTTTGAGTGTTTTATCTTCATCCCACTTTCTTCTTTATCACACTAGAAAATCCTGCTTTTACATAAGGTATTTCATGATTTAACATATATTAGTATAGCAGTCACATGGGAAATATTTCTGCATTTAGTACTTTTACTTTAAATACTTTAATGACATAACTGATTATATTTTCATACCTTTACCTAAGTAACATTTTCAAACAAGTATTTTACTTTTTACTTAAAGCATAAGAAAACTTCTTCTACAACTACAGTGTAAGGTTGTTTTCAGCTGTTTTCCCTTTTGTGTGTAAAGAGTACTCCTTACCCTTTTTAACTTTCCTTAACTAAAAGATTATATTTATAAAAATGTCAAAGAGTACATTATGCATGTGGAACGTCCCCATTGGTCCCTGAGCGCCAATATAAAATATTCTTGGAACGAAACATTTGTTTTAACATCAGAGCCACTTTGCATCTTGATTGTGGGGAATCAGATACACATTCTGGTGATGCATTTTCTAAAGCTGATTAATTGTTTTCTCTATGTTTTCTGACTCTGATACAAGTGAAACAAGCCAGAAATAAACGAATCACCAGAATATATTTTTTTCCTTGCCACTTAATGCTTCCATAATGTCACACATGGTCAAATTGTTTCCTACATTTGGCTGGAAATATGTTAGTTAATTGAACACATTCTTATGAAAAGAGTAACTACTTACAGTTGTTGTATAATCACAGTGTTTATTAAGCTAATCTGTGTAAAGATCGGAAGATAATAACAGTTTTATGGGGCAGCCGAACTATACACTTATCTTTCTCCGAATGACATACTGTAACCCCCCTCTCTCTCTCACGTTTCCCTGGTGACAGTGTGGAAAGAAAGGACCCCTTGGCTGCACTGGCGCGGGAGTATGGAGGATCTAAGAGAAACGCACTACTGAAGTGGTGCCAGAAGAAAACAGAAGGCTATCCGGTAGGGATCACAGGCCAGAGACCTCCTTCAAATACAAGTCGGGCTCTTTTTACTTTCACACCCTGCTGTCCTTTGCATCTTCATTTCAGTCTCACACTTCTTAGGTTTTTATCTAAAAGTAAGATGACAGCTCGCATCTCTCTCCCATTTATATTCCATTATTGGGTTGCCCTCAGGCAGCTTTTTCAGCCATCATTGAGGAGTTCGAGTGGCATATTACAGTGTTAGCAGACACATCATTCACGCAGCTGTCATCTCACTGCGGATCTAAAGCCACTGTGGCTCAGAGGTAATGGAAACAGTGATGCAAAGCACCCAGTGTTACAGACACACTGGATTTATACATGCATGTTTTTATATAGCCCTTCGTGTTTTTATGCATGTCCACTTGTTTATGCATTGTTATCGTGTTGTGTCCCCATCTGTGTTCCCTGTGTCCATGGAGCCAAGTGCCGACAATCACCTGGTTTAGCTGCTCCCCTAATACCCAGTTTAAGGAGCCCATTAAGCCCAGTGGGATTACAGATTTGTAATCATCGTGTTTATGTGCCAGCAGCATGCCAGAGAGCTAATGCTAAACTCTAAACACAAGACTGGTCCCAACCTGAAAACTCTAGGTCAGGAAGAAAAGAAGGCGTTTGAGCCCAGTCAGCTTTCTGATGGGAGATTAATTAAATGACTCTGCTCTGGGGTCAGTTTCAGTATGAAAAGGCACGGTTGATGAATAGTTCTAAAAATAGATGCAGCTTTACTGGTGATAAACGGTAAGAAAAATTGTATTAGTCAGCAGATCAATAGTTCCTGTTGCTCAAGCACGATGCGGCTCAGTGAACTTTAAGTCACCCTCCCTTCATCTGAGGTTGTCGGCTGTTTTTGATGGTCACACAGAGCACGTGTTGGTAAAAATATGGCAGATCCTCTGTGATGGAAATATCAGAGCAGATGAGCTGCCTGATAAGATGCTGGAGCTGTTTACAGCCTGACATGAATCACGCCGTTCAGATTCACACCCCTGTGTTTGACATGGATCATTGGGAAGCAGGAGCTTAGGAACACTGGCTTGTGATGGAAGGTCACTGGTTCAGTACACAAGTTGAGTGCTAAAGCAAAAGTAGTTTAGAGGAATATTTTAAGTAAATGTTTTACACGAGAGTTTGAATATTTTGATATCAATCAAAGGCTTTATTGTAATATACAGAGTAGCTACAGTGTATATATGGCAATGAAATCATCTCAAACTCCCCCAACAATTAAATATAATATATATTAGACATAAAACAATAACATCAAATAAAAGAGTATGTTGCAAGACCAATGTGCAGATTAAGTCAACTACAAACATGTCGGCAAAAAAGAAAAACAATAAGCTAAATGTTGCAGAGAATGTTGTAAGTCACCAAGTAGATGCAGGAGTCTATATACATATGTATACGGAATAAGATAAAATATTGTACAGTACAATTAAATAAAATACTGATTATTGTAGTTATAAACAAATTGTAAAATGCAAACAGATGAATGCTTTTGGTTATGAAGGCACTTGACAGAGCTCTAAAAACTGTTGTAAATATAGTTTTGCAGATGGCCCCACTTTACTGTACATAAATTCACCAAGACGTGTCTTCCTTCTTAATCCACTGAGTTTTCTCTTCAAGAATTCAAGGTCATACTTGGTAAAAAAATGATATACAAATGATCATTATGTGGGTGAAGTATTCCTTTAAGAACTTCTATTCAAAGTGCTACAGAGTGCTAATGGCTGAGCTTAGTTACTTTCCAGACCCTGCCTACATGTAAATGTTCTGTTTTTCCAAATCTCATTTCAGTTCAGGACAATTGGGTACAGCGACATGAAGTGGAGCCTCATTCCCATTTAAGTATGGAACCTATGATCCCCTCTCACAAAGGGTTTAGCAAAACAGTGTGATTATTTGCAAGAATCAGGAATGCAGTAAGAAGATTTGACTGCTAGGAGAGTTTGTCGGTGCAATAAACACTCCCCGCCCAGAGTAGCTGCTTGAGCTGCGATACTTCGTGTTTTGATCTATATACAGAGTATTAGGTAGTAGTGAACCTTTTGAACGTCTATTTTTAGAACAAGTGTGACTGCCACTTGTGTGTCAATGTGTCAATTTTATTGATTTTACAAGCAAACAACGTTTGTTTACAACTTCTTCCCAAGCTTCACGCGCCCCCCCCTGCAATAGCGCTGCGCCCCCCCCCCCCCCCCAAACAAAATTAATGACCTCTTGCCTTTGACCAGTATAGTGTTATCAACAGCTCCCGGAAACGTAAGTTCTAATATTACACTAGATAGTAAACTAGAATCCTTTTCAGCCATAAACCTTGAACAATTGAATTCAATTATTCTTTCTTCTAATCTATCAACGTGTATCTTAGACCCGATTCCAACTAAGCTGTTAAAAGAAGTTTTTCCATTAATTAGCACTTCTTTATTAAATATTTTGAATATGTCTTTATTATCAGGCTATGTTCCACAATCATTCAAAGTAGCAGTGATAAAACCGCTTCTTAAAAAGCACAACCTCGATCCAGAGGTTTTAGCCAACTATAGACCTATTTCTAATCTTCCGCTCCTCTCAAAGATTCTTGAGAAAGCAGTCGCAAAACAGTTGTGTGATTACTTAAAAAACAATGATTTATTTTAAGATTTTCAGTCTGGCTTTAGAACACATCATAGCACAGAGACAGCTCTGGTTAAAGTCACAAATTACCTTTTAATAGCCTCAGACAAAGGACTTGTCTCTATTCTTGTCTTGCTCGATCTCAGTGCTGCATTTGATACTATCGACCATGATATCCTATTGCAAAGATTACAGCACTTAGTTGGCAAAAAGGGAACTGCATTAGGCTGGTTTAGGTCCTATCTATCTGAACACTCTCAGTTTGTGTGTGCCAACGATGAATCTTCCATGCAAACCAAAGTTAGCCATGGAGTGCCACAGGGCTCAGTGCTCGGGCCTATTTGGTTCACATTATATATGCTTCCGTTAGGCAATATTATAAGGAATCACTCTGTACATTTTCATTGTTATGCAGATGATATTCAAATATATTTATCAATCAAGCCTGATGAAATTAATCATCTAAATAAAATTCAAGACTGCCTTAAGGACTTAAAAACGTGGATGACTTTAAACGTTTTGATGTTAAACACGGCCAAAACTGAAGTTATTGTACTCGGCCCAAAGACTCTACGAAACAAACTATCTAAAGGTATACTAACTATGGATGGCATTAATTTGGCCTCCAGTGAGACTGTAAGGAATCTTGGTGTTATATTTGATCAGGATTTATCCTTTAACGCCCACATAAAATCAATTTCAAGGACCGCCTACCAGAGTTCCCGTTGGAATATTTTTCGCCGGTCAACATGTCCGTTAAAGTTTAAATCTTCCGGACACAATTTGAAAAGTGCCGGTCAAAGGTCTTCTTTATTATTTATTGAGCTTTAAAACAAATTGATATGATTCGATATTAAACAAACTAATAATAGCAGATTAACTATTCAAAAGTGTACAGTAATTTACAATAACACAGGAATAATAATCCCTCTCCTGACAGCCCGTCGGTATCATGCAGCTCGCGGATCAGTAATGAGTGACCCGACAGTAAAACTAAACATATCTATAACTAGTTTAGGTAGTTTGAGAGGTAATTAAAATAGCTACGTGTGATATTCTAACCTGGTGTGTGTTTTGTTCTGCTCACCGATGCATGTGATCATGCAGAGCTGAGTGTCGACTCGTCAGCAGCAGCTGATCTCTCTCTCCCATCAGATTAGACTTTACTCGCGTTTATATCCATATCGATCAGATCCAGCTAGTTCTAGCTAATGATATGACTACCTGCTTATTAAAAGAGACCTAAACAATAAGCGTCGCTATGCAACTGGGTGAGGCCGCAAAGTATAGCGCAGTATTATGCATTTGTTTACATGCCGACCGGAACCCAGAGGCATTACCAACAGATCAACGCACAATTAACCCATACAGGATATCTCTTTCTCCACATTAAGTGTTAGACATTAGAATTGACTATTCTTGTCTGTCACATACTCTTTTGTCTGTCACATAAGTGGCGCAAGTTGTGCGACTGATGCGGTATTGCGCTATGGGGAAATATATTTTGACCGGACGCTTTGACCGGAGAGATTTCGATTTGCCGGTCTTCAGCATATTTTACCGGTCGTAGTACGGTAATTACCGGCTAACGGGAACTCTGCCGCCTACTTCCATCTACGTAACATTGCAAAAATCAGGCATATCTTGCCTCAAAACGATGCAGAGAAACTAGTCCATGCATTTGTTACTTCAAGGCTGGATTATTGTAACTCTCTATTATCAGGGTGTACCAAGAAGTCAGTTAAGTCGCTTCAGCTGATTCAAAATGCTGCAGCACGTGTACCAACCAGAGTTAGGAAAAGGGACCACATTACTCCTGTTCTGGCTGCCTTACACTGGCTCCCTATAGAACACAGGATAGAATTCAAAATGCTTCTTCTCGCCTACAAAGCCCTTAATGGGCAGGCGCCATCTTACCTTAAATAACTCATTATACCCTGCTGTCCTACTAGGGGCTAATGCTAATAATGCTAATGCCAGCAAATACAATGGCGGCTTCACAAAACTTTTCAGAGTGTTACTGGGCGTGGTTTGCAATTCGCCCAGCCAATCAGAAACTGGAACTTTTTTCTCCCCAGGAAAGTACCTGCTCTCTAGCAGGGACTGAAAAGGGGAGGAAAGTTCTCATGAACTAAGTTCTCTTTTTGGTGTGAACGCAAAATCTCAGGAACTAAAAGGGAAAAGTTCGGGGAAAAGTACTCCGGTGTGAAAGCGCCTATGTCTCTCACTTCTGTAGGTGCTGGGGGTTTTGTAAATAGCACTGGTTGAATGGCCCCATATCTGACAATCCACCCCTTGCCAATAGGACTCCATAACAAAGGTTTGGGTTCGGGCTGTGACACCATATCGCTGTCTGAAACATTGCTCTTTGTACATGTTGTTGAAATGAATATTACATACAACTACTGGTTAGTGTTCAATAGCACCCTAGACAATTCAGTAATGGTATATTTTTTAGGGATTTCTGATAAATGAGAGAAAAGTGATGGAGTGCTATGTTCCTATCACCAAAAAGTACAACTTCCGTCTAAACTAAAGCTAAGTTTACAGGACTATAATTCAGTATTCTTTTAGGTAAATAATGGTCTGACTATTTGGTGATGTAGGACAGCCATCTGGTTCATACCTCAGCAAATCTGAAGAGGAAAAGACTCGAGTGATCATTCTAAAGTTATGGGCTTTTTTTGTCACCTTTCCCATATTCGGCCTGGTCTAATTTGGCTCTTTTTCAGGGATTGGGGTAGTTCTAAAGAACAACCAAAAAAACATTTCAATCAACAATCGATTTCATTAATGGGAGACCCTAAAAATAAGAAAAATCATTGTTGTGTTTTGTTCTACCTCGGGTAGGGGTATCTCAACATCTGAGGGCCCTTCCTGCTAGACTATAAAGAGTTCGGCAGGACTAAGTACTGGGAACTAAGTACGGCAAAGTGGTGTGAAAGCGGCTATAGATAAACCAAAAGGTCCTGCTACTTAGATTCCAAAATATTTCCCAAATATTTTGTAGATTTGGTGTATAACTTTCCCACAGAGATATATGAGAGCAGCTGTTTTTTACCTCTTGGGAATTTAGCCTTTCTGGTGAATTCCACTACAATCCGCGGGGATTTCTGTTGTCTAGGATGCCTGGATATGTACTTTATGTTTGTGTATGTGACGTATAGTGTTTGTGCATGATTTACAGTCAATGGAGCGGAGTAGAGTGGTGCTGGTTATACAATCTCACGGCTAGCTGAGGGAAAAAGGTTACTGTCAGAGTACGCATTGCGCTTCATATGCTTGCTGGAAAGGTCAGGCTGTTGCAGAGTTGCCTCCGTCCACATGGGATTACAGGCGTAATGCACAGATACTTACAGTACTGATCATTCACACAGTTTGCAGCTCCAGGAAATGAACTTAAATGCAACCACATCCAGACAGCCTGCTTTGTCTTCCTTTGTCTCTGCCATGCTCGTGCTCTGTTCTGATAAAGGTTAGTGAGGTGTAGCTTTATCGATAAATCCACATATATTTTGCAGCCCTTTCTTCTCTGCTGTGAAATAAGGTCAACGAGGTAATAACTCAACACTAATTGGCTCTTTAGTTCATTTGTCATATATGCTGGGAATCGTCTAGCTACATAATTAATGTTCACTATTGAAGAGACAGTTTTCCCCGTCGCTGTTCACTTTCAAAACAAGCTCTTATATCATCTGCCAGCCAGAGCCTGCGCTCTGCGAGACAAAGCCCATGGGAGGGTCAGCCCTGTGCCACTTGTTATTACAGTCCTATTGTTGGCGGACATTCCGGTCAAACAGCAGCCTAATGAAAGTGAAACAGAGAGCGGGAGCTATTGTAAGCGTGCCGGGGGGTTGTCTGATGTTTACGTGCAAATAGCTGCCGAGGGCATGGTTAAGCTGTGTGATTATAGCTGTACACAAAGCCTGATCTAGGCACGTTTACTGTGATCAATATGGGGATAATGGCTGGAAGATTCACTTCACACACATCATAGTGTAGGTTGTGAAGGAGTCATGTAAGATGTACTAAAGAGATTAAATATTGAGGAAATACCAAACATATCGGAACATTAACAATAACATTGAGTAAACAGTCAAATGTATTATTATGCGCAAAGTTAGAGGGTTCTTCAAAATAATTGTTATTATAATATAGTATATTTGAAATATCCCAAATCAGATCCTGAACTGGATTGAGAAATCAGCGGTGATAAAACGCCCTAAAGACCAGTAACCTGGCCTACGTGCTTTAAATCATGCATATTGAGAAGCAAGCGTATGTGTGTGAATGTGTTGTTGTGAGCATAGTGTGCATATATATCATACAACTCTGACAGATAATGGTTAGACACAAAGATGGAAAACTTAAAAACACCAAATATAAGGATGTTATTGCTGTCACTATGGAGATGAGCCACTTGAATCCATGAGGGAACATGTGGGGTGTGTGTGAAGGAGTGTGTTTATCCACAAGCTGCCTTCAGGTCCTTAGAGTAGTCGAACATATGACCTGTATTAAACTCTCAGCGGAGGAGATGTGAGCCCAGACAGGCTCCGACACCTCAAATGTCAGATTCCGGGAAGCACAGATCGATCAGTGAGGACCTTAAGCTCGCTCCGATTGACTCCGCCCTGGGAGAGAACGGCCTCTCACAGGAAATAAAAATTCACAAGGGATGCTGAGCACGTCAGAGCTGGAGTGGACACAGGCTTGAAAGACAAGACCGCTTATACGACTGTTTTCAAAGCAGCTGTAAGATACGACTCAAACAAGCATGGTCCTGCACCGTCTGAAACCGGATGTTTTGTGACTTCTATGTGTGTGTTACATGTTCCTGCTCTTTATTTAAATGGACAGTGTGGTTTGTTTGCAGCCAGATAACATGGGAATGTGATCCCATAGCAAGTTGGGCCAATTTTCGTAACTTTCAATAGCAAAATCTCATATTTTTGCATCAAAACTTGACACCTTAGTCAAATTGCAACACATTTGTCGTCTTGTATTTAAAAGCAGAATATCTACTGGGCCATGTTCAATAGATTTTCCAGAAAGTCTGGTCTGTTGGAAATACACTAGTCTCAGACTGTATATCTATCAGGCTCTTTGATGTCTACATTTAGGACACTTTTTAAACTTCCCCCCCTCCCCTCAATTAACCATAAAAGCCATACAAAAATAAATATGTTGTTTGTTCAAGATGGAAACAATGAGCAAAGTCTCTGAACATTAGGCTCAGCTGGGCCATCCGGCCACGTCTGGGAAACTCGCTCTCTCACACACACACACACACACACACACACACACACACACACACACACACACACACACACACACACACACACACACACACAGACACACACGCACAAAGACATTGAAGGAGCAGGAATGGACCCCCATGTGAGGGTGGAATTGAGGTCAGACTTTGAGGAGGGGAAGAGGGTCCGAGTTCAAGAGTAACCATTACTTCAATTTCTAATTATGTAGGATTAAAGAGCTTCGAGTGAGATCATCAGTGTAAAATACAATTTACAGCTGAACACAGTAAAGGGGTCACTGCAGTTTGGACATGTCATTATTTACTTTTCTTTGTTACAGATCAAAAAGAAAATATGCAGACATAGGTAAAAACAGGTAGACGCACATATTAAAGGACCAAGGTAATCTCATTGTGATGGGCTATAAAGACACACAAAAACACAAGATAAGAAAATGGAAGTTTAATTTAGAAATTAGGGTCAAAGCTTAGCTCGAATGTTACCCATACATACTTTTGAGTGTGCTGTATTGTTTTTTGTTCACCAAAACATCAACAGCCAAACAGTATCTTGGCCCAGTCTGAGAAGAAAAAAAAAACGTATTTGAGGCTCTCATACCTACGTGCAAAAAAGGCAGACTTCTGGTAAATGGATGTATCTGATTTAAACACTTTGAATCAAAAGATTGATACCTATTACAGAAAAATGTCCAGGCTGTGGCTTTTTAAAAGTTCAAGAGACAGGGAGACAACTTTTGAAAAAACAATATGGGGATCAAAGATACAAAGGCGTAATAGGAAAGACACATTGAGAGTGGAGAATAAATCAGTACGGCTAGTGCTTGGATCTGGTCTGTTTTAAATGTAAAGATAATTATATATTGTTAGGAGTGGTATGATTTTTTGCAATAGCTGTGAAGTGAGCTCATGGAGAATTTAGACGAATAACAAATTGCCATTGTTCAGTTTTTTGGGGGGATTTTTCCTTTTGTATGCAGCAACAATATCGTTGTAGTATAATGTATTTAGTGAATTTGCATTATGCACAACCGCTCCTTTCTTGTTCCTGTCCTTTCCCTATCATGAGAAAGTATATTAAACTGTACAGAGACAGGCTGGATCTAGGTGGAGCTGCACCATCTCTGTGACCTTCACTGTTGCCCTGTCTTTATCTCCGTACCCCCCCCTGCCTGGGCTTTCATCCAGTCATTGCTCATGACTGTGATTCATTGCATGATACATTAGGGCGTTCCCCTCTCTGTCTCTCCCTCTTCACCTCCATTACAAACTTTCTCATTTCATTTTTGTTGTTTTCTCCCCCTCTGTCCTTGTTTCCTCTTCTATTTTTGTTTCACATTTGTTTCCCGGTCGTTTGTCTTCTTGTTGCCCTATTCATTCAGTGCAGGTGAGGTGGAGAGATTCTTTGAAATATACTGCTCATTACTCTCTCAGGCTCCATGTCTCCTGCTTTCACCCTTTGGAAGGATGGCTTTTTAACACACTGTGTGTGTGTGTGTGTGTGTGTGTGTGTGTGTGTGTGTGTGTGTGTGTGTGTGTGTGTGTGTGTGTGTGTGTGTGTGTGTGTGTGTGTGTGTGTGTGTGTGTGTGTGTGTGTGTGTGTGTGTGTGTGTGTGTGTGTGTGTGTGTGTGTGTGTGTGTGTGTGTGTGTGTGTGTGTGTGTGTGTGTGTGTGTGTGTGTGTGTGTGTGTCACAGTCATCCTCCATCCTTCCGTGCCAACTAGACCGCTACATGGTGCTTTTGTGTTTTTACATTCTTTAACTGTGAGTAAGAGCTACATTTAGCTGCAATGGCACTTTTACATCTGGGTGGCTAGTGTCATCATAGCATGAAACAGATGGGCTTAACTCCATGTTACGGGATGCGACACCAGTCCGGTTGCATTCACATGTGGCAGCAGAGAGAGCACACACACTGCTGCACACACAGTGTTAAAGTGCTGTCGGCGGGGTGTTTAGTACCTGGCTCGTGTCCAGCTCGCCTGTGAATTCCATCTCTAAACGTTTTACAGGCAGAGAGGATATGCTGTTCTGCCTTTAAAGTCCTCTGCAGCCTATGTCACACACACGTCTATTAGCATTCACTAATACGTTAATCAACAGTAAGAAAAAAATACAATTTTGATGACCAATTAAATATTTGGGTCATTTTCTCAAAGAAAAATGCAGAAAATGTGCTGTGTTCAGCATATGCACTCTCTTTGCACTCGTTTTACACATTATTTGTATTTTGAGTATGTCGGTCCTCCAAAACTTGTTTTTTTAAGAAATGTTCATGACTGGATAGTAAGAAATAAACCATCAGTTGCAGCCCTAGTCATGTGCTGTTCTGGAAAGATTTAAGATTTGTAAGCACGCTAAAATGTGCTTTTTAGCGACCAACTGTAGGTACATCTTATTTATGAGTAAAGCTATTGTCGAGCTTATCCGATTGTGTTGCTAAAATAACTCAATAAAGGTAGATCTGCCAGATTTTGTGTCTCTTTTTAAACACTATAAGAATATTTGCAGAGCTGATGAGCCGTTTCCAGTCTTCAGAGCAACAGTTGTAGGCGACAGTTCCGTTTGTATTTTATTACCTGATGAAGCTTTCCAGCCTCATTTCCACTTAATTGAATTACTGATACAATCATTGATCTTATCTATGTCCCACTTTGAGGTAGAGCAAAGCTCATAAACAGAGATACATTTGATATGATCTCTTTCTCCCCCCTCTCTGTACAAGCCCCTGCTTCTCTCTCTCTTTCTGTGAGCCCTAAAAAGCCACGGCTCGGCCTTTTGTGCCGAGCGAGACGCTTCCTGTCGCTTGATGCTGTGTTTGCTTTTCTGAGCCGGCTCCCAGAGAGCAGTTGTTGTCCGCTGCTGTTTTAGCATTCATGCCTCTCCCTCTCTTTCTAACCCTGACCAAATCCCAACCTCCCTCCCCCCCACCCAACCCCTTCTCTCTCCAAATCACACCCTGAACTACAACATACCTGCGTGGATTAGTTCTCCTCAGATTACCCATGAACGCTGCACTCTGCAACTCCTCCTATCAGCTTATTAGTCATTGTTTCTCTTTGTCTCACTAACCCCCTATCCCTCCCTCTGTGTGTGTGTGTGTGTGTGTGTGTGTGTGTGTGTGTGTGTGTGTGTGAGTGTGTAAATACATCACACAAACATTACTGATAGAGAATAGTGGGGAGTTATGAGAGGAATGTGGGCTGACAGGACTACACAGGTCGGCCCCACAGAGCCAATAAACAGGCGGTGACTGATGGAGACGAGACTGGCTCCCAGCCTCTGTTGGGCCAAAACACTACAGTAGATGGCCAAAATCTGCTCTGCTTAATAGAGATCACTTTTGGGAGAGAAGTAAAAAGTGTTTTTTAAAGATATCATTATAGGAGGTTATTTTTAAATGAGTTTCTTCTGGGGATTGTTTCCCTCAGGATGATCATAAGTTAATGAGTGTGTGATACTTGACTATTAGAGGGCACATGATGGTGAACCTGAGCAAAGCCTGAGCCCAGGACTCCATCCTGTTTGGCTTCATTCAGATGAGGCAGCTGCTCCCTCAGATCCCATTGTGACCACAAACGCTCTGTGGCTTTCCCTAATGACTGAAGTTGGGGAACAATAATTGGCTGATCTCTCCAAAAGTATTTAGTAGTTTAACATATCATTGTTTTGCTGTAAGGGATATTAAAACTCTATCCATTTCAGATGTACAGTGGGGAGATGTTTCACAGCAACATTAATTAGGCCTATAAGCATGCTAACATGTACTAATTATTACAACATTAAGTTGGGAGTATGGCTGACTCTGTAGAGAGTCTATAGGTGAAGAGTGTCTGTAACTTTTGCTGTACAAAAGTGTATGTGTGCATTATCACTAAGATTTGAATATTTCAAAGGTTACTAGGGTTCATCCTGTGACAACTACATGTCTGACATCCACCCAGCTATATATACGTTAAGGATTACATGGAGCTTTAGGCACATTTAGAAACTACTGACTAAAGCGATTGCCAGTTTATAGCAGCATGAGTAAGAACTCCACAACAACAAACCACTTGTTGCTGTTAAGGTGAGATTTGTATCGCCTTGAAACTAGAGATATTGTTAAACTGAAATAGAGATGAGTGAAGGCAATCGGTAATGACAATCTGTCAACCGGTCATAGGAGCTCAGGGGAATATTCATTACTGCAGCCACTTAGATCTGTGATTTTTAATTTGTGTCCTCAGGAGCCAGAGCTCTGCTGTTTCTCTGTCCTATCACCAAGTTAATTACATTCCCCATGGCATCACCTGTATGACTCAATCACTGGTTGGATTAGCTCGGGTCCACAGGGCCAGGAGTGAAGAGAGCAACAGCAAACACCTCATGGCTGCATGTCTTTAGCATCTTACATACAGACTTTCTTTATCCTAAACAATTAAGACAATGTGTCTATTCTCCTCTTGAAAAGTATGCTTAAAAGGGAAAAGGTGAACTGTTCTATGTTCAAAGTGGAATCACTATATCAGAGCAGACTGGGCTGTGGTTTCAGACAGAGGGTGAAAAGAGATGCTGCAGCACAGGCAGTAGGAGACAAATAAAGAGCTTTTTGAACATGAAAGCATGGAGACATGTCACAGTAGAGACACAACATACAAATATGAACCTGAAATGAGCATAATATGCCCTCTTTAAGCCAAACTAATGGCATATCTAGAGGAATGGTTATGTTGATTCTTCAGTTTGTCTGCCCTTTTGGTGCACGCAATCCATCTCACCAACTTTTGAATGGATCTCAATCACATGTTCTACTTAAATTCCTGATCACCAGAGGATACACTCTGGATTGTAGTGGTCCCTTGAAGCTGCCAGTGTGTGTCTAGTAATGTGCTTGTTAATTGTTTAAATAATTTAGATGTACTTTTTGTAAGAACTAAATGATTTAGTATGTAGAAAATAATCAAATGTATCTGAAATACACAGGAAATACCTTATCTATCCAGTAGGGAGCCTGCAATGCCAAACAATGGCCCAGAGGAAGTCTTTCCTCCAAACGTTCTACTTTTATCAGACCCTGAATACTCTGTGTAGTGTGAGGTGACAATGCACACACAATCACAACAGACCGTACGTGCTGCTATACACGTTTTTCCACAAGAGAAGAGATCTGAGAGAGCATCGGAGGCTTATTGTAAGGAGAAGATTATCCTTACTTCCCCGAAGGATACACGACCAAGGATTAATGGACTGAACAGAATATTATAGCATTCGATTCTAATTTCCATGTTTTCTCTTGCTGTTCTATGACTTAATGGCTTTTTCATGGCCTGTTCATGTTGTAAAGAGGCTACTTGCTCACATTATGGGCACTTTAGGCTCATTATGTATGATATTGATTTGTGACTTCTATGTTTTTTCCTCTGCTGTTTGCTTCCTCTTCTGTTCTCACTCAACAGAATATTGATGTTACGAACTTCAGCAGCAGTTGGAGTGACGGCTTGGCTTTCTGTGCCCTCTTACACACATATCTGCCCGCCCACATCCCGTACCAGGAACTCATCAGTCAAGATAAGGTAGACAAATATAGAAAGATCGCACACACACCCTCAAGTAATATCCTCACACTTACAGTTTAACAGGTGGTTCAGTGCGTAGATGGGTTACAGAATTGGGCCTACCTGAAACTGTCCCAGGGGCCAAAAGTGTCAGGAAGCCCCCCCTGGGCTCCACCTACAAAATATCTCTGAAACAGTCATGAATATACTCAAAATGAAATCACAACAGCAACACAAAATTAGAGCTAAACAACTAAACAATATGTGTTTTACATCCGTGTAGGGGAGTCCGTGGGGCCTTCTGAATGCCCAGGGACCCATTATCTCCATTGGAAAGTGCCTCACCAGCAGTTATACAATTCAAAAGGCGCATAATAAAACTGATACAGTGAGGCTCTCTCCTCAATGTAGTCTTTCCTCACACGCATACATCTCCAACTCTAAATGCAGACTCACTTCCTGTTCATATCAGTTTACAACAGAACAGTGAAGTCACTCACATGTATTGTACAGAGCATAGTGTAAATGTCACAGAGCCCCAAAAAGGTTACCACAACAATGATTGGATGCTTGGCTGACTAAATGATTTTGTGTGTAGGAGGTTGAATTGTTAAAGATGAATCCCGAGAAAGCATTTGTTTAGTACGGTAGACTCTTCACAGTGTCTTTGAGGAACTCTACCTTCAAGGAAGTAAAGTTGAGTACAGCAAACAAGTTGCAGACTCAGTGTCATGGTGTCCATGGTGTCCATGTCTCCAGAAAATACCACACATAAAGCCACAGCAAGTTGTTGTGGAAAACGTGTAAACTGTGAAAACGGTCTGAAAAATGTACATTTACCAAAAGACAAATAAAATCTCTGTAATGCATGGAAGCCATTTCCCACCATTAAACTCTGCTAAATTGACTTCCTTTATGAGGCTGTAGACTTTTTATAGGTCTGCCATAATGCCCACACAGCATTAAGTGCAGCCTGAAGATTAATTATGGATGTTGGTGATCCTGAGGATGGCAGGCAGGGGACTCCTGGGTGCTGACAGCTGTCATGTGGAAATGCAGGTGGTTTGGAACTGTACAAACAATATGGCTCCTCTAGCCGCGGCTCTTTCAGCTTGCTATGATATTAAACCAATAGACACACACCTCTGACACATCCTACGTGACAAATGAGTTATTTAGGCATGTGCATGGTTTTGTTGGGGACAGTGTGTGACATTGTGCTGATGATAGAGACTTCTTTCTGAATAATCCAATGGAAGCATGTTGGCTGTAATAACTCGTGCTGAGTGACTTTTCCTGAGGCCCAAACACTGTGACCTTTTCCCAGAATAATGTGTCCTTCGGATGATTCCATTACTTCCATCTTTTACTTTTATAAAGGTGTTAGAAAACAATGTTATAGTCAAACTAATATTTTAGGTGAAAGATAGGTCATATCAATATCAATTCATCATCCCAGTTGTGATGTCTAGTTTCTTTTGAAGAGAATAGTTGGGAATGTTGTATATAGGGTTAGATGAGGTACTAATCCATAATGTGTTATGTACAGTATATGTCATTGTTGTTGACTGTGGCAGAAGGAAAAGTTTTAGCAAACGAGAAAAATCAATATGAATGTTATTGTACGCTATGTTTAGAATACTTTCCCCACTTTAACTTGCTGTGAGACAGCCTTTCCACTACTGAACTGACGCCATCATTGCGTCTATGCTGTCTTTAAAGCTCCTAGACCTAGACTCTTTTGAGTTCTGCAAAGTAAAACTATTGTTTTTGTCAAAGGAGTCTTGTGGCTTTTAAGAGAAGGGGAGAGAGAGAGAACGAGAGCATTATATGGGTTTTTGTGCATGTAAATGGTCTGCAAAGGCTAAAGGGAGTTTCTCTCCCACACTGCTGAATTTTGAACATTAAAACATGTCACAGTAGAGGCAAAAAATACAAATATAACATAAAACTGAGAATTATATGTCCTCTCTTCAAAAACACAACTTAAAGAAGGACTGAAAGAACATTTATCTCAACGGTGCTCCAGTAGGAGGACAGTTTGAATGTTAGGTTTTGATTTCTCGCTTTTTTTTCTGTGGAGAAGTGGCTTTACTTAAGTCCACAGTTTCAAAATGAGGTATATGGCTGAATATAAAGGAAGGCAGTTCATGGGGATGTTAATTAGGCTCAAAGTATAGATATATGTCTCTTGACCGTTGGTAAGGCTAATACATTTATTTCAGGGCTAATTGTTGCTTCTTGCAGCACCATGTGTGTTGTTGCAGCATGATGGGGCGCAGAGAGTTTCACAGTCTAAATGGTTTGTTTTTCTTCAGGTTCGAAATCTGACCTTGGCTTTCCAGGCCGCAGAGAGCATCGGAATCAAACCCTCTCTGGTGAGTTTTGCTGCCACAGACCTCACATACACACTCGGATATCAAACAGAGGCCCTTTGATTAGACACATTGGAAACAGAAGTCTTTAATTTGTCAAACTTGAGGGATGCTTCAGAACTGAGATACCCAACAAACATCATTCCTCCTAACTGTCTGGAGCCTTGCTGTGTCCTATCCGTTACCCAGAGAGATCTCAAAGACCGTGTCCTGGAAATCTGATAAATGAAAAACAAACCTGAAACATAATTCAGATACAGTTTGATTTTGATAAGCTAAGATGTGAAAACATCAGCGGCTTCGTCACAACTGGCTGAGTAACGAGCAGCTGCTCCACGGGAAAAAAATATTTAAATTTGGCACACAAACCGTCCGTGTTTTCTCATGCCGTAAACAACGTGACTAAAGTTAGCTTAGCTTACCATAAGGACTGAGCAGGGTTAACATTTAGCTTATCTTAGCACAAATACTGAAAGCAGGGGGGAAATTAGCTTGGCATAAGGACAGAAAACAGGGTTAAAAATACCTTCAAAGCTCACAAACGTACTATTTGTGTCTCGTGTGTTAAATCCACAATGCTAATGTCAGCATTATGGAGCTATTTCAGGGTCATAAGTTTTGATCATTAAAAAAAATACAATTAATTTGAAAGTTCAAGTTTTTAAAATAAAAAATAAAATAAGTATTTGAAATCATTTTTCAGGTTGAATATTATTTTGATTCAGTTTAGCAATTCTTTTGAATAAAATATTTATTTTCAGATTTCACTTTTATATATATTTTGATATTTGAATCCTTATTTTTTTCAGTTGCAGATTTTTCGTTTTCAGATTCAAAACAATATTTTTTTCAGTTTCAAATCTTGTTTTTTCCGGTTTCACATTGCTTTTCACCTTCAGATCGTTTTTCACCTTCAGATCTTTTTATTTCACTTTCAGATTTTTGGCCCTGATGTTGCTTGGGGGGGCGGGGCTTACCAAAGAGTAGTTTGGCATCCTGAGCGATCCTGAGTGGCAGGCCTCCCTCTGTCATGTTGCCTTCATGGATGTTAGTTAGCGCGAGAAATATAACTCAATACTTTCTTTACACAATACTCCCGTGATTGGTGGTAAACTGATACCAGCGTCAAAGTTCCGTTAAACGAGCTGTTGAGCATCGTAGTTGGCAACAATCAAGGTATAAGAGCAATAAACTGTGCTAGAATGCGAAATTACGTAGCATAACATGTAGATGTTTATCTGAATTCATCTTAGTTTAGTTTGTTTATCACAAACTAGGCTAATCTTCGGCGTCAAGCTGGTAACATGAGCAAAAAACATCAGAACTGTCATCACATTTGACCAATATATTTTGGTTAAATCCTGATTGGTGCTGGGCGTAACTAAGCCCCGCCCACAGCAAACCATTAAGAAAAGCAGACACATACAGGCCGTTTCTCAATCGCAAGTAAAACTGCTGCAGAGCAACTATTTGAAGTATACTACGTCATCGAGTGGCGCCGAAGGACTGTTTAAATGCATGTTAATGACGTAGTATACTTGAAATAGTTGCTCTGCAGCATGTGTACTCGCGATTGAGAAACGGCCATAGAGAGGCGAAGTCACGCCCATCTACTTCCGGTCCATGGGACCTTATTTCGGAAAAAGTATGTATTGAAGTCAATGGAGAGAGAAAGGTTATCTCTCGATGCCGTTTGAATTGTGCCACGAATTAAACATATGATGTTTGTCAATCTTAAAAAATAATTTCCCTATCAAAAAAGTCACAGTTTGTCGTAAAACTGTTTAAATATAAGACTATGAAAAATACGCAACTAGAAAGACTACAAATCCCAGAATCCCGGTCCCGCATGCTGGCTCTTACGGAACCGACTAACTACCCTTGTGTGTATGTACAGCTCTCAACATGCCCAGACTTCTAGTGATTTTCACCTCTTTTAATACTTTTCGTCTCATTCTGAAGTGAAATGTGCAAACGTGACGGCCTCATGGTGTGTGGTGTGAGATGGGAGTTGTAGTTCATTGAGCGGTTTCACAAAAAAAAAAGTGTTACTTCAGTTTTACGACACATTTAAAAAAAATTGACTTCAAAATTATCTTTTAAATTGACAAACATCATGTGTGTAGTTTGTGGCACAATTCAAACGGGATCGAGAGATAACCTTTCTCTCGCCATTGATTTCAATACATACTTTTTCCGAAATAAGGTCCCATGGAGCTCCCCCGGAAAGGGAGGGATTTCGCCTCTCTATTCAAATTTATTTTAAATAACCAAAACTGTTCAAAAATGATAGAGATCCTATTGCTCCTTCTGGGACATTTTAAAAGAAATGTTCAGGTGAATCCAGTGATAATTTAACTCGCTGTGAATTATGAAAAGAATGACGACCTTGACTTGTTGTTTGAATAAACATTCCCTTCACAAGAGCTGTTGTTTTTACACATTCATGATTTGTTTTTATTATTCTCATTCAAACACACCTATCAGTGGGAGCAGGAATGTGAGCAGTGAACAGTTTAGTGCTGACGAGGGACAGTGAAATCCTCCTGCACACAGCTTCCTGTGCAAACAGAGGAACAATCTGCTGTGAGCTGCTGGGAGAATGTGTTTTTACCCCACAGACATACTTTTATTGATGTTAACATACAGTATGGACCTTTGAGTCATTTTTAACTATGTTAGAAGTGTTTGCAGAGTATCCGATTTCTGATAGGGTTAAACTAATGTGACCTCTCCCTCCCTGTTCTACATAACGTGTGCAACTCTCTCTGCACTCCTTATAAAAGCTTCATGTTTTGAGGAACATGATAAAAAAAACGACATGAATATTTGTTGGATATTTATCCTTAATGAAAGTCTAACCACACTAACTGCTCAGAGATGAATTACAAAATCCATAAACCAGTCCAACAGTTCATTTTGCCAGCTGGACGTCAGCAAGGAAGTGCATTAGACTTAAATGATTTTTCGCTGAGCATGAAGGTCATATCTTTTATTAATCTTCAATTGCGTGCTTGTGGTTAGAAGATTTGAGAGGGGAAACTTATTCCCATGCCAGTGACTTCCAACTTCTTAACTTCTTATTCCTCTGTTGCATAAACATTAGCGTCAGCCACAGCCCAGAGAGGAGCTAATGCTCCCCCCGATGGGAGGTTGAGACATCGTGGAAATGACTGTGCTGGAGCTTCTGCATTAATCTGAGCCAAGGGAAGCTGCAGTGACGCCGGCTCCATACGGAGTCATGTGAGGGCCGCTCTGTCTGACTCATCCCTGTCGGACACCATTAGGCTCTGAGTGGACTTTTGCAGCTTCACACAGATCCTCAGTGTTATATAGAGAGTACTAAGAATACTGTAGATACTGCAGCATCAGGTCTAAAACCACCAGACTCAAGGATAGTTTCATTCCACAGGCCATGAGACTGTTAAACACCTGAACTAAGAACATCCATAACATTCACCTGTTTGTAACTTACAAATGATGTATCACTTGTATAGACTCTTATGGCACTTCTTCTATTCTATTCTATTTTATTGTATTTACTTGCACTATTTTTATCTGTTTCATTGTGTTGCACAGTTGGAGGAGCCTGTCACCTAAGATTTTCATCGACATAACTACACTGTAGCTTTGTACGAATGACAATAAAAGCCTTGAACCTTGAACCTTGAACTTGAGCTTCTCCACAGCTTAAACACATTTTCTTGATGGTTTAAAATATTATCAAAACAGAAAGAAGGGAATCATATTTACAGAAAAAAAACTCAATTTTCGACAGGAAAGTAGTTCATTTCGAAGGAAACAATCGTGAGTATTTTAATTGTAGTTGTACACCTCCATGAAAATATCCGAGCCCCCAAAATCTTCTTTCCTCCCTCTGTGTGCTCCACCAGGACATGGAGGAGCTGGTGAGGACGGACAGGCCGGACTGGCAGAGCGTCATGCAGTACGTCTCTCAGATCTACAAGTACTTTGAGACCTGACTGGGGGGGGGCAGGAGCTGGAGACCAATGGACCGGAGGCACCGCAGCACGTTTCTGTCACCGTCTGTCAGCACGACATCACCTGAACCCCCCCCCCCCCCCCCTGCTCACTGTCTGACACTACACGACTGAAGACATTTCAGATGTTGATTTCTCACATCTTAACGGGACGTAACAGTGAGCGCTAAGGCCGTCATTTACAAAGACTGCAGTCAGGAAACACATTACCTTTTTCATCATTTCACCCCAAAATAAATAATACATGTTGTTCCTTTTACCTTTAGTGCTGTTTATCAACCTAGATAGTTTTGGTGCATGGGGATTGGAGAGTGTTGGAGATATCGACCGTACAGAGGTCTGCCCTCTCATATATATTGGAACCAGATGACACTCATCTTGTGGTGCTTAAAGTGCCAAAATGAATACATTTCACAGCAATTTATTTTTCCTGAAACCATGACCCGGTCAAGATAATCCACAGATTTTGTTGTTGGCGGTTTTATGTTGGAAATACTTTCTTCTACAGGATTACCGCTTAAAAAGAACCTTGAAACTACCCTTAGCCTGAAGGCTTATGAATGGCTTCTGCCTCAACTGAGCTGCAACTTAAGCTAGCTTAGTGATGCTAGGTGAGCTAGCTTGGACTTGTGCGAAAGAAACTAAAATAGTTCCTGAATACAACTGTTAAAACATTCTCTGTGGATTAGCTTGAGGGTCATGATTTCTGCAAGAACGCATTGCTGTTGAGTTTTTCAAACGTTTGGTTCCATCACACTAGCAACTCTTAGCAAAACAATCTGACTGATAAATAAGACCACAGGTAAAAGGAAAAATCTGTATTTATGAGTTTTTGGTGGACTTTCCCTTTAAAGTATTAATTGAGCATCTAATTCACAGATTAAAAACAGAATATGCTGTTGAATAGAAGCTGATGATAGCACTACTGAAGGAATATTAAGAACTTCTTTTTTTAAATCCTTCTATTTCTACTTTGAAATAATTGACAAGAAAACAAACTTTTTCACAAAAACAATTTCTTTCCATTTTTGTGAATCAAATGCTCTGATATGGTCAAAATGTGCCAAAACCTGTATTCTGCCAGAGTGTCTATGCATGGGGAAACCTCATCTCTCCTTCACTGAACAACATCAGCAACAAGGGGAAAAGTGTGAAGACAAACTTTGGGTAAATGTTTTTCCGTTGCTTTAACGAATCGATCAGTTCTCATACTGAGTGCTTACTGTAGAGCTGGAGTTACTTAGCAGAGCAGAGAGTATCAAACTGACAGCTGAAGCTTTTATATCCCCCACTTTTAAGTGTGTGCCTCCTTAAGAACACAAATCAGACGAACCATTGCTGCTGTAAGCGAAACAACACGAATAATGATTTAACACTCCGAGAGTTACTGAATAGTTTTGTAGGAATATATTTTATGGAATCAGATCTCTGTGTTTGCATCGTCTGAAGGACTGGCTGAATCAAACTGTTCTCCATCAGGACTCTATGGTACTGCTGCTGCTTGGCAAAAGATACATATTTGGCATGCCATGTTAAATAATAAAGAGAGGATTACTTTTATATGTAAGAGTTGAGAAACAACACTTTCTGTGTTATGGTTTACATTTGCAGATGCCCTTATGGTTTGAAAAATAAAAGTGTTATTTATTTATTTACAAGACTTGAGAAGTGGGACTGTGGACAGAAGTCAGGTTCCAGTTTTCTATTTAAGGATGTCACATTTGGAAGTGTGTTGGATGGATATGCTCAATAAAGGATTATCAAGTTTTATATTTCATTATTCACATTTGTATTATTATGTCAAGGTAAACAGATTTTCCAGAGAAATTATTCTAAAATATTGAGAGATGCTGTTTTCTGAAGAGTAACTTCTTGCTGTGATGGTTTAATATATGTATGTATATATAACATATGTGCAAGACTTGATATATCACCAGTTAAACAATACTGACCTTACGACAAAGGTATTCAAACGTTCCCCTCGCTCTGTGCAGCGTTGACTCTCATCTGACTTCCCCACAACTTAAACACTGTAAATCACATCCACACTAACCACAAGTGGTGGAAAGTATCTAAGTATATTTACTCAAGTATTGTACGTAACTTGTTTTGACATACTTGTACTTTATTTGATTATTTCCAATATATGCTACTTTATATTTCTTCTCCACTACAATTCAGAGGTCAATATTGTACTTTTACTGCATTGCAATTTTAACACTCATCACGACTTTGTACACAAAAAACAACTAAGATATGGTATAATTTAGTGTACTACTAATCTCCACAGGATAATAAACATTATACGATAATAATCTGAAAAGTACTTTTACTTTTGATACTTGAAGTACATTTAGCTGATAATACTTATGTACTGTATATTATAAAAGATCATCGTGCAGAATGAGTATTTTTAACTGATTGTAGGCCTACTTTAAGTATATTTTGATGCTTTTGTAATTTTACCTAAGTAACATTAGAAATCAGGACTTTTAATGGAGTACTTTAAGACCATAGTATAGTATGAGTACTTCTTCAAACACTGTTAACAACATTATTTTATTAGAGGTACCACTTAGATATCACGAAAAGACCTCACATTTTATTAAGGATGCTACTGAGGGGGTCCATATCACGATGAAATAAAAATAAAAAAGGAAGGGAGAAAATATCAAACTTTATTTTATAAAACGCTACTAAGAAATTAATACAATAGGTGCGACGAGAATAAAAGCATCGATCCGAGGCTTTTGTCGATAAAGTGCAAACTTGCTCTTGTTTCCCAGGCTCTCTATAAAACTGAGTATCATATAAATATTACTTTTACTCTGACTTCTTCTCCTGCGTTTGAGTCAGCCAGGGGCGGAAGATATACAATATCCTGCAAACACTGTAAAACGGGAGTAAATATATCTATTTTGGTCACTTTGCCTTCACGAAGTCCCTGGCGTGGAGGGCGCAAAAACAACTAATTGAAACCAGGAGCAGACGCGCGTGTGGGCGAGCAGTGCAGACACGCGTGCGTGTGTACTGTACAAACAACACTGCATTAAGATTTAAATGAAAGTGTATGCGGTTTAATTGGCGCGCAATTACGCACGGCGGACAGGGTGACGCTCGTTCGGGGTTCCATCAAAATGTACTTGCTCCGCGCTTGAGTTTCGGTGTGTGTGTTTGAGGCGTGGCTTCTCTGTGAAATTGATTTTTTCCCCTCTCTTCTTTTCTTGTGTGTTCCCCCTGCGCTTCAAAACCTCTGTCGGGGGGAAGTTGGGCGACACACCGCCTGATGCAGATCCACAGATTAAGCGCTCCACAGATCTCTGTGTGTTTGTGTGAAAACATCCAGACACGATGTACAGGCTCATTAAGGTGAGGGGATCAGCACAGGGACTTTAATCTGTTGAAGGTGTACACTCCTGCAGCAGGCGTGGGCAGGGTGGATGCATGTTTACGTAGCTCCTGCAGCTTTTGTCAACTTTGTGGTGTTTTTATCTTAATATGAAGTTAATCCATTTCTTCCCAACAGATGGCTGGCTCTGCAGCTCACACTTGTGGAATACTCCTGGATTACAGCAGAAAGACTTCTTTGCTCCTCTGGGATTAGAAGCGGTGTTTTTTTGTGGGTTTTTGAAATCAGCCTGCAGTTTTTAGTCCTGTAACACATTTGCTGACATGGCTTCGTTGTACATCTTTATTGAAGTAGTAATCGCGGTTCTCTCCATATTCGGCAACGTACTGGTGTGCTGGGCTGTCGCGATCAACACCACCCTGAAGAACGCCACCAACTATTTCCTGGTGTCCCTGGCTGTGGCGGATATTCTGGTGGGGTGCCTCGCCATTCCCTTTGCCATCACCATCAGCATCGGCATCCACCTGGACTTCTACGGCTGCCTCTTCCTGGCCTGTTTCGTCCTGGTCCTGACGCAGAGCTCCATCTTCAGCCTTCTTGCTATTGCTATTGATAGATATCTGGCCGTGAACATTTCTCTGAGGTGAGTTTTTTTTAATTACTAGTGTGGATTTATTAAGAAAATGCTTTTTAGCTGATTAAAGTTATTTCCCCATCTGACAGGATAAAGGTAAAGATGGAGAAAGACCCTCATTAACACCCATTTTCCCTTAGATCAATATAGGTGATCCCTCGTGTGCCAAATAAGCTTAAAACACATTGACATCCCTTCATCCTTATCTGTATTAAAGAGCCATAAATATTGGCATGTGTCCCCTATGGAAAATAATTGAATTGAGGTCCTGGAAGATGAGTATCTGCTCTGTGATCTCATGAATCAGTCTCATGTGCAGCTTAATGCCTCATGTAAAAATAGCCGGATTGATATCTAAATGCGGACTGATACCGGATAATACCTCCGTAACTGTGAAGTCCACTGAGACAAATGTAACATTTGTGATATTGTGCTATATAAATAAACATTGATTGATTGAAATTGATTGATTGATTGTATGTGATGTTAGAGAAACACTTTGAACTGTTTTATACCTGTGATTGAACATCTAAAGGGATTACCTGTTGCCACCTTCACATTGTGGAAGAAGGAGTCTTAACTCTGACACGTAAAAGTCACACATTTAAAGTTGTACTTTTGTAAAATACAAACGTTTTTCATATTTCACAATTCAAAATATATCTTTAGCACAAAAGTAAAGATATCGATATTATCTTTTATTAATACAGTTTAAAACGACTGTGGAATGTATCCCCATCGCTTAGATTGTAATTTAGATATTAAAGCTTAACAGCCATCATGGGCATATTTCAGAATATTATATTACTGTATCATATTTATTGATGCCATAATGGGTTCATCATTTTATTGTTGCAACTTGTAGACATGTTTTGGTTGATATTGTGCATTATTAATCTGGAACTACAAGGTAACTAAAGCTGTCAGATAAATGTAGTGTAGTACAAATATTTCCCTTTGAGATGTAGTGGAGTAAAAAATACAAAGTTGTATATTATGTAAATACATAAGTAATGCACAAGCACCTCTAATTTCTACTTAAGAACATTACTTGAATGAATGTAATTAGTTACTGTCCACCGCTGCATTCCATCCATCAGTTCCTCTCTTATTGTCCTCCTGCGGCTCTTAAAAGATGCAGGGATCTGACTTGTGTTTGATGTGGCACGGGGGGGGTGCGGAGCTGCGGATCGATACCTGGCTCTGTCACTTCCATTCATCCTGATGGTTCAGGCCACCGTGCTCCCCCGAGGCGGCACAGTGCTGCTGGATATTTCCCTGGATTGAAGAATACACGCTTTATTATCAGATGGCAATTGTCTGTCCCTGTTGTTTCTGGCCTCTCGCCATATCAGAGTGTGGTGGATTTGTTCTTAAAGGCGGCACCGGCTGCTGTGATTTGTTGTGGGCCCTTGGTTGTGGTTCTGCTGCCTGTTCTTGCCATGGGGCTGTGGTGTGCTGTCATTTCCATTACACTCATATGCTGGCAAGAAAGGACAGTTTGACACTTAGTCGTGTTAAAAAAAAACAATGTTCCCCCACCAACCAAGTGGTATGTAAAATCCCCATTTGTAATTCTATTTCTGACCACAGACAGAAACCAAATGAGGACAGAAAACACGGGTCACGCCTGTTACATTCTCTGTAAAAAGTTTTTGAAAATGACATTTGATAGTTTCCCCTGAAAACCCAGCATCACAACACACACACACACACACACACACACACACACACACACACACACACACACACACACACACACACACACACACACACACACACACACACACACACACACACACACACACACACACACACACACACACACACACACACACACACACACACACACACACACACACACACACTCTGGCTTTATGATTGTGTGTGTGCGTGCATGCGTGCGTGTGTGTGTGGCTCACATTACATGTCCACGGTGTTTGGCCGGTCTGCAGGCCATCACATGAAAGTGTTTTCACAGATGGTTTTAGTGGAAGTGAAAGGCTGAACCCAGATGTTTTAAACCCCTGGAGATGACAGAGCTGCCCACCCACTCAACGCTCTCTACGAGCCCCCGTCTTCCCCTGTTTGCTGTTCTGAGAAAAAAAAAAAACCCTCTTGCTGTTTGTCCCTCTGTCCTTGTCGGGGGATTTCGAATAACCTTTAACACATTAGAGACCCCAAAGGGTCGTCCCCACCCACCATCAGGCCTGCCTCAGCGTGCACAGGAAAAGTAAGAATGATAAATGAATGCATGGTTTAAAATTCTTCTTGTCTTTGTTTCAGCAAATGATGGAGTGGTGATGGGTGTGGTACAATGTCATCCTTTGTAGACATTCTGCTTTATTGTTACACAATAATAACAATTTTTTTTAAGCGGGGTAGAATGAGGTACTCAACAATTGTCAGTGATTTAGCTTCAGTAAATGGCGCCCAGTAGATGGTAGGTTATTTTGGATGTCATAAAATAACAAAAATACCTCACTGATGGAGGCAGCAGTAGACCCGCACCTCCCATGGTCTGCAAGGTAAAATTACTGTTTTTGTCAATGAAGTCTGGAAGCTTTGAAGAGAGCTAAATAATTCCTTCAGTGTCCCGCTGGAACAGGCTGGCTCACGGCAAAGTAAAGCAGTTCAAATATCCTAAATAAAGCTTAAACTTATACTGATATTGTTTATGTTGTGCTGCTGCCCCTGTCCACATTAGCACAATGCTTTACTTCTGTGATGGTGCTCAATTTATTCTCCAAACAGGGAGATCCACCATCTGCCGTAGGTGATACACTGAGTAGGGATGAGTACCTCATACAACCCCACTTCAAAACATCCAAAGTAGTATAAGAGTTGAAGAACTAAAAACATCTGATCCATTGATATTGAAAAAGAATTCTAGGGAAAACAAATTCAGTAGAAATCTATCTAAACGTCAACATCTGTTGATTTAGATGAGTATATTGATACCACCCCCACACAGGAAGCTAACGTATATACAGGACTGTCTCAGAAAATTAGAATATTGTGATAAAGTTCTTTATTTTCTGTAATGCAATTAAAAAAACAAAAATGTCATACATTCTGGATTCATTACAAATCAACTGAAATATTGCAAGCCTTTTATTATTTTAATATTGCTGATTATGGCATACAGCTTAAGAAAACTCAAAAATCCTATCTCAAAAAATTAGAATAGTTCCTCAGACCAAGTAAAAAAAAAAGATTTATAACAGCAAAACACAATCAAACATTTGAAAATGTCCATTAATGCACTCAGTACTTGGTTGGGAATCCTTTTGCACGGATTACTGCATCAATGCGGCGTGGCATGGAGGCAATCAGCCTGTGGCATTGCTGAGGTGTTATGGATGCCCAGGATGCTTCAATAGCGGCCTTTAGCTCATTAGCATTGTTGGGTCTGGTGTCTTTCAGCTTCTTCTTCACAATACCCCACATATTCTCTATGGGGTTCAGGTCAGGGGAATTTGCAGGCCAATCGAGGACAGTAATGCCATGGTCAGTACACCAGTTACTGGTGGTTTTGGCACTGTGGGCAGGTGCCAGATCATGCTGGAAAATGAATTCCTCATCTCCATAGAGCTTTTCAGCAGACGGAAGCATGTAGTGCTCTAAAATCTCTTGGTACACAGCTGCATTTACTCTGGGCTTGATGAAACACAGTGGACCAACACCAGCAGCTGACATGGCTCCCCAAACCATCGCTGACTGTGGGAACTTCACACTGGATTTCAAGCAACTTGGATTTTGCTCCTCTCCAGCCTTTCTCCAGACTCTGGCGCCTTGACTTCCAAATGAAATACAAAACTTGCTTTCGTCTGAAAAGAGGACTTTGGACCACTGTGCAACTGTCCAGTGCTTCTTTTCCTTAGCCCAAGTCAGACGCCTCTTCCGTTGTCTTGAGTTCAGAAGTGGCTTGACCATGGGAATACGGCTATTGTAGCCCATTTCCCGGACACGTCTGTGAACAGTGACTTTTGATACCTGGACTCCAGCTTCAGTCCACTGTCTTTGAAGCTCCCCCAAATTCTGGAAGCGACTCTTCTTCACAATGCTGTTAAGGCTGCGGTCATCTCTCTTGGTTGTGCAGCGTTTCCTGCCACATTTCCCCCTTCCAACAGACTTTTTGTGGATGTGCTTTGAAACTGCACTCTGTGAACAGCTTGCTCTTTGAGAAATTTCTTTTTGTGTCTTACCCTCCTGATGGAGGGTGTCAATGACGGTCCTCTGGACAGCAGTCAGATCAGCAGTCTTCCCCATACTTGTGATTTAGTTTACTGAACCAAGCTGAGTGTTTTTCAAGGCTCAGGAAACCCTTGCAGGTGTTTCGAGTTAATTAGACGATTCAAGTGATTCGTTGAACACCCTACTAGTATACTTTTTCATGATATTCTAATATTTAGAGATAGGATATTTGAGTTTTCTTAAGCTGTATGCCATAATCAGCAATATTAAAATAATAAAAGGCTTGCAATATTTCAGTTGATTTGTAATGAATCCAGAATGTATGACATTTTTGTTTTTTTAATTGCATTACAGAAAATAAAGAACTTTATCACAATATTCTAATTTTCTGAGACAGTCCTGTATATGTTTATGTACAGATACAACTAACTACTTATGACATGTTTATACTGTAAGTGAGCTTTAAAGGTGATGTTAGGGTGTGTTTGAGCTTGTGACAGAGCCAGGCTAGCTATTTCCCCATACTTCCAGTTGTTATGCTAAACTAAGCTAAGCTAATAGACTCCCCACTTAAACTAAATACTTAACTGACAGAGATGAGTGTCATTCATCTAACTCTTGACAAGAAAAACACATGATGTGAAATGTCGAATGATCATTTGTTTCACTTTTTCGTGAAGGACTTATATTTTTCCTTTCACTTGTCACCTGTCCTCATGTCTGCTAGAGCCACTGAGAGTTTTACATTAAGAGCTGTTGAACTGGAAAGTTGAGCAGTTACCATTCATTGAATAGCCAACATTTAAGTTTTGATAATCAATTTGATACAACCAGTTTCTTCACTTGTTGTTGACTAAACTAGACATTTGAAGACATCCTCCTAGGCTTTTGGACTCTGATCTGTATTGTTTTTACCATTTTCTGATCAATCAATTGATTCCTAAAATATAAAACAGATAATTTGAACTTGAAGTTGTAACTGTCTATATTATTACAGTAAAACCAAGCTGACGACAGCCACTATTTTCTAAGAGAAAGAACCTAGCCTACAGGGGTTTTTAATACTTCAAAAATAGATTTGGAGTTATCACTTTAGTCATCAAGGATCAAAATGAGGCAAGTGTAGCTGTTGAGCTTCTTGACAGCGAGACACACTGTTGCACTGTGGGAAAGCACGTCCATACTTCCCAGTAAGCCATACAGAGATTACATCCTTATTTACTTTTCTCTATTCTGTCTAAACAATATTTGCATCTTAATTGGACCGTGACAGCTTTCAAATAAAGAACTGTGTTTGCACGCTTTTATTAACTATGTGATGCGACTTAGCAAAACTCACATAAATGCTGCGTAGATCTGTTAGCCCCACACTGAGGGGAGTGTGTCTGTGTGGTGAGTGTGAACGGTGACCTGTTAGACTGTGTGTGAAGCAGGGCAGCGGATGTTTCAGAATGTGTGTGGCCCTGCCGGGGTCCGTGGCCCCAGGCGGAAGCCCAGCAACATAGAAAGAGAAGGGGATGTATGGAGAATGGAGCAGGGGAAGAAAGCAAAACAAAGATAGATGCCAGCGGGCTGTCGTCATGCCAGAACTAATCCGTTCAGCCTCCACAGAAAGAGCAGGTGGGGCGGGGGGGCAAGAGTTGGGTCCTCTGGGAAACAGGCCCCCGTGCGGCCGGCTGTACTTGTTATGGGCAGTCATAGGGGAGTGGGAGACGTAGAGGAAGGTGTGGAAATGTGCCGAGGTCATCCTGAGCTCTGAAGCTTCCCTTGAGTTGTTTTATTCATGGCCCCCGGGGCAGGCTGCCCACCTCCCTGCGGGGGGCGCAGTACAGAGGCCCCGCTGCACACCACTGATGAATCATTGACTGTTGGGAATATTACAGTTATTATAGCAGGCTGTTTTTGCTCTGAACTAGGGCTGCAACTAACTTATATGTTTCGTCATCGATTCATCTGCCAATCACTTTTAGGTTGATCCTTTTGTCAGAAAATATTGAAACATATCCATCCCATTTCCTAAAGTGTGATGTTTTTAAATGTGTCTTGGCAGTCCAAAACCCCAAGTTATTCACTTAAAATTATATAAAAGTAGAACATCCTAAAATAAAACAGCATTTTCAGCCATTTTTGCATTACAAATGACTTTCAAATGATTTTCAAAATAGTTAGCGAGTAGTTTTCTGGTCAATATGTGGACTAATCGTAGCAGCTCTACACTAATGATTAAGTGTTGTTCCTTTAACATGGCTTTCATTTTACTAGCAAATTCTCCGCATCTGAAACCCTGATGCCACACGCTCTTTGAACCCACTTCCTCTTTGCCAGGCTGCATTTGCAGCCTCTAATGGGATTGCCTTATTTCATTGTATTTTTATAGAAATCCATTAAGAATCCCAGGCCAACAATATAGATATAAACTTTACCTTAATGTCACAGAACTACTACGTTTTAAAAAACATTCAAAAACATTCAAAAAGAGAAGCACTGTTGCACTGGGGGACAATTCCATTCAGTTTTATATAAACACAGCATTATCTGCACCTAACTTAATTGACCATGACTTAACATTACACTGAGCCAATGAAAGTATTTTTTTTCATGTGGATGGCGAAGGGTGGAACAACTATGTACATTTAAAAATGTATATTTAAGTTGTTGAGCAAATGAAATACAGATAAAGTTGATTTAGCATAATTCTTCCACTTGAAATAGGCTGACCTTATCCTCAAATGATTCATGGCTAACTGATAGCGTTTGTTTCTGCAGAACACTGCTTTCTGTCTCTTTTTTATTTGGCTGTAAATAGTTACGAGGACAGGAAGCAAGGGGATAGAGAGGTGATATGAACCGTTTGCGTTTTGCACCGGTAATGTGGCCTGTTGCCTTCCTGCATTTCTTATGTCTGATCCTTCAACACTTTTGTTTAAAGATGTGAGAGTCTGCAGCGGTGATATCAGCACAGTGAAGTGAAACAGCAGACTGACTGAGGAGTTCTGTATTGTGGTGACTGGGCCTATCATTCACATTGAAATGATTAAATAACTCATTCATCAAGGGGTTGTTCAACACAAATGATTAATGAATTATAAATGACATGACAGATCAATATAAAAGAGCTTACTCAATATAGTAATGATTATTCAAGCATTAACTAATTGATTAATTAAGTTTTATAATTGATTGTGATTATAACTGCAAGTCACATTTGAAGTGCTGATGTGGTGTGATGATGCCAGAGAGATCAGATGATTTGTGGCACCTCCAGCTCAGTCTGGTGTGTGTGTGTGTGTGTGTGTGTGTGTGTGTGTGTGTGTGTGTGTGTGTGTGTGTGTGTGTGTGTGTGTGTGTGTGTGTGTGTGTGTGTGTGTGTGTGTGTGCTACTGTGCGTGCGTGCGTGCTACTGTGCGTGCGTGCGTGCGTGCGCGTGTGTCACCACGTGTGAGTCATTACCATAAGGTCGCTCGCCTGAATCACTTCTAAGCGAACAGCTCATTTAGCCTGCGGTGCTGTGCATATGGTGGGGACGGCCAGGAGGACGTGTGTGTGAGTCATAGCTGCCTCTGTGCACCTGCCGCTCATAACTTCAGATCATATTTTAGTGAGGAGATGGATTTATGTAACACATTGTGAAATGTAACACTCAATATTCACCTGTAAATCCAAAGTGAAGAACACAAGATTAAAATGTAGGCATCACACTACAAAAAGCACTTACAAAGTTTACAGAGTAAAAGTGCAAAAATGCTGTTTCATTTCTCCTCTTCAAGTCTTGATACTGTGTTGGTGTAAACACAAGTGTTAACCGGCTTCACACCCCAAGGGAGGCACGTGTTTTTATTTTTGGTGTTTGTGCAACACAGGATGTGAGAAACTGAAAGAGATAGCGGCAAGTTTTATGCTTTCATTTAGTAGCTGGTGATATTCTCAAGGGTAACATTTAAAGAGGACATATTATGCTCATTTTCAGGATCATATTTGTATTTGTGGCCTCTACTGTGACATGTCTCCATGCTTTGATGTTCAAAAAGCTCTTTATTTTTCTCATGCTGCCTGTGCTGCAGCACCTCTTTTCACCCTCTGTCTGTAATCAGAGCCCAGTCTGCTCTGATTGGTTAGCTGGCCGGCTTTTTTGTGATTGGTCAACAGCTTAGAGATGTCTGTGTCTGCGTGGTGCATTCATGCTACCAATGAGCTCCATCAGGATGTGGGGTCCATCATTGAGATGTTAAGTGTTGCATCTTCAAATAAAACATGGAAACCAAACATCATTATTAAAGTAATATTAAAGTTTACCGTTGAGCTTTCGTCACTAACAAGGCTTTCAGGCCGAACCCTTTCTCTGAACCGTTTCTGTTATATTTGTACTTTATTGAGGTTTTGTGGTTAACTGTGTATATTTTTACCAATGCTAGCAGCATGGCCCCAGAGACAGTCATGTTAGTCTGTCAGAAATGCCTCAACAACTATTGGATGACTGCCATGACATTTGTTACATACATTCATGTCACCCTAAGGGTACATTCTAATGAACCATTCCTGCTAAACTAATGGCGGTCCCCCCAGCTGTGCCTTGTGTTTAGAGCTAATTATCAGACGTTGAATGTTAACATGCTAAACTAATACAACATTATACTGGTGCAGCCTCACTGTGCTGATAGCCTGGATTTAGACTCTTGCTGTTTCTTTTGTCAGAGTCCTGCTGCCCCCCCGGACTGGCTCATTCAAATAACTAAGAACACTGCAATGTCGGGCTAAAGCGGTTCTGAATCCAGCGTCGTGTTGACGATGCTATGGGAAGGGGATTATTATCTTTTGTTGTGTGGTTGGAAAAATTAAAAAGTACAAAAAAAAGACAGAGGATGATATTTCTTACAACACTTGAATGCACCAAGTCACAGCGAGTCACCATCCAACTTGATCATTTCTATCGTCTGCCAGATTCTCGGCCATTATTAGCCCGATGTGCATTCTGCTGCACAGCTGGAAGTACTTAAGAGTAACGTGTCGTGTCAGTAAGGCCACACCAGCTCACTTTCTGCAAGAAAAAGAAGTGTAACATTCTCTGTGGGCTCTTCTCCGAAACATGTGGTGTGAAGTTTGTCTCAAATCCTTTTCAAGACTCTCACACAACTTCTCCATCAAAGCCTTCTAAGAAATCTAAGAGAACAATTTGTCTCATATCACAATATTAATACTATAAATATGTTTCCCTAATAAAAGTTACCAAGTTCTAGAAAGAGCAATCTGCTAGCTTTAATCATGTTTGGATGTTGATACTTTGAGAAAAATAATTTAAGATGCAGGAATGTAAAAATCACATGGGTAAATATTCCAGTTGTAAAATTGGACAAACACCCAAAAATGTTTGTTTTATCTGTTTCACCTGGGATGAACTTGATCTCGAGAGCCTACTTTGAGAGATATTTGACTGAATCTTCAACATTTTAAACATATGTTAGACGCTAACCTCTTCTGTGTTTCCTCCAGGTACAAGGAGTTGATGACGGGAAAGACCGCCAGAGAGATCATCGCTATTTTATGGATCCTCTCCTTCGTCATTGGCCTTATCCCGTTCTTCGGATGGAACATGAAGTACTCGGGCTGCAATAGCTCTGTGGTGGACAACGCTACGAACGCCAGCCTGGTGGGGCGGGGGACACACTTACTGCAGAGCTGCCACCTCCAGTGCTACTTTGAGAGCGTGGTGGACATGCACTACATGGTCTACTTTAACTTCTTTGTTTGCGTGCTGCCCCCGCTGCTCATCATGCTGGGCATCTACATCAAGATCTTCACCGTGGCCAGGAAGCAGCTGAGGCAGATCGAGCTCAAGTGCGTGGGCAACGGGGACAGCCAACACCACGGGCTGCTGCAGAAGGAGATCCGAGCCGCCAAGTCCCTCTCCATCATCGTGGGGCTGTTTGCCCTCTGCTGGCTGCCCGTCCACATCCTCAACTGCCTCACGCTGTTCTACGACCTGAAACAGCCCGTCCACGTCATGTACGTGGCCATCATTCTGTCCCACGCCAACTCCGCCGTCAACCCCATCATCTACGCCTACCGCATCCAGGACTTCAGGAACACCTTCCGGAAAATCCTGGCCCGACACTTCCTGTGCCGCAGGGAGGAGCTGTACCACAGCTCCAACGGCAGCAGGCACAACAGAGACCAGATCCACATGACCATCGACCCTCTGCTATAGAGCGTTGGACTCTCACTGAGGTCTTTAATGTTTACAGAACGAGGGGATGATATGTGAAGATGAACTGATGACAGACGCGCCTTGAATGTGGACATTTATTTATGAATCAGCGGTCAATCAGTGAAATGTTGAATGGCGAGTCTTACGTAACCCTTGTATTGTGAAGGATTATTTTTTGAAAAAAATGTTGAAGTTAACTGGATTTGTAGGACTGTGAACAGGATCCAAACTACATTCTATAATGCTATTTATCATTCTGAATCCACTCCGTTTCAACTCCAAACACCTTTAATGCCCTGCTATTTTATATTGTCAACAGTGTTTATTAATTTATTTATTAAAAGACCGTATCTTATGAGAATATAGAGATCAAAAAATGTTGTGTGGCTATATCTGTGCTCGTGGACCTAGAGAGGTACAATGGTATACTACATCTGTTTATGTTTTCGCCCTGTGGCCGTTTTAAGATTATTTTATGCTCATGACCATCACAAGCTAAATATAGAAGAAGGGTAACACTACATTTGGATAATCCGCCTACAGATTTGTAACAATTCAACAGCTAATTAGTCGAGATTCAACAATTCAACTGCTACTTTGCTAGGTTTGTCTGTATGGTGAAATACTGTTAAAAGTTGATCTGTTAAACAACTAAAGACAAGCAGGAATTGTTTAATCTAAAGTAATGAGCGTTTGAAATTAAACAAATACTTTTGATAGGCTGAGTAACAAAATACAGTGTTACCACAGAATGAAGAAAAAAATATCTTTATAAAGCAGAAATGTTGTTGAACAGATGCTTCAACTTCGCACCAGTGTTGATTTTCTCCTACATGAGGGAATACTCCACAACAAAAATACACATATTGGAAAAGGCCTCAAACCAAACAAGAAGAGGGAAAAAATGCCTAATTGCTCTGCTTATCCCATGAATACTCTCCCTTCCCAAAATAAACGAGTGACCCCTGAGAGCCAGAGAAAGACAAAGTTTTGGCTATTAAATAAACAGCATGATTTGACTCAGCCCAAGATACATTTAGTAAAACACATCTCCAGAGCTGCTTCACGTGACTCATGTGAAGAAAGCAAAAGCTCAGGCAGTGTATCCCTGCATAGAAAATCTAAATACCTCAATCAATGCAAATTAGATACAGATTTATTACCAGAGCTTCTGTTGCACATGCATGTAATGGCTTACATCATTCAGTGCGGTGTATATGAATGTCACTTACTCACATCCCCCCCCTTCACTCTCAAAGTCAGACAGTCTCAGCTGGGATCCTCAGGCTCTCTCTGTCCTGTTAGCGCAGTCTGTCCTCCACAAGCTGCTGCAGTCACTCACTGACCTGAGATCAGCTGAACTTGAAAAAACAGCTAAATTAATTGTATTGAGGACTAATCAAACTGCTAAGGCACACAATTGTAACTCTTCCACGCTAAGAAAGATGGGTTTATGTCTAGTTTAGCCCCCCAAAAAACCCCTATAATATCATTATTTAAAAGAGAGCAGGTAACACAAGTGTATGGCGGCGTATTGTGGCCATTAAAGGTAATACAACAATTCCTCAATCCTGAATTCCTGAAATAAAAGGGGGATGTAATGCAATGAAAAAAGTGCGAAATAAAAAGAGTATTCCCTGAGTTTATTAGTCATGAATTCGCTAGAAGAACCTTGAAAGGTTGGATCAATCTTATTACAACACAGACCAGATGTGACTTTTTTTTCTTCTGAATATTTGAATTTATTTATAACTACACCCGAATATGCCTGTCAAACAAATGATTTGTTCTCTGAGAGGAAACATTATTTCTTATTTGCAAAGGTGCTCGCATGCAGGTTACTCATTTGAGGCAACACAGCTGCAGCACCGATTCAAAACTTAACGCACCGGATACTTTAGTTCTTTTTTGGAGGGGGGTATGGTTGAGCTTATGAGACAGAGCCGAGAGCTGATGAATCACCCAGAAAGGTCTTGGTGAATTTAATCAGAGCACAGCAGAGTTTTGTGAATTTGTAATGTGACAGAAAAAAAGGGTGAACTTAGTCACCTGAGAGCCATCACTACACAAATGAAAAAACACATTGCACTTTCATTTTCACTGACGTATTTCTTCATGGGTGCTGTTGAACCATGTTGTGTTGGTGTTGACTTCACTGCTTCACTATACCCCCCTACATGTCCAGTGTACCACCTCTCACTAACTTCAAGGGCTAAAAACAGGAGTGTGCTAAAGTGTAAGTGCATTCCAATGGAGACATCTATACTGTAAATGCACTGTAACGTTGTATTACTGTCGTTGTTGTGTAAACAATAAGTACTGTAGGTGTCCGGCTTTCTACGAGCTATTGATTGATGTCAAACTATTGCCTTCTTTTGTGATTCTAAATGTGAGACAGACAAAACCGAGTTGATCTAATTCAACATTCCTGCCTTTCATTCCCGAGTTCCTGTCAGTGTGCTGTAGTGTCGTTACTAATCAGGAAGCATCCACTGTGGTCAAGCCTTCTCCCTTTCATCCAACTAAACTACAACTGATACCGCTATTTAACATAATGCAATCTGTATGTATGGTGAATTATTTTGTTAATAAAGGCAATGTTTATATTGTTAAAAGTGAGTTTTTATTACTAAAATGTACACGATTTATATTTACAAATTACATTTTTCAGGTTTTTTTTTTTTTCCAGAGAAACAGATGAAGAAACTCTTTTAAAAAAAATGAATTATCCGGTGTCTTACAGAGAGACAAATTAAAGAGTATAAACTGCAGTTGTGTTCCCGTCCTCCGATCCTCTGCAGAGACCCAAAGTGTAGGTTGAGAACATCTTTCTTTAGGGGTAGTACTGAACATACCTGGGGGTCACAGAGGGGCTGTCCCACTCAACAGTGCGGACATCTGCGGATCAGACACGCTCTCCTGCTGAGTCACAGCCATGGCCTGACACAGGTACACAGCCAGAATGTGTTTACACTGTGGACAAAAGAGCACAGACTCAGTCATTGAACATCAGTGTGATAAATGGCACAGAGGTGAAGAATGGCGCTTTGGTAATTTCACGTCAGACTAGAGAGGAGCTGCTGCTGGAACTGTCCCCACTGATTAAACCTCAACACAAGTCATTAGCTACAACTGCAAGGAGTATATCTAATATTGATATCACATTGATTATTATGAGTGTATTGTTTTCCTAACGGTGTGTGTTAAACTAGACGTAACTCTTGTAGCTAAATGACGCAAAGCCCTGCAGTCCGGCGTCCGTGTGCATGAGTCAGTGAACATGTGTCACTCCTCTCATTACTATCAACATCAACATGTTAATCAGTGACTTATTTCCACCTTCAGCCTATCCATGCATTTTACATGAGATTTCCTCCACACTAACATGCCTGTGGATTAGTGTTTCTACATAAGCAATGAGGCAGAGGGTGGTGGAAAGGACAGAGGTCTGTTTACTAGCTTCTCCTGTAGACTTATCAGTCTGCTGTGGGGGGGGGGGGGGGGGGGGAGGGGATCCTTTATCTGACCTCTGACCTACTTGTCAGAGCCGTATGGACCATGTTTTGCCTTATCCAGCAATGTTGGAAGTAACAGGATGGCTCCAGCGAGGGAGGACTGTTGAGAGAATGTCTCTTCTCTTGAGCTTTATAAGGTTTTAACTTTGGATTTGCAGGAGCCTTGTTGTGCTTTTTGGTGCTTTGGGATCCCTTCATGTAGTGTGTTGTATCGGTTTGTGTGCATGTAAATGGTCTGCAAAGGCTCAAATCCCAAAGTTCCCCCCAGAGACAGTTTCTCTCATTCCCCCCGGCATGAAACGCCTCCATTGTACTCATTTGTTTTCTTCTGAAAATAGTGACATCACAATGTAACACTCTGGCTTCTATTGGCAAGCGCTCCTACACATTGTACAGGCTAAGGGGCGAATCATGTCTAAGCTGCTGACCAATCATAACAGAGCCGGCCAGCTAACCAATCAGAGCAGACTGGGCTCTGGTTTCAGGCAGAGGGTGAAATGAGGTGCTGCAGCACAGGCAGTATGAGAAAAATAAAGAGCTTTTTGAACATTAAAGTATGGAGACATGTCCCAGTAGAGGCACAACATACAAATATGATCCTGAAAATGATACTGCTCTCCTCTTGAAAATCTGATCCACCATGAGCCTTATCTTGCATCTTAGCTTCCACACATGCAACATCACAAAACAACTCCATCTACCTAAATTTAAAAGTTGCAGGAGAGTTTGATGAGGCAGTGAATAGTTCAGTCTGTTTTCATGGGGAATGATTTCAGAGATGCACTCTTAGGGAGTCTCCATGGTCTCTGCTTCTCACACTGATTTTAGCAGCATCCTCCAGGGAATAAACTTATCCTGATGCTTCAAGCATTACTTAAAGCAACAGCCGGTCAGATAAAGACACCCCTCACTGACCAGAACATAACCTGACCACATTACATCTGTTACACATATTTCAACGGGGGCTTTTTTACACTTTTGCCTGGGCAGCAGTTTTCTCCAGGATACACGCATGATTGACAAGACACGGCTGTGAAACGTTGCAGAGAGTAAATATGATGCTGTACTAACAATGTATCACAGATGTGTACTTCTGTTGGTTGGTGTACAAATAGAGTTAACACATGCAGAACATTGTGTACGTGCCTCTATGTGTTAAGCGGGTGTGTCATCACAAAAAAAAGTTATGAGCTAAATATATTTTTAAAAGTTTATAACCCATTTGGCCTTGTTTGAAGAAGATATTGTAAATGGGAGAGAGAGTTATTGAAGGGTTATTTTGGGGGCCTGGGTTTCCCAGCAGAGGCCAAATAAAGGTGAAGGGTTTATCTGAAGGCACTACTCTAAAACTAAAAAAAGCAAGTTTATTTGTTAATCTCTATTTTTAAGTTCTCTCTAAAGAGCAATATATTTAAATATAAAATATGGCACATTTTTCCAAGAGGGGAGGCCGGTAGTCTCAGTCTTTTTAAAAATGTAATCTATCATGTCGAATCGTAAAAGTAGTTTGGGTTCATTTATTCAAAAATAAAACAATTACCGTAAATAGCATTTCTATGTTGTCTGAACAATGTCTGAAATATTAAGAAAAGGTGAAATACTTTCGAATAGCAGGGAAACTTTTATTGTTTATTACCCTAACTTATTTTATCCTCCCTACTTTAAAAAAAAACAATGTTTAACAACAATTAAAAAAACATATGCCTTTTTGCAATACCTTTTTGAAAGAAAAAAAAACACACACCTGAAATTAGCAAAATGATTTCAATCAAAATCTGATCAAATATGCATAAAGAAAAGAAAATTATCATTAAGCTAAACTTGCCACCCTTATTCTAAAGTATTCAGCCTGTATGTAACACTGTGGGACACTCACCAGCGGGCCCTCATTTCTGCGCAGCACGGTGTAAGCAAAGGCCGGGCACGGGCAGTAGTGACAGGACACAAAGCATGTGTACAAACGCCCCGATCCTCCTATCACCTGCAACAGATTCATGCAAAACAAATCTAAATATATGGCAATGCTTGTATTTATGGGCTCAGAACAGTCTCATAATACACACATGCACACAGACGGATTCACACTTGTATTTCATGATCCGCAAAAGGATTCACACTTGTGTTTCCGGATCCACACTTGTGTTTTTCAATGCACACACAAATGTGTTCCGTTTCATATACATGTAAATAAAATCCGAATACAGAAAAAAGTTTTACATATATTTTTTTGATCCACACATTTGTTTTCCGTTTAAAACCTCTGGACCTGCAAACACAAACCGCTTTCTGTGCACGGATCGCTGTGCATTCGTGTGTGGGTTTTTTGAGACTCCCGTGATGGTCAGCCGATTCGTACTTGTAATTTTTTCTATCTATAGCCAATCAGATGTCTCCTCAATTCTAAGCCAATCACATGAGCGCGCCCCCACGAGGGTAGATTTCTTGCGTTCATGACGTAGCGCGTCATCTACGCAATTTGCGCAGTCCGGAGCTGACAGGTCCATGGAGCCTGCTTGCAGGCGCTAATGTCAGGACACCTCCACTCTCAGTACATTGCCACTTTCCGAACAGGAAATGCACGCAAATACAATCCTTTATATTATTAAGGTACAGCGCCACTTTACGAACCATTGATGAATGCTTGTGTTGTAGTGCCGGTAAGAAGGAGTCGGAGGCGGAGTATTTAAAAGGGATTTCCACTCTTTATTTTCCATCAAGCCATAGTAGTATCAGACATGTACTCATTGAGGAGAGTGAAGTTAGAGTGCGTTGCTAGCTCTAGCTTGGCAACCTATATCTCCGGTGTTACGCTAAACCAGGTCCGTGTAGGAACTGTGACCCAAAAGTGAATTATGGTTAACTAGAGTCACCACACAAGCCCCCCCAGAATTCACAGATAAACAAAGTCCGTGCGGCGGGGAGGAACAACACGCCGACCCCCTCTACTCCTGAGTATGGGGGCAGGCAAAACAACCTCTGAACGTGCGGTTCCCGGCAAAGTGGGAACCGGAACCACAGGACTCAAACCTGTAGCGGGAATCGAAGACGGGGGGCGACCCCGTTGTGGTGGACGGGCCAACACCACCGGCTGCTCCAAGTCCAAATGAGCAGCCATAACCCGGTCCACCGAGACGGTCTCCGCCTTGCCACCCATTTCGACCACCAGCTGCTTGTCCCCCTGCTTCAAAACCCGGAAAGGCCCATCGTAAGGGGGCTGTAGGGGGCCCCTGTGCGCGTTGTGGCGGATGAAAACGTGCCCAGCCGAGCGTAGGTCTGCTGGCACCTGAGACCCCGGCGCGCCGTGTTGAGAAGTCGGAACCGGAACGAAAGCCTCCGCCGCATCTTGCATGAAAACCCGTTGAGCCGTAGGAGACCAAGGAACTGATGCCTTGGGTAGGAATTCCCCTGGGACTCTCAGGGGTTGACCATAAACCATCTCCGCCGTGGAGCACTGCAGATCCTCCTTAGGCGCGGTCCTCAGGCCCAACATCACCCAGGGCAGCTTGTCGACCCTGTTACCGTCCTTAAGGCTGGCCTTGAGCGCCGCCTTCATGGAGCGATGGAAGCGCTCGCAGAGGCCGTTAGCCTGGGGGTGGTAAGCGGTAGTCCTGTGCAGTTTGACCCCCAAACTGTCTGCAACAGAGCCCCAGAGCCCTGAAGTGAACTGTGAGCACCTGTCCGAGGAAATGTCTGACGGGGTGCCAAAACGAAACACCCACGTCGCGATAAAAGCCCTAGCCACGTCAGCGGCTGAAGTCGACACAAGAGGAACCGCCTCCGGCCAACGGGTCGTCCTATCCACCATGGTGAGGAGGTAGGAAAAACCCTGAGAGGAGGGCAACGGACCTACCAGGTCGATGTTAACATGATCAAACCTCCTTTCTGGCACTAGGAACCGCTCCAAAGGGGCCTTCGTGTGGTGGTGCACCTTAGCGCGTTGACAAGCCACGCACCCCCCAGCCCAAGCTCTTACATCCTTTTTCAGCCCACGCCAGACAAACTTTGCGGCCGCCAAGCGCACCGAAGGTTTAACGCCAGGATGAGACAAGCCGTGCACCGCCTCGAAAACAGGACGCCTCCAGTTGGCGGGGACGACCGGTCGTGACAGGCCCGTAGAGACGTCGCACAGAAGGGTGATGACCGCGTCGCCGAACACCACGTCCTCCAGGCGCAGCCCAGCGCTCTCTGTCTTCAGACTCTGGACGCCGGAGTCGGTGACCTGGTCCGCCGCCATACGAGCATAATCCAGGCCCAGCTGGACGGCTCCGATGACGACCCTGGAGAGGCAATCGGCAACCAAGTTCGACTTGCAAGCCATGTGTTTAATGTCTGTGGTAAACTCCGAAATGTAGGAGAGCTGCCGCTGCTAACGTGCCGACCAAGGCTCCGCCACCTTTGACATGGCGATTGTGAGCGGTTTGTGGTCTACAAACGCCGTGAACTCACGGCCTTCCAACAGAAAACGGAAGTGCCGCACAGCCAAATAAAGACCCAGGAGCTCCCGGTCAAAAGCGCTGTACTTTTGTTCCCTCGGCGTCAGCTGCCTGCTGAAAAAGGCAAGCGGTTGCCAAGCTCCGTCCAGCCACTGTTCGTGCACCGCGCCGGCTGCGTAGTCCGAAGCATCCGTAGTGATGGAGATGGGAGCCGTGGATGAAGGGTGTGCCAGCAAAGCCGCTTGAGCCAGCGCGGTCTTAACTTCAGTGAAAGCGACTTCCGCCTCTGATGTCCAGTCGATCGCCTGAACGGGGTCTTGCCTTTCAGAGCCTCATACAATGGCCGCATGATGTGGGCGGCCCGGGGGATGAAACGGTGGTAGAAAGTCACCATCCCAAGGAACTCACGCAGTGACCGGGCTGTAAGCGGGCGAGGAAAAGCCGCAACAGCCTTCACCTTCGACGGCAGGGGTGTTGCACCATCCTTGGTGACGCGGTGCCCGAGGAAGTTAATGTCCGACACCCCGAACTGGCACTTTGCAGGGTTGATGATCAATCCATGTTCGCTGAGCCGCATGAACAGGGCCCGGAGGTGAGACAGGTGCTCCTCCACTGAAACGCTGGCGACGAGGATGTCGTCCAGGTACACGAACACGAACGGCAGGTCCCGCAGCACCGAATCCATCAGGCGCTGGAACGTCTGGGCGGCATTCTTGAGCCCAAAAGGCATCCGCAGGAACTCAAAGAGTCCAAAAGGCGTTATTACTGCCGTTTTGGAAATGTCCAGGGGGTGCATGGGCACTTGGTTGTATCCACGCACCAGGTCCACCTTGGAGAAAACCTTCGTGCCGGCCAGATGCGCTGAAAAGTCCTGTATGTGCGGTACCGGGTAGCGGTCAGGTGTAGTGGCATCGTTGAGTCGGCGGTAATCCCCGCACGGGTGGAAACCGCCGTTCGGCTTGGGCACGACGTGCAGAGGAGAGGCCCAAGGGCTGTTGGAGCGGCGGACGATGCCCAGGCGTTCCATGGTTGCGAATTCCGCCATCGCTACGGTTAGCTTAGAAGGGTTCAACCGTCGGGCCCTGGCGTAGACTGGAGGCCCCTCGGTGGTGACGTGGTGCTCCACGCCATGTTTGGTGGTGAGCGCGGAGAAAGTGGGCAGCGACAGATCAGGAAACTCGGCCAAAAGTCTGAGAAAAATGTCCTCGCCCGACAGCCCGTCGTACGCTGCGCTGCCGAGTGTGCACACTAGAGAAGAAAACGTTAAGGCATCCACTAAACGTTTATTTTTAATGTCCACAAACAGCCCATGAGCACACAAAAAGTCCGACCCAAGAAGAGGAAAAGAAATGTCCGCTGTTACAAACTCCCAGCTGAAACGCTGTCCACCGATGCACAAACACATAAGCCGTAATCCGTACGTGCGAATGGGTCCACCTTTAGCCGTGGGCCGTGCCCGCCTCGAGTGATGTCTTCTCTCGACGCGGGAACCACACTCCGCTGCGTGCCCGTGTCGCACAGAAACAGGCTCCCTGAAACACTGTCTTTGACGAAAAGGAGCCTGCCCGTGCCGCCGACGCTCAGAGCCACTACTGAGCGTCGTCACCTCCATTTCCCGGAGGCTTGTAGCTGCATGGAGCGATGCACCTCTTTGCCATCGTCCCGAAACGTGCATGGTAGAAGCACTCACCGGTATCCCCTCGCCGACTCGGCGTCGCTGTGTCCGGCCTCCGCCATGCTTTCTTTCCCGCAGAAGGGCCGCTGTGCGCCACAGCCAACGCCTCCGCACCAGACTGTCGTGTAGCCAGGAAGAAACGGTCCGCTTCTCCGGCCAGCGCGCGGGGCTCCGTGATGGATGTGTTGGCCAACGCTGTCTGGACCCGGGGAGGTAAGTGTTGAAGAAACATCTCCATGAACAAAATCTGGGTATCTTCCCCTCGTAGCAGGCTTAGCATCTTCTCCATTAACTGAGATGGCTTGCCATCCCCGAGGCCCTGAATGTCCATAATTTGGCGGGCTCTTTCTCTCGTCGATAAACCAAATGTCTTCAGGAGAAGAGCCTTGATAGCCTCGTATTTGCCGAGGCGTGGGGGTGCTGCGATGAAACCCACTAAGCTGGCTGAAGTAGAAACTCCCAGCGAAGCCACCACCTGGTAATATCTCAGATCTTCGTCGTGGAGATGCTTGCAAGCGAAGTGAGCCTCCACGTGTGCAAACCATGCCTCCGCGGCATGCTCCCAAAACTCCGGCAGCTTAACGAAAACATCTCGTTCAGCCATGTTCAATTTTTTTTCGGAAACTATCTCGAAAAACTCAGGGACACCAGTGTAGTGCCGGTAAGAAGGAGTCGGAGGCGCAGTATTTAAAAGGTATTTCCACTCTTTATTTTCCATCAAACCATAGTAGTATCAAACATGTACTCAGTGAAGAGAGTCAAGTTAGAGTGCGTTGCTAGCTCTAGCTTGGCAACCTATATCTCCGGTGTTACGCTAAACGAGGTCCGTGTAGGAACTGTGATCCAAAAGTGAATTATGGTAAACTAGAGTCACCAAACAGTACACAAATACGTCATGCAAAACCGTTTTAAATGTGTGTTTTCTGTATGGTGAATACAGCTGCTTTATTTATGTCTGTATGAAGTTGTTGAGAGTGTGGAGGGAGCAGCTACAGGTTAGCTTAGCCTAATCGATCAGTGCACTACGAAGCCAGTGCTAGACAGTGAACTGTCAACGGGGGGAGCCCCGCCGGTCATTATCAGCCGATATTCACTCTTAATAGTTTGATCGTTGCTCTTTATAAAGGCCGATCAGGAGAGCTGGATCTGATCGATATGGACATAAAGGCGAGTGAAGTATAACCGGACACGAGAGAGATCAGATCAGCTGCTGATCACATCTTTCAAATAAGGCCAATACATATATATATATATAGGCCTTATTTGAAAGATCATTGACAGAGACAAACGTGGGTGGTTTATTTATGATGGAGGATGTTCACCGATTAGGATCACAATGCTGTTTTTATTGGCCGTGCGTGTGTGTGAGGAGCAGTGGAGACAGTAAAGGCATGCAGAAAAACAAGATCATTCCTGGATCGGGTGAGCCAGCGCCATATAGAGAGAATTATATATATATATATATATATGTATTGGCCTTATTTGAAAGATCATTGACAGAGACAAACGTGGGTGGTTTATTTATGATGGAGGATGTTCACCGATTAGGATCACAATGCTGTTTTTATTGGCCGTGCGTGTGTGAGAGGAGCAGTGGAGACAGTAAAGGCATGAAGAAAAACAAGATCATTCCTGGATACCAAATGTCTCTCAGCTAGTCGAGACATGAAAGGAGTCAGCCATTTCTCCTCTATCTCTCTCCACAACCTTAACCATGACTGCTGGATCAAACCCAGTTGTTTTGTTTTGTTGTTTTTGCCTTTTTACTCACCTCACATTTTTAAATTAACTAAATGTATCGGCGTAATACCAAATGTCAAAGTGATAGAAATGTTTTGTTGTAATTTCTGATAATTTCAAGATCTCTATGAAGTCTTCTGCAGAGAGATGAGAAAGATGATGTCATCTGCAGACGAGCCCTGCAGCTGCGTGGCTTGTGTGTGAAATCAAACTGTTCACACATTATGTAAGAAGTCATGGTATTTTACTGGGATATAAGTATGTCTTCTACACCACAGCTGTAAGCTATCACGTCACACAAACTGATTCGGATGGAATATCTCAAAGAGTGTGTTACCGTTAGAGGGTCACAGCACATGCTAAAGACATGATTTTAAATCCTTATTCTTCAATTTCCAGTTCTGTTAAAAAGGGATTTTAGAGTCCAAAATCCCTGAAATATCCCAACTACAGTTATGGTAAAACATACTTCATACGTTACTCCCTGAGGGTAATTTAGATTTCATAACACTTGCTCCTTTTAAGTATAAAATAAAAATATTTCAAAAATAAATATTAGTACAAACATAAAGAAGTGCACATTCTATGACAACATATAACAACAATAAGTATGTGTATTAAAATTTTTTAAGATATTAATGCAGAAAACCAGATTTTTAACCTGATCATTTCGAGTGGACTCTCGTTTTTAATGTTTCATAAAAGTGACAGAAAGCCGGTTGAGGTTGCTTCCACCATCAACATCATTTCACATTAGGTATGTTGAGGAAACAAGATAGAAACGATGCATTTTTAAACAAGCCGTACGTAGTTCACTCCCAGCCATAGACAGTGATCTAAGTCTCGCCCTGATGCACATGACACATGAGGACATTAAGTCTGTGGATTAGCTTGACACTGCACAATAACTAATGCCTCCCAAGATGACAAAGCTGGCTCCATTAGTCTCCAGAGCTCGGATAAATCACCTTTCCCTGTGACCTACGAAAGCAAAAAACGTCTTCAACGTGACACTTAATTATAAATAAGACATAAAGAGAGACAAATACATGGGCTTAAAGCACCTCAGTGCGGATGAATAAAGCTCCATGCACTGCAGGATGGAAGTAGTACGACTGTGGAGACCGAGCCAAGGACCTCTACTGCTCCAAAGAGCCAGGTTAATTGAAAACCAGCTCACATTCTGGGCCTTTTTGTTGTAAGCAGTCATCATAGATTATGTGGCTCTGCTGCAGCTCACACCGCAAACTGAAGGCTTTCACTGCCTGGCAGGTATCCAGGTCTCCCTCAAAACGACACTATACATCCAGATCAGCCATTCAGACAGTCGCTGCGGAAGGAACAGTTAAAGCCTGGGCAAAGCTCTGAAATGCTGGCTCACATAGGAATACTTTTTGGGAGAGTTGGCAGCAGACAGAGGGCGGTCCAAAGTCCTGCGCTCTGTCCCCTGGCTCCACACCACTAAGAAGGCTTCAGGGAAGTGTAAAGCTCTGGGAAGCCATTAAGACTCACAACCACTGCATCTGTTCTCCAGCACACTGTATAAAGACTGGGATGACTAATACAGTAAGTGCTTCAAGAATTGCCTGTCTCTCATGGGAGTGCTGATGAACTACCTCCAGTGTTAAAAAGCCTTCCACATAAACTTTGTTTTGCGTTCCTGTCACAGGACTGTGGTTTGGAAACGTGATGCCCCTGGAGAAAGTGTATTGAAGGACTGCCACATCTTAAAACCAGGCATTTGCATTAGTACTGCATCCTTACTTCCCCTCTCATCACCTAATCAAGTTATTTCTGCTGTTTGCCACAGAGAAAAAAGATCAGGAACAGGGACTTATCAACGATTTCAAACAAAATATAGGGTGCTGAAAAGTTCTCTTCATTCATATATAAGGATGGGAACATTAGTTGAATTTCTATGATCGGGAACATTTGTGAATATCTTAATAGAATATATTTTTATCATGTCAAAAAAAACAGGCTCACCCAATAGTGCTTTTCTAAAACCTAGAGATATTTAACGTACAACTCTATTGAAAATAGCTAATTTATAAAATGTGATCAAGATGTTTGCAAATATATATACATTTTTTAACTCTGATCTTTTATAAATCAATGATGAAAATAGTCAAAAAATTACAATCAACAACTTAATCAATACCATACTGTCCTCAACAGCAACCTCAATATTTAGTTGTGTATAAAACAAAACACACAATGTTTGTGTCCATACAGCTGGAGTCTTAATATTGTTGGGCATACATTACTCACTACTTCTGTTTACTAAAAGCAAACCATAACACGTGAAAGGTCAATGAATGTTAAGAATGAGATATGGTTAAAATATCCCATTGGTTAAATGCCATTCTTTCTTTAAATATTATTTTCTTTTGAAGAAGTAGGAGCCTGGACAACATATATTTTTGATTTATCCAATGTTACAAGATGTCTCTCACATTGCCAAATTGGCACACAAGTCGCAACACTTCCAGTGTACTCAATATTGTCTATGAATATAGTTTATTCCACACATGGGTTTAATTTCTGGAAACCATCTAAGAACACTAATTTAAGGGGCCCTAATATGTTTTGGGAGTTTTCCCTTTCCTGTAGTGTGTTATGTAGGTTTTTTTGCATGTAAATTGGATAGCACTTCAACGCAGTGTACTTATCAGGGGCGGGACATCTTTTAGCGGTTGACCAATCACAACAGAGATTGCTAAGCTAAGGTTTCAGACAAAGGGTGAAAAGAGATGCTTCATCACAGGCAGTATGAGAAAAATAAAGAGCTTTTCGAACATTAAAGCATGGAGACATGTCACAGTAGAAGCACAAAACACAAATATGAACCTAATATGAGCATATTAGGACCCCATAAAGATGACCTTTTATGATCTGATGAGAGAAATCTGCTCTCTCATCCTGCACACGTCACACAGACTATTTGTAAGGACTCCTGACAAGTGTATGACTAATGACTGTCAGGCTCTATTTTTTAAATGAGCAACTGCTTCAGGAACTGACGTCACTGCTTTCATTCTGTTGGAGAGGATTAAAAACATTCTCCTTTCACACGATGCTCACCAAATATTATTCAACTTCAGGGGAAACATGCAGCCTGATCATCAGAGGTGCATCTTCAACGATCTTCCATTTTTTAAAAGTCTGTGATTATCTTAAGTTACATTTCATGCCATGCCAGCCATGTTCTGGTTCCAGATATTTAGGTGGGAAGAGCTTGGTTGTTTTCCATCAGCTGCTTTCTGGAGCACCCACTTTCAAGATTAATCTGAGTCAGAGAGGGGAAAGCTAAATATTATTGTCATGGCTTAGAGACAGTATTCAAACAGACACTATGTAAACCATAGTCTCACTTAATGCATCACTAACGTTTCAAACAATAAACAGACCTGCTATAATCACAGGAGCAACACTCACTACTGCTAATGCCACACAAAATAAACCAGCAAGATTTATAACAAAGAGAAAGGAGAACGTTATGTGATATATTAGCATGCTGTTGATGTTGTAAAACTTCCCAATGAAGTCATGAGGTGACGCTGGCATTCCCAAAACAAAAGCCTGTACCTACATGACGATGGCAAAGCATCAGGAATGTTTCAGTTGGAATTCTGAGTACTTCAAAAATGCAACCTGACTATTTACTCTCTAATTAAAGTCAACAATGCTTGGTCGTGTAAGACTTAAGCGTTTAAAGTTTGCACTTCAAAACAACAAATGATTGTAATAAAGTGGATTATTTAAAGAGAGGTTCTGTTACGTGTTACAATTATTTGACTTTTTAGAAGATGCCCCTTAATCACTATATTTAGATAATAAGATACATTTGAATTGTGTCTGTAAAGTGAATATGAAGCCATAGCTAGCAGCAAGTTCATCTTAGCATAAAGAGCTAAACAAGAAAAAACAGCTTAGCAAAATCCTCCAAGTTGAAAAAGGTGACAACATATATTATATATATATATATCGTTTTTTTAATGCGTTGAAATACCAAAGCAAACAAACCTTAATTAGCTAAGAACAGTTGGTCGACAACAAAATATACCTACAGCTGTGTGTGAATGGCGGTCAGTGTCTGTATCTGTGAGTCATGTTGAAAGTGAAGTGTTGCAGCAAGTTCACTTTCAATCAATTAATTAAAACCTCAGTTTATACACAGCAAATCACAGACCTAACTGTTCACAATCTAAACATCACAAAGCGCCAATCATATTTGGAAAATCTGACACATGTATCTATACAGTATTAAATATTTCTAATGTGAAAGTTGCTTGTTGGTTGAGTACCAAAAAATTATAAAACGCTTCAGAAACCAACTTGTTCTGGATTTGTTCTCAGAGAAACCAGAGCCACAACCATACGACATAAGTTTGGAGGGGAAAACTATTTTCCAGAACAGAATAATAATGGACAATTGCCTTTCCAGTATATGCTGCTTGACCACTATTGTCAGACAGGCCTTAAGGAAATTAGACTAAATAAAACAGTAAAAACGCCCACAATTGTCTGTCCCAAAAGAACAGAACATGTCTTTTTTTAGTTGCATTGAGCTGTTGTACAGTTCCTTTTATAAATCTGTTTTTGCAAGGGCCTGAAGGAGTTTACAGGAAATGTGGGTCCAAATGACCACAACCTCAGTGGGCTGCCTCTTTGAGGAGAGGGTGACTCAGGTCAAAAATCGCACCCTAGGGATTTACTATCAGGGAGGGAAATCTAAATGTTCTCGATGTCATATCATGATATATCTGGCAATACAAGACCGCAAAACCTTTTTTTCACTATTAATATCCACCCCTGAGTGCTTCTATTATACCATTATAAAGTGTCACATGTTAAATTAGCTTCAATTAGCACACAGTAGTGTCGTGTGTGTTTGTGTGAGGCATACAGGGACTAATGGATGTGCCACAGGTTGAAAACATTAATTGAATGAAGATAACTGACTGATGGGACTTGTTTTTTTATTTTTTATGAAACCATGAATAAAAAGGTTCAAACTAAAAGATCAGCTGCTCAAGTGGGTTTGACAGAGTTCACATTGTCTTTACAGATAGGGCATTCAATCCTGATCATTCCATTGGTTTCATTCAAAGGGATTCATATAATCCTGCTCACATTGCATTTGTAACTAAGGTTGGAACGACTAATATATTATGGTGATGATTTAGTGTAAGGATGCAAACCATTTGATGTGAAGTATATAAACTGCAAGTACAGTTTGAAAAGCTCCAGATTTGACAGAAGCATGACGGACCTGGAAAGCTTTGCGTCCACTGGGAGATGACAGAGAGGTGACTGAGTGCTGGTCAACAAGGTCCAGAGCCTGCAGCGCACACGGCCCGAAAACAAACTTCAGCCTGAAAGAACGAGGAAGAAACACAGACAGATATTTGACATGGCATAAATACAGAAACTGCTGAGTAGAAGTTTGAAATTGTTTTTGTGAACATTGCATCGTGTGTGAGTGTGAGGGCCTGCGGTAGAGCTCCTAATTAAATAAGCATGTTTTAGCAGACCCCGGCTGTGAACTTCAGGCACAGTTAGTAGAAGAACCAGAACCTGCCTCTTCAACAATCACTTCTACCCTGTATCACTGTTGAATCTTCTCACAATGTGAATCTAAGGCGAAGCACTTGCTCATTTATCGTAGAAGACAAACACTATAACAGTTTCTTTAAAGTCCATGCTAGAGATGGAAGAAATTTTTTTATTTAGCTTGAAACCAAACTGAAGCTTTTTTTGTACATTTTTTAAATCTATTTTATAATTATTCATTCTTCCCAGCACCTATTTTCACCCTCTTTCTGAAATGAATGAAACACATATTGTTTTTTTTTTCTTCATATCTTTCTCATGAGGCAGATATGAGACAAACCAGGAAACAAATATAAAAATAGGATTATGTCTGCCAGTGAATGATGAAGAGCCAAAGCTTCCCGACATACAGGATGTGGCCGTGTTGACCCAGACAGTGAGCAACCTTCTCTCTCACTAAGTGAACAACTATGAAAGCCAGGAACATTTCTCTTTAAAGACACAAAGCAGCATCATGACATTGTGTCTCAGTGTTACATCACAAACCCAGACAGTAAAAAAAAGGCCTCTCATCCTCCGCAGTGTGGCTTCTGTACTTAACTTAGATCATTACTCTGATGAGGAAAGATGACTACCGTGAGAAATGAGGAAAAAAACCTGCAAAACAATGTTAGTGATTGTAGGCTGTGTGGTTCATATCTGTGATGGAAGTTAATTGATAATAATGGGAATGATGAAATTGATACTTACGCAATAAGCAGGTCATCAGGTACTGCAAAAGAAAGAAAAATGAAAACATATTTTAAAATGTGTGATCATGATTACTAAAAGAAATTGACAGATTGAAGAGTGATACAACTTCAATTATACTTATTTATCTAGTAGGTGGAATCAGTTTTGAAGACATTCATAAATTCACAATCTTCCTACAGTGTAAGGTAAATATTTGATATTAAAATACATAACACAGAACAGAACCTTAAGACTACATCATATTTTTACATTGTGGTAATGCTACTCGTTAGTATATGTGTTTATGACTCGTGATACAACAATCTAGAGGCCAGACAGTTATGGGTTGGAGTCTACTGACTTTTTCAAAAAATCCGGGTGAAAACGACTGCTGAAATGGTCTTGAGTCTTGTAAAACGGCTGCAGCTTAACTTTTCAAACCTGCATTACTGTTGAGTCCCTGGGCCTGACTTCAGTATACAGATAAACCAACTCTTCATAAAGCCAACGTTTCAGTGGTTCAGTTTGTTTGTCTAATAAATGGACCAAACCCACTGAATAATGGTAACAAAAGCCCAATGAGGCATAGCAGTTGTGTTTTACGACTCAACATAATCCTTTATGGACAATATACACAAAACCTTGTCGTGGGTTTGTTTTGTCATAACCTTCCCATATTTTATGTTGTGTGGCGACAAAAACACTTCGGGGGCAACTGTATGCAACTTGTGTTAAGAAATTGTAATGTTGCGTGACAATTTAGGAATGTGATGAAACGAAAATGTTTGTCATGTGTTGATTCAGACAGTGTCATGTTGTTTATGATAATAAGCTTCTTCTTTTTTTTACAGAAAATAAGGGCATAAATTATGGCATCATTTATTTATTATGCGTCCCAATAAGCCAACATGCAAGAAAGACCTCTAGTTATAACTTATAGAATATATGATGGTTAAATTCCACTTAGCTGCTTCTTTTTCAGGTCATGACTTATTGGGAGACATAAACAAAACAGGAACTTTGTTAATATTAGTAGAACCAACAGAGATTTCTAACAAGCCCATGTCTGTTATTAAATAGGTTTGAACCCTATGGTTCGAACCTTTGAAGTGAACACATACATTTGGAAGTCATTACAGAGGAACACACCTGTACTTTCCTGTTAGTGTTTGCTGTGAGAAAAGCCCTGTTTATTCCTCAGGTGTGTAAGCCTAAACTAGTGTACAGTGACAGAAGTGTGTACCAGCAGCGCCTCCCACAGGCCAAATATTAAACTACATCATACAACAACAGTTAAAATGTAAGAAATGCTGCATGAACGCTACTGTAAAGCACACAACGACAGCTGTTTTTGACTTACTGTAAAGTTAACTAGGGCGTACTAACCAAGGGTAAGTTAACATTAAGTTTGCTTAAATAGTCAAGCGAGTTTGTCACGTTCTGCTATATTAAAGCTAGTAGTGCTACAGCTACGTTTCCACTAAAACTGCCCCCGGGAATAATTGTTTGGTCTATCTCTCTTTACCAGCCTCGTCTTACTTTGGGAAGTTTCCTGGTATGCTTTTTGAATATCTCGGAAAAGCTGTTCAGCAACTGCAGGTAAGAACGAACGCATCTTCATTATGGATGTGCACTTTTCAGACCGTTTCGTTTCAGGAAGTCACCAATTCCGGTAGCCAATAAACTGCGACCAAAATATAACGACATCCGGTTCGAATGTCTGATTTCCCTCCAAAATAAAAGCCAACATACCTCAAGCGTTGTATTTCTTCGGAGACCCTTGAGCTTTTAGGCCTTTCAACGTTTCAAAAAGGACGAAGTAGAGGTCATTTTAAAGTTCCTGCTACTACATAGGCACATTTACTTTTGATTTTAAGAGTAGCCAATACAAGTATTGGGAAAATAGCCTGCTTTAATCCTTAAAATAGTCTCTTTAGGGGCATGTGTATGTGAAGGAAGAGCAAATCCCGGACATACTTTCATGCAAATTCAGGACAATATTTCCAATGCACCGCCAGACTATTGCCATGTTAATATCAGGCTATATATTTTTAAATATAGCAAAGATTTTTAAATATAGCAATATCTTTAAATAATAGCAAAATGTAAGTGTTATTGAGAACACAGATTTCTTGTTTACATGTACATATTCCCTATTGTGTCTATTTAAGTCCCATTTCTTGTTTGTATACTGTCTTGTTGTTTTTATATTGTCTTATTGCGCATTGGCACCTTGAGTTCATATTGTAATTTCGTTGTACTTGTACAATGACAAATTAAAGATCTTATCTTACTTCTCCATTCCACATCTGTTTCGTGGGTCCTGGTGCATGTCACTAACACACTGCAATACTTGAATGGAATAGAACCACAATCAAGTTCATTACTACTATTGCTTTTACTGTCATTATGAATCATAATGTCTGCTGTGATGACTGCTCTATACCAGATTCCAGGAGCTGGCTCACCTAAATGGAAAGCACCTACATATCTTCTGTGAGATCGGCCTATAGTTGTGCATTATCTCATCCACTTTACTGCAGTAATAACGGTATTTTTCTGCATTTGAAGGTGCTCGAATGCGATTAATTGTTTTCTATAACATTTATTTGTTATGAACCGCAACTTGAAATTGCTAAAGACTGTGGTAAAAATGTTTTCGTTTTATATTTCACATCAAAAGGATCCTGAAGAGTTGTGGTACATGTCAGTCAATGACTGTTGTGATTGATCAGGCCATAATCTAAAAAACTAAAATGGTATTGGTTAATTTAATAGATGGCACACCTCACATTTTTCAGTGGTGGAGAACTGATCCACTTTATTTGATTGGTCTGAACTCTTGTAATAGCCTACTAAGAGACATTGTGCGATACAAACATTGCATTTCAACATCATAGGATACACGGGTTTTCAAGTCTCAATTTCAAAAAGACAAACAAAAAAAAGAGTCACCACTGCGAGTTTGTTAGAGAGCTGAAAAGATGCGGCTTCATGTCGGATTTCTTTAAGATTCAAGTTTGTAAACTTTTTTGTCATTGCCTTTGTAAACACATAACATCCCCTCCTTAACAGGATGGATGACGAAGATGTTGAAAAAAAAATTCTGAACATGTGCTATGACAAATGATTCAAGATCAAAATAAAAGGAAAGAAAGGAAAGTTTAGAGCATAATGGATTTGTTAATTGAGCAAAGCTGAAAGACAAAACATGGTAATTTTTCACCATCTGCAACGGAAAGTTACTGCCATTTATGAAATTGACCTATAATAATTCAAAGCTTTATGCCTCGACTGACACAACGAAAGCAGAGATTAAGTGGTCACGGTTTTGAGCCACCATGACGGCAAACATTTAACGGTACCAAACACTTAAAACTGTAACTGTGATGTGTCAACACTACAAAATCATGTACCAGCTACAAGAAAACACAGGAAGTTTCAACATCCAGATTTCTGTGAGTGGTGGGAAAAGGTTAAAGCACATCTTAGTATACTCTTATGCTGGAGGTTGAATAAGTTACACAGCAGGTAGTATGCTTTTTTTTCTTGTCAAAAGCTACAAAGCAAAAAAGTGCAACAATGGTGCAGACCATTCTTTATGTTTGGTTAGTTTTGTCTTTGTGTAATGGAAAGACAATTTACAGAGTTCAGATTTTTGTCAGGACAGTATAAAAAAAAAAAAAAGAGGGACTACAGAAACAAATACAAACATCAAACACCAACATATATCTCTGAGAAAATTAGTTAAAGCTGCCTTCTTTCTCAAGTCACAAGGCATGGCAAAACCTGACTTACTATTTTTTTTACCATGACAACATTTGAGCAGATAATTCTGGACAGGTTGGAAACTGCAGAGAGAGACAGCTAAACACCACGGTCAGCTCTATTGAAAAAAAAGCATTGGCTCACTTTAATTACTCAGACGCAGTCCAGGAGTAGTCATATCTTATCCGGCTAAATTAAGCTTATATCAGACTTTTCACCTTTCTGCTATGACACCAGTGTTCTCAACTTGTTTTGAAGAAATGTCTCTGTCTAGAACGGGGTGAGAAGTTTCCGCTACCATCTGATAGTTACAATCCACGCATCATCTCCACTATGTGGTGAAGATAAAAAAAAAATTGCTGTTTTAATTGTTCATCCGTGTCCACGATGTTCAGGCTCTGGTGGAGCTTGGTGGATGGCGCGCAGGGGTGGGGGGTAGCACTCCATTCGTGGGCAAATACAAACCAAAAGGTCTCTCTCAGCGTTGCTATGGTAAAAATATTAGCGTGGGTGTCAGGTCATGTGGGGCGGACTGGGAGAGACCAACTGTGATACCAAAGATTACACCCTTCCTCTTCCCGTTTAAAGTGGATCAATTTAAAAGCGACATTAAAATAAGAAATAATCAAGTTAAGAAAAACACTGCAAAAGGTTACTCTATTTACATACAATGATTCTTAAAGACAACGTATATCTTTACAGAAATCCCCAAAAATCTGAAATAGTCTCTTATGTTGTTTCTTTTTACATAATAAGTTCTTCATCTTTACTACAGCTCACGTCGTCCACTCGGCCAGGGTTTCATGTCTCCATCAGGCTGGGTGAGTGCTTCCAGAACAAATCCAGTCTCGTTCTGGAGAGCCGTGCCTGTCACTAGCTGCTGCTTCAACTCTTTGCTAACAGCCTGGGGGCGCCATAGCACCAAAAATAAAAAGGACACCACCCCATCCACTTGTCACTCTCACCAGTCAGCGAGGATAGGATAGTTCTGGGAAAGGGGAGAGGGGGGGGGGGCGAAAAGACAAGCCTTAGTGCAGGGAGGGCTCTCTTCTGGTTGTCGGGGCTTGTAGCGAGCGGGGCTCAGTCGTCGCTGTCAGATAGGGTCTCGTATTGCTCTGACAGCAGAGACTGCCACACCCGCTGCTGGGCCACCGGAGCTCCAGCAGGAGGCGGCTGCAGCTGCTGTTGCTGCTGCTGCTGTTGTTGTTGTTGTTGTTGATGTTGTTGATGTTGTTGCTGATGTTGTTGCTGCTGCTGCTGCTGTTGCTGTTGCTGGCTCTGAATGGCGGGGGACGCTATGGAGGTGGGTGGCGTGCTGCTCAGTATGCGCATGGTCAGCGGGTTGTATGGGAACTGCATTGATCCTGGAGATAGATAAGCAGAAGAGAACGTTATTGTTAAATGTTTCTGTCTTTATTTGACCAGGAGACAGTTTCTGTAGATGATATAGGCAGGACAGCTCACCTGTGGATGAGGGTCGGTCGTCCCAGCTCCACTGGGGTTGAGCTTGGGCTTGCCGGTGATAATCTCCCTCGGAGTGGACGGAGGACACTGAGGAGGGACGCTCCCCTCCGGCGTAGGCCTGACCCAGGTTAGGGGACTTGGTTTTCCGGCTGTTGGCTTTGCTCTGCTTCTGCTTCCCTGCAGATTCAAAAACATTTATATATCATCAACATAAAATTCCTTCTTAACTAAAATGTCCCCATCTAAAAATGTTCATAATAAAGTCTGATTGGTATTGAAGTTTATCCGTCTATCCTATTATCGACAAACAATGGTTTCTTAGCACTACCCCCTGTTGATATGACTCAGAATCGCTCATATATATTCACAATAAATTTGAACACTCTGAAAATACTACTTCCTTAAGTGAGTGCCCTGAAAACTAAGATCTATTTTGTCAATGTGGCCTTATGTTATTGTCATTTAGCCTTCATGAGGTCAGTGTAGACACATTCTCATGTAGACAAAAGAGATTGAAAGCACAAATTATTCTCAGATAATATTGAACATTTATAAATGGGCTATATAACATGATTTATTGGGAGATTCTATGTGAAATCAGACCATAGCACCCCTATTAAAGACAAATAGAATTATCCTCGTTTCAAAACAACATTTCATAGCAAGTGCGACAAGTTGTCGACAATTTGGGGTCCCTCGCTGTTGTGAAAATGTTTAATTCTGGGAATGTATTTGGTGCTTACCCATACTGGGAGACGGGTTGGCCTCCTGGCGGACTTCGCTGCCCGCGCTGGGTGTGTTGTTGTTGGCGGCAGACTGACCCCCCTGATGCTCCTCTGGCCTCTCCTCCAGGTTGCCCATCAAGGCTTTGCGGATGATGTCCTCTAGGCCCAGGTTATTGGCCGGGTCACTAAATGAGTTATTCCTTGGGTTGATGCTGCCTACAAAGCAACAACACAACAAAACAGACATTTAGAAACAGAGACATCAACTAGAAAGAACTGTGAAGTGTCAGAGAGTTTCATTACTTACTGGAGCTGGTAACAGCAGGCAAGTTGAAAATCTCTGTGCCTGGTTGAGCATTTCCTGCAAAACAATATTTAGCTTTTAAAAATAGTTTAATGTCTGACATGATGGAGCTACACATGATACAATGAGTGAAGTTGAGTGAAAAATGTAAAGGAATTAGTGAATTAACACAAGTCTTGCATGCACACATATTAACAGTTCATCATCTGATGCATGCAGGTTAGTTTGAAGTAGGGCTGTACCCGAATATCCGAATATCCGTTCGTTGGAGTACTATTCGGGTTTCAATTTCGTTATTTGGATATTCCGCGCTGCACTGCGGCTGCCAAATTTAATTTATTGAAAACTCCAATATCAACGTAAGAGCTTGTGCCTCTTCCGGGGGTTCTAACACTTAACCATAAACGTTATCGTTTACTTTCTTTGTCTTTATATGTAGATATGACTTTTTCTGCATTAATCTCTGTCACGTTGTTTCCATAGCAACTTCCTGTCAACAGCGTTAACTCTCCTTCAAAATAAAAGCATGTCCATACAAAATAGGAAGCCAAGCCAAATTACACTTAAGACATATACAACTGCAACGAAAGTAACAAACACAATGCGATATCCTTTTCAATTTCAAAGAACACAAATTGGATTTTATACATTAACAAATAACTATAAAACAACAATACTGTAGAATAACAAAATGAATGACGTGAATAGAGTGGCAAGTGCCTCCCTTTCCGGTGGACTTCCATGGGACCTTATTTTGGAAAAATCCTGTATTGAAGTCAATGGAGAGAGAAAGATTATCTTTTGATCCCGTTTGAATTGTGCCACGAATTACACATATGATGTTAAAATATAATTTTGCAAATCAAAAAAAAAAAATGTTGTCGTAAAACTGTGAAGTAACACTTTTTTTGTGTGAAGCGCTCAATGAACTACAACTCTGGTCTTGCATACGTCACCAACACCAAGATGGCCGTCACGTTAGCACATTTTACCTCTTTCTTTCAGAATGAAGTGAAAAGTATTAAAAGAGGTGAAAATCACTACAAGTCTGGCCATGTTGAGAGCTGTATATACACAAAAGGAGTTTCAGTGAGTAACACGAGTGTAATGTGTAGCGTTAATGTACGCGACTCTGGGATTTGTAGTCTTTCTAGTTGCGTATTTTTTATAGTCTTATATTTCAACAGTTTTACAACAAACGGAGACTTTTTTGACATGGAAATGATTTTTTAAGATTGACAAACATCATATGTGTAATTCATGGCACAATTCAAACGGGATCGAAAGATAAGTTTTCTCTCTCCATTGACTTCAATACATAATTTTTCAGAAATAAGGTCCCATGGGTCGGAAGTAGATGGGCGTGACTTCGCCACTCTATAAACCGAAATACACGTGTTGAAACGGTTCGCTGCTGATTACCACCCCCCCCCTGCGCGGGTTGAATATTCGCTGCTGATATCTACCGAATATCCGGAGCCCGAAAAATGGTATTCGGGACAGCCCTAGTTTGAAGAGACAGGATAAGAAGACACCCACTTACCAACATCAGAATCACCGACACCAGAGTTGGAGTTCAACTTACGAAAGATCTCCTGCTTCTTGGATTTCACCATAGGCGAGGTGTTTTCAAGCTTGGTGAAGAAGGAAGGCAGATAGCTTACACTTCCCGGAGAGCGCGAGTCATTCCTTAAAACGAGCAAAGGGCAAAGAGTCAAATGGCGGGGAGGGATAACTGAGGTGAAACGCTCTTGGGACAAAGCCCTTTCAACTCGGCTGGGATGTCGAATGAATGCTGACAGGGGGAAGGTGCTGCCTGCTGGCATCCAACAAACAATTTGATTTAAAGTCTAATACAGCCAGGCATCAAATGTCAGGGCCCTAAAAGAAAACTAACTCCAGCAATGTGTTGATCAGGTGCAAAAACGCTGGCTATTTAATCTTCTACAAGTATAGTAGCTGACATTACATTTACATCTCAAAGCATGTAAGTTGCACACTCGTCTACATTTTATTTTAATCAAATTCTAATGATATTTCCATTTTATTTGTGTCAGTTACAATTGTCCTCATTTGGATAATTACTATGTTCTTTTAATTACATTATTTATATAATAATAATAATAATAATAATAATTAATTAATTAAATGTTCTGTCTTTATTATTTGTTATTTTATTTTTATTGAGGAAAAGTGTATTATTATTTGAAAGTAAGCGTGGCAGTACAAAGTGTTGTTCAGCTTTGAAAATGATGCTTCTCAATAAAAACATTTAAACAACTTCGGGTCGGTTACTAAATTCTTAAAATGTTAATAACATTTTAAAAACAGATTCTTTATCAGCTTCAGCTATTGAGATGCACAACAACTTCAAACTATAATGTAAAAACACTTGATATCCCGTACCTGATCTCAGAGTTTTCAGCCTCTCGTCTCTGAGGTGGATGCCCGGCCGCTTCCTGTTTCTCCATAACCTGGTAGCTCTGTGGTGGAGAAATGGGTTCATAGTTCTCCATCTGCCTGCCGCTTCGCTCTGGAGATTTACCGGGCCTAGATAGGGAGCAGAGAGGGACAAACATTAGCCTGATGATGAGGAATAAATCAGACTCGCTGTGATTGTGTTATAGTTAACTCGATGGTCTGTGTACCTCGCTCTGGGCTTGTCAGGGGCATTCTCTGGGGAAACTCTGCTGGTGGATCTCTGGTGGTGAGAGGCCTGGCCCTGATTCTCAGGACTGTAGCGGCTGTGCCCCTTGGCCCGGCCTGAGGAGGACACGGATGGCATTGAGCTCTGGAATGTTGCCGAAGCTGAGGAGGAGACGGGAGGAGGGTCCTGATTCCTAGCGAAGTCCTGGGTGATGATATGCTGCATGACAGGGAGTGACGATAAAACAGTTTAAATCTACATTTTCAGCCTTATTTTATTTTTGTTTATTCTTATGTGTTTCCTACCGAAATGTGGTCTGCCAAGGTCATGAACCGGTGAGTCTTGGGAACCTGGGAGTAGCCTTCACCCTGGGAAGAGGGGGGCTGCTGGGGGGGCTCTGCAGATTGCCGGTAACGACTCATGTCATAGGCCCGCATGCCAGCTGCTGTAGGTTAATATGGGACAGAGAGTCAGGGTGAGGTGTGGATTCATTAAAACAGGGAGGAGCTTAAATGTGTGCCAACAGCCACCGCTCTGCATGAGTTTTCAGGAGACAGGAATAACTTCCACAGGAGTCTCGTGACAAAGTGGGTGAAGTCATTTAAGTTAAGGTATGTTTACTCCACTTGCCAGGCAGCTAAATTGAGCCGTCACATCCAAATCTGTAACATGTCCTCTATGACCTAAAGCCAACACTTAAACTAATAAAAAATGTTATTCAGTATTGCACTGAAAACATGTATTCTGGTGATCCATGTTCTAAGGCTGAAAGTAATTATCTCTTGTGTCTTTATGATTTAAAAACAGGTGTTTTTTCTTTCTTTCCAGGGCAATCTTTCCAAGTTCTGTGAGAATGGTTGGGGCAATGGTTTTGAAGGGATGGTCTGTTTTTGTTGTTGCAATTCTCCCTTTGGCCACAAGCACCAGTACCCCATGGCCGTATCTCATTTCCTCGACTTCCCGACTCCTCGGTCCTCCGGTAGTGAACCGGAAATGAATTTCATTGCGCGATGTTGAAGGACATCTCATTTCTCTAAATGCACATCGAGGACCGAGGATCGAGCAGGCTCTGGAGGAGCTATAATCGAGGATACACTGATGGGTCCTCCACGGCTCCTTCGTAGATGCATTTCCGGGAAAAAATATGTTTCAAAGAGGCGTGACGCACGGCCGGACTATTCTCAGCCAATGACAGCTCTGCATGCATCCCCTGGATATTATTTTATTAACTGCTTTCATCGCGACGTGATGTTTACATAGAGAACAGCTGTGAGGTCCGTGCAGAAAGCAGAGCAGTGTGTATAATATATATCACTCAGTATAACAGGCGTACTCTCTTTATTTGCTTTAGTTTAGTAGATATCTACAAACAAAGAGTCCATATTTTTCTAAAACCATTTAGTGCTTCACATAATAAAATACACAACGGCTGTAGCCTGATTATATGCTTTAGGAGCTGTGTGTGTGTGTGTGCCTGCCTGCCTGCCTGCCTGCCTGCCTGCCTGCCTGCCTGCCTGCCTGCCTGCCTGCCTGCCTGCCTGCCTGCCTGCCTGCCTGCCTGCCTGCCTGCCTGCCTGCCTGCCTGCCTGCCTGCCTGCCTGCCTGCCTGCCTGCCTGCGTGCGTGCGTGTGTGTGTCTTTAATATGACCGTTCAGAGAGGAGTTCTCATTTCTCTAACCGCCTGCTGCTTCCCCTCCTCTCTCCTCCGCTCGCATCTCCTGTGGGCAGGACTAAGACTAAAGTAAAGTCGAGGATAGGAGTCGAGGAGGGGAATCTCAGAAATGAGATACGGCCCATGTTACTCCAAGTGAGACTAAATGCACCAATGTTTACTTCCAGGAGAGACTTAACATCTATACAATGGCACAGGGTGCATCATGATGTGTGAGGCTAACACACAATAATGTACCTTGTTGACTTTCATTTATTATGGCTTAAATGAGTAAAAAAATCATCCAGATGATTTAGAAATGCAAAAATTACCTGATCTTATGTCACATCACAGGAGACAAAACTTTGTATATGAGAAAACGGTTGAACTATTTTCCCTTTATTCCTCTGAGGGCTTCTGTAAAGTAAAATTCTTCTTCCAAAATATGATATGCTCAAATGGAGTTTGTGTGTTCACACCTGCTGCCTGTGGTTGCACTTCCTCTGGTTTCTCCTGTTGGGGTTGGACTGGGGAACTAGCAGGACTGATCACCTCGATGGTTCCTCCGGCGGTGTTGTCGTATCGATTAGATGACACTGCAAGACAAGCATGGACAAAGAGTTACTACTTGTGTGAAGCCAAGGACACAATATGAAGGTTTGATCATGTTCTACTCTAAGAAAAAGATGACATTAAAGATTGACTGATGATGTGATTGTGTTGCAGTGCACCTATGAGCTGTTTGAATAACATCATGTGTAACACTCACAGCTGCTGGAGGAGTCCGAGCTCTGAGAGCCTCGCTCTCTTGAGTCCTTGTCCGAGGCTATCTGCCGCGTGATGATGACGTCAATGAAGTTAGCTGCTGTGATAGTCGTCTTTCCACGAGTCCGAAGCTCCTCTTCGATGCGAGACTTTGACGTTGGAGGGCCCTTATCCTTAGCTCCGGGCCCCTCAGTGTAAGCTGAATGAGGCTTACCCCCTGGCAGAGACATAGCACCGTATGGTGACTGCATGGAGCGCCTCTCTGCCTCGTGCTGCTGCTGCTGCTGCTGCTGCTGCTGCTGATGTTGTTGATGTTGATGCTGCTGCTGCTGCTGCTGCTGCTGCTGCTGCTGCTGCTGCTGTTGCTGTTGTTGTTGTTGATGCTGCTGCTGCTGCTGCTGTTGATGCTGTTGATGCTGTTGATGCTGCTGCTGCTGTTGTTGTTGATGCTGCTGTTGTTGTTGATGCTGCTGTTGTTGTTGATGCTGCTGCTGCTGCTGAAGCTGCTGCTGCAGATGATGCTGCTGTTGTTGCTGCTGCAGATGCTGCTGCTGCTGCTGCTGCTGTTGCTGTTCGGACATGCTGGCTGCTCGCCTCGACATTTCGTCTTCCCGTTCTTGTTTGTTCTCCTTCACCTTGACGACGTCCATCTGAGGGGCGGAGGCTGCAGCGTCCACCAGGGCAGCCAGAGCGTCAGCTGCAGTGCTGTAGCGAGAGCTGCTCTGTGATGCTGCTGTTGCTGCTGCTGTTTGAGGCCTGAAGAGGAAAAAAGAGATAAACGCATCAACTATATTTCATTGTATTAGTATACAGCCTGAAATACAGAAAATATTTAAATCTTTGTGTTTTTATCTTTGTATAACAAATTATACTGAAATTGTATTTTATAGACATTTTGTCCAAAGAAGGCTACAAGAGGACGTTTTTAATGAAATCGGACACTACAATTTGTTTTAAATGCATTTAAATGAATTGTGAAACATACAAAAAATAATAACTTGTTTGTTTTTTTATTTAACAAACTATTACATTATCAAAACAACATTTGCAACAGTTTTAATATTGTAAAATATAATGAAAATGCATTTGTTATGACTGGAATATGATATAAACAAATGTCTTAAAGGACATGTTTGTCCCGTAACGACATAAGAAATGCTTTTAAAAAGGATGCACAATGTGTTTTCATGAGGAAACAGGAGAAGAAGTATAAGTGAGCCAACTTAGATCTAGGGGGAAAAGGTAGAGACTTACATCAGAGCGGTGATGACACTCTTGACCTGGAAGATGCTGGGCCGCTGCTGAACCACCACCTCCTGCGTCCTGAGCGAGGGGGAGGGGGAGTGCAGATAACCTCGACTCCCTGGCCGGCCGGGCTGCTCTGCTCCACCTGAAACACACAAAAACATGGGACATTGCAAAAGTGGGTTTCAATATAAAGTGACAAAAAGCAATCGCTGTCTAACAATTATTATATGCAACACAGTTTTTCATTTAGCAAAGTATATCAGATAAACTAGTATGTTTAGTGTTCAGGGAATGTCACTTTTAATTAGGGTTATTTTGTCTGTGCAAACCAAAGTTGTAGATGAAGTCTTAAATATACTTTTTTCCTATTTTTGTTCTATCCAATTTTTGTTTGATCCTCTGTCATATTGTCTACTTTGATATATTGTCAACCAACTACCCTACTACATAAAAGAAGAGACTTCGAAAAATGTGTAGGTGGACAAAAGAGAGGACATTTATCAGGAACTTTTTTTTGTTAGTGGTCAACTAATGACTAATAACAGAAGTATTTTTATAAATTGGTAAAGTTTTTCTCCAGAGAGTGGATGAAAACATTTTTTTATATTATAAAGGGATATAAAGATGATGATATTGAATTGAGGCTTTCCCAACTTTTAAAAAGCTCACCTCCGCGCATGTATTCGTTGGTTCTCTCCCGTTCCCGTATTTCCCGTTCCCGTATTTCCCGGTCCCTCTCCCTCTCCCGCTGCTCCCTCTCCCTTTCCTTCTCTCGCTCTTTCTCCTGCTGCTCCCGGTCACGCTCCCTCTCCCGCTCCCTCTCCGCACTGGCAGCAACCGCGGCAGCAAGGTGGGCTTGGTGGCCTGAGGACAAAGACAGACACAACAAACACACAGGATTTATCCACACACACTACTTACAAGGTCTCAGCCGGATGGACCAGGATTCCTTTAGATATCTGAACCAAAGGTGTTCCAACAAATCACAACCCTGGTCAAATTCAATCTCAGGAATATTCTTATATTTACCATTTTAGTTAAAACCATGAGTTCAAAAGACCATCCAGGGTTCATTACAGCTTTTCGTTGCATTTACTATGTATGATATAGTTCAAACATCTGAACTGTAATTAAAAACTGTTTAAAGGCATTGTAATAATCTGTACAATGCAATCGCAAATCTATTCGAACCTATAGCTTGTGTGCCCCTAAAAATGATCTATGTAGGAGCATCATTTCTAAAGATTAAAAAGAAAAACACACCGTGCAACAGACCAACAGATTTTTGAGAAATTCCGCCCAGTGAGATAGCAGTAAGACTTGATCTGTCACTGGATAGGCAGAACAAACCTTTGCCAACTCTGTTCAGTGCACTCACACTCGCAGAGGCGTGAGGGAACATGGAGGTCGTGGCGGGGAAGGATAAGGAAACACGTGTAGGGATGGGGAAGGGGGGGGTCCTCACCTGGCGATATGGAGGTTGGGTTGAAAGCTCTAGAAGGGAAAGGGGGCTGAGCTCCGGGGAGGTAGGCGATGCGTTCCAAAGTGGGATTACCTGTTCCCCCAGGGTGAGGTAACAGGATAGTTGGAGGCATCTGGGCTAGATCAATTATCCCTTTTACAGACAGAAGCAAAGGGCCAACGGTGAACAACAAGAACCGATTAATTAATTTTTGAACGTATGAACACCGTATACATTTAGCTTTAACCCGTCACCATCATGTGTTAGTGCTCACAAATACAGATTGATCAGTAAGCAACAGGGCTGCAAAGGGGAGTGGAATAGTGGTGAACTTGTAAGAGGCAACCACTCAGCAAATGGAAATTTAGACTATACCCGATCATGAATTGAGTAGTAGCCGAATCAGTTGCAGCCCCAAAATTAAGAGCAAAATCAGCTAAATTTGACCAGGTCATTTGCTTCTGGGCGTCTGGAAAAGGTAGCCACTACTTCACAGGCACACAGTCGGCATACTACACCCCCCAGGTAAGAGAGGGTCAGCTGGTGGAGGTCCGTACCTCCGGGTCCGGCTACGTAAGGGAGCTGTTCCCGCGGTGACAACCCTCGGGCCATGTCAGGTCGGATGACTTGCATCTGCTGGGAAGTGATATAATCATTGAGGATCGTCTGCCGTGTGTTCTCCATGGTGTACAGCTGGTACGTGTTGTGGTAGCCGGTTGGAGACGGCTGCCTGGGGAACATGAATGCTGTAGCAGACGAAGAAAAAAAAAAAAAAGAAAAAAAAAAATATGAACAGAAGGCCTCACAGATACTGATCGTGACTGCTGATGCCAATAGCTGAAAACAAACCCTGACCATGTAGTGCCTATGAATTAGAGTCTGAGTTGTTCAACCCAGAATCCAAACTGTTATATTTTTGTTTAAAAGGTTTTGAAATACTGTACCAGGATCGAGCACTCTGTGGAAGGCCATGGTGGGGTCCAGGTGTGGAGGCAGGTGTGCTCGGTACATTTCTCCAGGAACAATGTGCCGGTGCTGGGGGTCGAAGGGGCTGTGAGAGCCCACAGGGTCACCGCCCGTCACTGGAGACTTGGAAGGGATATTTTCCCTCTGTGTCGGGGTCATAGCATTCTTTCTTTCATGTGCAGCAGATTTCGCAGAGCTCATAACACCTTTGTGGGAAAGAGAGGAACACACACGGCTCTTCTCGTAAGTAAAAGATTGGTTGCACGACAACTTAGTGAATACAGTATAGGGAGGTCATTTAGAGGGCCAACCTTGGAGTTGGCATTGCTCTGGTTCCCTTGTAAAAGGACATTTCCATTGGATAACACATTTTTGTGGAAAATACATTTAGTTTTAAAGGAAACATTTTGTATTCTTACACATTTTGTTGGATAAACTTCTCAAATTAATTGGGATTTTTTAAGCATACTTTTAATATCAATACCCTCAGCACTGTGTGCATATTAGTTTGTACTCCTAATATTGTTATTTTATAAAAATGATGACCTAGGTATGCAAGATAAATGTCTAATTCAACTTAATCCAACAATATAATATATCATTTTGGACATGTAATGATTGGCTGGGAACCAGAAGTTCAATAGTTTGTGATTAAAATAGTTATGAAACCTACCCTCGGGTGTACGTCCCATCATGGGTGATCCTCTGGACCCAGGGTTGGTGCTGTAATTGACGGGGGTCCTGCGAGCGTTGGCATCCTCGTACATGCTTGGGCTGAGCTGAGACTTGTTAGCCTCCTGGTGGGTGGATCGCAGGACAGAGGTGGAGTTGAGCACAGATTGGCGGACCACCTTGCCCTCCTCGTATTTGGCTCTTTCCATGGCATCGAGTTGGGGCATGTTGTGGGGAAGCTTATTGGGACTGGTGATCAGGGACTTGACGTTGTGCTTGATGGTCGACTGGTTGTGAGGGTGAATCTGGTAAATGACAGCAACAGCAAGTTAGTCATTAATTTATAACTAATAGGACTTTGTATGTTTGTTGAATAAGCATATTCAAAATCATAAAGGTAAAATAAAGCCCAATAAAAAAGCCATTAATGTTCACTGAACAGATCTAAAGAATGTAGGGCTGCACAATTAATAAAATATTTATCTCAATCCCAATTTTGGTTTCTAATAATGAAATAAACATGATCAAATTCCTGACTTTTAAATGTGTGCTTCATTCATAGAAAACGCAGCTGAATATCTATTTAAGTGCTTCCTAAACTAAAAAGCCAGCCACCAGGGAGCGATAGAGATGCTTTGGCTTAAATTTCTAGGGAGCAGCCATTCTGTGCTAGGCTTGCTAGCGGTGTTCTGGCATATGCCTGAATGCTTTTATTAAGTACGCTGTCACGTAGGCTATCAGTGCCCATGAATTAATAAAAAAAAACTGATTTGTAAAGTGTGTTATTAATGCTACACGAACACTGAAAACAAAACAAGAGTAAGTCTCTTTCGTATTATCATGGAACGAGAGTTTACCGAGAGGACTTTGTCATAGGGTTTATTTCCAGAAGTATTTCATATTTAAACCCCATGTTTTTTTATGGAACCCGATAAAGTTCTTGAGGGAATCGAAATAATTATGATTATTGTGCAGCCCTGAAAGAATAGCAAGAATAAATGTTGTCCACAAAGAAAATGGTCTTACCTGGGACATGGAGCCCTCCATACCCCTCCTGTCTGACATTTCGGGGGTCTTGCAGACATCCTGGCCGGACTGCTCTTGCCTGGGGATTTCGTGAATGGAGCGTCCCAACTCTTTGATGGTGTTGACTCCCTCATAGGGCTTGCCCTTGCCAATTCCCCCTTCAAAGGAGCGGATGGGAGGGCTCTCACGCTTTATCTGCTTTCCATATTTCATGGCATCTTCATAAGTCTCTGCAGCCGTTCTAGGTGTTCCTGGAAAGATTTGAGAAGTATTTTAGCCTTATCCTAATTTACGATGCTACTGAATAAAACACTATATTAATGTTGAATGCTTTAAAAATTAGCTTACCTTGCATGATGGATCCAGTCATCATTGGTCTTTCCTTAGAATCTCCATGTTGACCTTCTCTTGGCAAGGCTCTGCTAATCAACCCTGAAACAAACGAGCAAAGTCAGTATCCCAATACAAGACAAGAAAAACAGTAAAAAAGGTTTTACTCATTAACACTCAAAATGTACCCTCGAATGGAGCTCCTTCCCTGCAAGGGTGTCCCCTGCCCAAGGGTCCCTCCATCATGTCGTAAGTGCGTTTCAGCTCAAGGGCTGTCCTGGGACTGCGGGTGTTTTCCCTTGGGTTCTTGATAGCTTTTGGGCACAAAAATACATGTTGTAGTTTATGTGCAAAGTAAAGGAATACTCAACAATTATTTGATGTATCAATAATAAAAGATAGGAAAGCATTGAAAGGCAAGTGAGAAAAACAGATTCTGGTGATTCATTGGTAGGTGAAATGTTGGTTGTTGTCAAGTTGCTTTTTATCATTCTCTACTCTAAACAGAAAGAAATGAAAATATTTTACAAAAATAAATCTGTGCTGAAGTCATAAACACAGGAGAAAAGACTATTTGGATCAGAGATGGTAAATACATCACCACCACATATTCTTTCTCACTGGAACTCTCAAGGCTTCCATACTAAGCAATTACCATCATAGGAGAGGATGTGACCACTCTTCCCTTCATAGATGACATGACCTTTAGACAGCTGGTCTCCCCTGGCCTTGTCTGGGTTGCTCATGTCCTCTGTGGCCAACTTTGTGATGGTGCCCTTCAGGAGGTCAGCAGCCATGATGGGCTGGGAAAGGGCTGGCGTGCCCTATTGTGTAGAAAAGAGGGAAATTGTTATGAAAAATAAAAAGCAAACACACATCAAATATATGGGAAAATCTAACAATTATCTGACCACTTCAACCATTTATTACCTGAGTTATGGACCCTCTCTTAGCCAGACCCTCACCCATCTTTGCTGGGTTGCCCCTGCCGTCCTGCATGGATGGAACTGCAGCTCCTGGAGGATTACAAAGCAGAAGAAAAAAAAGAATTAAGTCATGCATGGTTAGTGAATATCATAGGAATAACTGTTATAAGATTTGAATTCAAAAACATTACTTATAAACAAAAGTACTGAAATCGATCAAGTTATCATACAAAAATGCTTGCTTTACCAAGATGTTGTGATGAGGAGGAAAAAAAACGTTACGGCCATAAACATATATTAGTCTCTTAGGTGTTATTTAACTAAGTTAGGTGGAGACTTACGGCTCGTCCACACAGCGGCGTGCGTTGAAGCTTGCCGGCAGGGGGGGCTGAAACTCGACCAACAACCAATCACATGAATCTCCCGCCCCGGACACACAAGCACGCGGTTTGTTGGCTAGAGCTTGTACTGGCATATGATTCGATTGGCTGACGCTTCCGCCGAAGCTTCAAAAGTTGAACATTGCTCAACTTTTGCAGCGAGCAACGCTTTTGAAGCTACGCTTCGCTCCCACAATGCAGTTCGGTGAATGGGCAGAAGCGTTGAAGCTTCAACGCACGCCGCTGTGTGGACGGGCCGTTAATGTCTAAAGCTGCATAATGAGCATACTCTTAGTAATGTGCAGTGTGTGTAGTCCTACCAGGTTTGTTAGGATCCTGCTGCCGAGGCAGACCTAAAGAGATGGAGCCCACTGCGCTCTTAGTCCCCTCCGGACCGTAGACAGCATGGGACGGCAGGTATGTGCCGGGAGTTCCCTGGAAAAGCAGGAACAGAGAACACATTTTAAAGACAAGTCAGGTGTCCAACCCATATGTCTTAATTCTAAGAGACAGCTCACATGATGTTGCTGAATAAAAGGTGCATTGTGGAGTTCTAATAAATGGGTTGAATTTCATAAAACCTTTGCAAAACCGAAAATAAAAAGAAGTATTTTTAGCATTGTTTATATTCATCATAACATGCTGGCTATGTCTTTCTTCCTTATCTCTACTTGCGCATTACAACATATCTTATCGTGTTACAGCCACCTGTAGAACATAGGAATAGTGTAAAACCGTTGGCTGGAATGTGTACTGCATCCCTCCGATACACATGTGCGTCACCCGCTCAGCGAAAGTCAAAAACTCACCAAGGAACCTTTCGCAGTTGGCCCTCAGTGTGATGTGAATGTCAGTGGTGTGGAATACTAAGAGTAGGGTTACTCCACTTGCTCCAACAGGCAATCAATCCTCTTTAATGTCTTACCTGAGATATGGAGCCTCCTTGGATGAAGGAGGGCTTGTCGGTGGGCTTGGTGGTTGGAATGAGTGGAGGAGGAGAGGGAATGTTCGGAGGTCGACTGGGTCTGCTGAACGTCACGCGGACTCCGTCTGCTATGCTCTGGACCAGCTGGTTGGGGGCCGGGTGGAGGACTGAGGGGACAAAAGTAATCAGAGACGACTGGTCAACATCTGAGCATTAGAAACAGCAGTATAAAAAACGTCTTACATACAAAATGAATCACAAAAACAACTGCAACCTAGATTGGTCCTCTAAATGTTCCTGTCTGCCAAACACCACAACATCAACACACCCAACATCAGGGTTCCATTAAGCACCATCTCCCTTTCAAAGAGTGCCTGATGAAATATTCAGCTTAATTCTGACAGTCTCCAGTGAGTGTTGACGTAAGCATTGAAGACCCCAGTTAATAGACTATCCTCAACTTGATGTAACCTTGGCTCATGGCTGCTGTACCGTCTCCTGGGAAAGCCGAGGAGATAAAATGGTTCGAAGCATAAAAACAAACAAACACAAGACCGAGAGTAACCTCGATGCAGGGAGCGCGCCTCATGCTCTGCACTTTAAAAAATAAGAAATGGCTGTGTGAAAGCATCTCCAACAGAGCATGGACGTCATCTTCCTGCTGACTCATGCAGGGACATACGAGAAAACTAATTTATAAATCCTTTTCGCAGGGAGACTTTGTGTCTAACATTAACATTCATGCTTCAATTTACCATTCACCAAAGTTGTCAGGGCAACCGGAATATGTAGAGCACATGCTAGTTCTTGCTTTAAAGGAGAAAAAAACATATTCCAATGAGGATTGATTTACAAAACTCTAGTAAACACATGGTGGTACTTTTAATTTGTAGCAGTCACATGTGAATGTACGAATGAAAACACATTGGGTTCATGACAGAGGTTGTGGGAATACATAAGTTATGGATTTAATCAATGCTAGCAAAAATGGTACTTCCTCTGGTCTTATTAGTGTTGGAAATGTGAATCACACCAGGGTTTAAAAGTTAATGAATGTTTCCAGACAGATAAGGTAACGAGATGTTAAACTGCACAAAAGAAGAAAGAAAGAAAACTGATGATGATGGCAACTTTTGACTGGCAGTGATTCACCCACCATCTTGGCCTCTTTTTGCGACAAGAATGTAGGACAGAGGCCAAGATTAGGGGGGAAAGAAGTGTGCTTGTGTTTCCTCTCCACTGGTGGACAGACCAAAAATATCTGACTCATGCACTGACGTTTTCGCTGCAGTTATAAAATTCCCGAACTTCTGTCTGGCCTGTGATTATACCAGAAAGAGCTGGCTCATGCTTGTTGGATTGCTACTGTATGGTACACGTGTACAAGCATTCTTCAGAGGTTGTGCTGAGAAACAGGCTATGCGTGGCCTCAAAAGCATGTAGCCATGATGCTACCTAGAAAATGCATTATTCATCAACAAACCAAAAATCCCAACAAACCCCGACTTATGAGGGGATTCAAATCACAGTCCTCCTCTGCCACAACTTCAAATGCCGACAATCAAGAAATTATAATGACAGGCATGTTCATCTAAACCAGCGGTGGGCAACCTTTTTGATATGAAATGCCATTTTAAAAAAAAATCTGATTAGTGTGCCGACCTTCGTGAACTGTCAACGGGGGGTGGGGTGGGGGAGCCTCGCTGCGGGGAAGCTGTGGACCTCTGTCGCCTGTCAGTGCAACTTACATTATGCCGTTTGAACACATTTAGATAGATAAAGACCGAACCCTTTCGTCAACGGCCCGCTGGCGACCGGCTCGGTTCACTGACGACCGGACGCACTGTGATTCTCCAGAACACACAGTTGGCCAGTCTGCCCCTGTGTAGCATATTATTTTCGATGACAGATGAGCAGATCGCCACTGGGCTTTCAACTAGAGACACAGCCACGCAAAACAGCCCCTTATGGGTACTGCAATGTGTGAAGTGCGCTACACCCCTGGTAGTTTCACCATGAAGGAAAGCAGCAGAAAGTCGACTGGAGTTAAAGAGAGCGGGGCCTATAAGTTATCCTTCTGTGCTGCGTTGCGTGCATGGCTTCCTTCTGCAGGGGGAGACGCGCTCTGCCTGCGGTCTCATTCAGGATCCGAAAATACAATTTAAATATTTGTGCACACTTATTCCTAGTGTGCCACTGGTTACGGTCCCGCGTGCCAATAGTGGCACGCGTGCCTAGGGTTGCAGACCCCTGATCTAAACTATGGATGTCAATACATCGCAAATTAAAATATAAAATTGTAGTCAAGTATGTGCCTCCAAGGCTAGTTGGTATCAGCAAGGGAAGGGAGAGGGCAAGAAGGCAGGGAAGGAGGTGTGCTTTTTACCTGGTGGCACACTGTAGCGGGAGGCATTGGGGGCGTTGGGGTCAGGCTGGGGTGAGGCTCTGCTCATCTCCCTGGGGGAGAGTCTGTAGGGAGAGCCTGGCCGACCAGAGTGCATCTCCTGTTCCAGAGCCAGCTTCATTTCATAAGGCATGTAGGGTAAGGGCTTACCTACAGTTCACAGGCATAAGGACAGAGGGAAGACAGCCACTATTAAAACAAGAAACTCCCTGCCGGTGAGCATAGAGCTGACCCTGCACAAATAACACGACCACTGACTGACACAAATAACACGACCACTGACTGACTGACACACACACACACACACACACACACACACACACACACACACACACACACACACACACACACACACACACACACACACACACACACACACACACACACACACACACACACACACACACACACACACACACACACACACACACACACACACACACACACACACACACACACACACACACACACACACACACACACACACACACACACACATCTCGGTGTCAGAGCTCAGCAGCTTACTGGCAGCTGCTCTGCTCCACTAAAAGGTGCTAAAAGGCTTTTCAAAAATGACTAATGTAGACTACCAAGCGACTTTAGCACTTTCCTTTCCTAAAAGCCTCAAATATGTCAGCACCAGAAGCAACAAGTGTCCTAAACTGACATGCTCAAGTCCCACAACTTCTAAAAAAAACACACCAAAGTCCCCTTCATCAGCCAGAGGAATTTCAAAAAAGAGAATCAAAGCAGATCTCTACATCACATGTTAAACAGGGTCAGCTAACTTCTTGTCTAGGCTTCAACTGAACCGCATTAGTCCAGACCACCATGCCCTTTTTTCAAAGTGAACGAAAATGAACACCCCCTAGAAATAGTCCACTGCCAGCAGCGGGAGGAGGCTGAAGAAGCGATGAACATGAAGGAAGAGAGAGGAGGATAGTTTTTGTTCTCATACCATCTCTGTCTATAACAGTGGGGCTGCGGGTGTTGAAGGGCGGTCTTCGCTCCAGGTCTCCGTGATCCTGCCGCTGCTTCTCTTCCTGGTGCGCTGAATCGTGTACTGCTTTGATCTGGTGCTGCAACATGGCAAAGCCACTCATTGGCACACCACCGGGGCCATAAGAACCAGGCATCTACACAAGTTTAGGAAGAAAATATCCAGATAAGGTGGAATTCAAGATAAGAATAAGTGAGATATTGTCACGTTGGCAGTTTGCATGAGCACTGATGCATTGTATAGAGGCCGCCGAACAAACTTAAGAACTACTTTCACCACGCATCTTGAAACTTCTGCTTTAAGACAATTTAAATGTTATACTTGTATTAAATCTTGGTAGGTAGAAATATAAAGGCTGACACTGTAAGCAAACCCCAATACTAACATGATTTATGTATCAGGGGTAGCTTTAATAGAGTCAAATTCAAGGTACGTAAACCAAAAATGGCCATGCACTTAGTGCTTTTATCATTAAATCCAAATTGTTACTATATTGCAATTCAGAAAAATTGTGAAAATGTTTACAAAACTCCTGCTTGGGAGTCACCAGAAAACAAAAAGCGACAGGTTTTTAAACATTTCAAACAGTATAAGATTTGTGGTTTCTTTGATTGTGTAGATTAAACTATATTATGCAAAAAACGTGTGTATATTCAAATTCCAGCATATTACTAACCTCGATCACATAACTGTTCAAATTGAGCAATTTATTTTTCATTGTTATGAATTTGTATAAAAAACCTTTCATAATGACTTACACATGAAATGTGGGCATGCTCTAACCTGTGCCCGTGAAAATGGATAAACCAGAAACTGTGACTCACCATAGGTGGGATGGCAGCTGCCCTCTTCTGCATCTGCTGGATGTTGAGTTGGGCTTGCTGGGGTGAAGACACCAGCACCGAGCCCTGAGGGTTGAGCATCGAAGGCTTTTCCATGGAGAACATTCTGCAGAGGCACAAAGCAAAATCTATAATGTAACAAAACATTTCCCTTTCTTATAAACGGCAATTATGTACACAGAACATGAAAACACACCTCTGTCTCTCAGGCTCTGCTTCCACATCCTCGTCAGCACTGCAGGTGGCGCTGGAGTCATTATCTGAGTGGAGCTCCCTGTGCCTCTCGCTGTGATCTCCTTTCTCTCCTCTCTCCTTCATCTCAGGCTCCATCTTCACCTGAACCTCTCCGGAGTTCATGTCCGTGTCCTGAGGTTCGGTTTTGGGGTGCACCGAGCCTCCGTATGGACCCATCCTGGCCTTCTCCTCCTGAGATCCGCTCTCGCTCTCGGGGCTTTTCTCCTCCTTTACACAGAGTCCGCCGTATAAAGGCTCCAGGCCCTTTCCATTACTGGCTTGACCTTTGTCCTGATCAGAGCAGTGAGCATCTCCTGCAGCGCCGTCTGCCCTCTTCGAGTCTCCAGACTGAGAGGGGGAGGGAGCGCTCTCTGTATCGGAGCTGTTGTCACCGCCTGAGGAAGCATGATAGAGAGAAGCATGAGACTCAATCAAACTCACAAGACTTGCAAGTCAACTGGATGCTCTTTAGGAATAAAGAACAAGCCAAATGAATTACCGTAATTTTTGGACTATAAGCCGCGCCTTTTTTCCCATTTTTCGACGCTGCGGCTTATACAGGACTGTCTCAGAAAATTAGAATATTGTGATAAAGTTCTTTATTTTCTGTAATGCAATTAAAAAAACAAAAATGTCATACATTCTGGATTCATTACAAATCAACTGAAATATTGCAAGCCTTTTATTATTTTAATATTGCTGATTATGGCATACAGCTTAAGAAAACTCAAATATCCTATCTCTAAATATTAGAATATCATGAAAAAGTATACTAGTAGGGTGTTCAACGAATCACTTGAATCGTCTAATTAACTCGAAACACCTGCAAGGGTTTCCTGAGCCTTGAAAAACACTCAGCTTGGTTCAGTAAACTAAATCACAAGTATGGGGAAGACTGCTGATCTGACTGCTGTCCAGAGGACCGTCATTGACACCCTCCATCAGGAGGGTAAGACACAAAAAGACATTTCTCAAAGAGCAAGCTGTTCACAGAGTGCAGTTTCAAAGCACATCCACAAAAAGTCTGTTGGAAGGGGGAAATGTGGCAGGAAACGCTGCACAACCAAGAGAGATGACCGCAGCCTTAACAGCATTGTGAAGAAGAGTCGCTTCCAGAATTTGGGGGAGCTTCAAAGACAGTGGACTGAAGCTTGAGTCCAGGTATCAAAAGTCACTGTTCACAGACGTGTCCGGGAAATGGGCTACAATAGCCGTATTCCCATGGTCAAGCCACTTCTGAACTCAAGACAACGGAAGAGGCGTCTGACTTGAGCTAAGGAAAAGAAGCACTGGACAGTTGCACAGTGGTCCAAAGTCCTCTTTTCAGACGAAAGCAAGTTTTGTATTTCATTTGGAAGTCAAGGCGCCAGAGTCTGGAGAAAGGCTGGAGAGGAGCAAAATCCAAGTTGCTTGAAATCCAGTGTGAAGTTCCCACAGTCAGCGATGGTTTGGGGAGCCATGTCAGCTGCTGGTGTTGGTCCACTGTGTTTCATCAAGCCCAGAGTAAATGCAGCTGTGCACCAAGAGATTTTAGAGCACTACATGCTTCCGTCTGCTGAAAAGCTCTATGGAGATGAGGAATTCATTTTCCAGCATGATCTGGCACCTGCCCACAGTGCCAAAACCACCAGTAACTGGTGTACTGACCATGGCATTACTGTCCTCGATTGGCCTGCAAATTCCCCTGACCTGAACCCCATAGAGAATATGTGGGGTATTGTGAAGAAGAAGCTGAAAGACACCAGACCCAACAATGCTAATGAGCTAAAGGCCGCTATTGAAGCATCCTGGGCATCCATAACACCTCAGCAATGCCACAGGCTGATTGCCTCCATGCCACGCCGCATTGATGCAGTAATCCGTGCAAAAGGATTCCCAACCAAGTACTGAGTGCATTAATGGACATTTTCAAATGTTTGATTGTGTTTTGCTGTTATAAATCTTTTTTTTTTACTTGGTCTGAGGAACTATTCTAATTTTTTGAGATGGGATTTTTGAGTTTTCTTAAGCTGTATGCCATAATCAGCAATATTAAAATAATAAAAGGCTTGCAATATTTCAGTTGATTTGTAATGAATCCAGAATGTATGACATTTTTGTTTTTTTAATTGCATTACAGAAAATAAAGAACTTTATCACAATATTCTAATTTTCTGAGACAGTCCTGTATAACGGTGCGGCTAATCTATGGATTTTTACAGCTAACGGCCACTAGGGGACCTCCTAAATCTATGGATTTTACAGGTTACAGTCCACCACCTTTAACTCTATGGGCTCTATGGCCGGTCCGCGCCCCCCACCTTTAAGCGGCGGCCTCCAGCAGGAAAAGCTGGAGGCCGGAAAAGAGTGAGACAGGTAGCGCGCAAAAGTAAAAGTGGAACCGAGAGTGGTACGAGAGACAGAACGAGAGCAAGACAGACAGACATTACGAGAGCGAGACAGTTTGTCCCCGTACCACTGGTTGAAAACCACTGCTGTAGATCACTGCCGGTACGTGCGCTGGGAGCGCACCGTTTAAGTTTGAAAGTTGAAAAGTTTGTGTGTCTGAAACGCTATGTGATACATTACAGTTTACACAGCACAGTACATGTTCTGTAGCTACTATTTCACTAAATGCTAACACTTGAATACGTTATGCAGATATGCAACTTGTTTGTTGAAATGTTAATAAATGGGAGCTTCCTCAAACAGCCATCTCTTTCCCGACGATCCCCTCTGTGCACGAACCCTTACATATGGTAATTAAACATTAAAACACCTGCGGCTTATAGTCCACTGCGGCTTATATATGTACACATCATTCAATTTAGCTGCTGCGGCTTATATTCAGGTGCGCCTTATAGTCCGAAAATTACGGTCAATGTAAAAATAAATTGCCTTTCACAATGCAAATATACCCAATAAAGAGTAACCCAAGAGAGAAGAAACACATCACACAGGCGATTTAATGTATCTATGTGTTTTTTTTTTTATCCTTCTCATTATGTATTTATCTATATAGTCACATTTTACTTGGACAGATGTAATTGCCAGTTAGCTTTGTATCTAATCTTTGACCTAATTTTGTTAATTTAATGACCTCGCTTTATACCACTTAAATTTGCTTGTGCTAAATCCAAGGCTTCAATGATACAGAAAACCAGACTTTCAAAATAATCAAAAAATCTAACAACAATACATCTAGTAATATGGTATGCTTCAGTTTAAATATCTTAAACTGTGAAGACATAACAATAGTCGTAATTAGAACACACTGCTTTTGTAGAATGAGAACAATTATAAATGAATATCAGAAAGTCATATTTTCTTAAGCATATTCAAAAAAGTCTGCCTGCTTCTGTTACATATTGTCTATCGCTGCAGTTGTTGCCATGGTGATGGTAGACCAGATGGTATGTCTATGAAAAAATAGATGCATTATTTACAGAGGAGGATAAAGTACTGAGGGTCTACGGACAGAGGGTGTCGTATTGTCATACTGATATTCTGTACAAACTGTGAAGTCCACTGAGACAAATGTAACATTTGTGATATTGGGCTATATAAATAAACTTTGATGGATGATTGATTGATTGAATACTGTACTTGAGTAAAATTAAAAATGCTATGGTCTTATAATACTTACTAATGCACAATGGCCCCTTTAAGTAACATAAAGTGTAGAAGTACTACGATTCAAATGTACTTAAAGTATCAAAAGTGAATGTACCCATTATGCAGAATGGCTCATTCAAAGTATTGTATTATTAAAGATTTTCTAATATCCTGTTTTATCACATGTACACACCATTTTAATCTTGTAGTTTTTCAATGTGGAGACAATATTAGAGACTTTATAAAATATTCCATTGATAAGTATATATATATACACTATAGTGAAGTAAAAAGTAGAATATTGCCTCTGAAACGAGTGCAGTAGAAGTATAAAGTAGCATACAATGGAAATACTCAAGTAAAGTATAAGTATGTCAAAATAATATTAAAGTATGGTATTTTAGTTAATATACTAAGTTACATTCCACCAATGATTATGAATATCAAACTAAAATCAGAGTACGACTAAACATCCTAATAAAAAAAGTCTACAATGAGCTTTACTCATTCCTCTAGCTCTATGTGCGCCAACTCACTGCGGTTTATAATGTGAGATCCACAGGCTGCACATCACTGAGACCTCTAAAGTTCAGTTTGGGTTTCCATGGGAGGAAGACAAAGTCAAATAAACATGACAGAAAACCTTGTGACCTCCCGCTGTTGCTATCTTGTGAGATGGAGGCTGTTTAAGTTACATACGAGTCTGCTGAGCCTCACAAAAAGGACATGCTGTTAAAATAACATGTCGATTTAAAGAATTGTAATATACATTTGGCCGAATCATAATCGCTTTCTATATCTAGCACACTATCTCAAAGTTTATCATAGTGTGCCCCCTTCACACGGCAAAGATAAGGACCTCTGGAGATCCCGACAGGATCAAACAAATGGACCGGCACTTTGTGTTCAAAGAGCATGCTTTGTTGAGTCTTCAAAGCCAAGAATTGTTATGCAACAGGCGCCCATGCACTCCGAATTAGTCCATATATTTTATCTCCACCTCTTGCTTTCCCTCCCCATTTGATCCTTTTTTCCCTTCTCTCATTAAAACTACAGTCAGCAGAGAGCAAGCACCATCACCATCACCATCAAGCGAATGACATGACGATTCAAAGGGCATTTTAGATCAGGCTTTCCAGCTTTGCACTGTACTTATCGCGACATTCCTTCTCTCCACGCCCTCTTTACTTAACACTTGGTAATCTGAGGCGCAAATCTCCACAACTCATAAGCAAGGACAAACATTTGATACAGTAACCTATCAGCCTGCAGTATATCCTTCAGCGAGGGAGCCCCTGAGAAGAAAAGCCCAGAGGGAATCGTGTGTATCCGTGTGTTTAATGTCGAGTATATGCTTCTCTGACCTTCACTGTCATCGGCGTTATCGTCGTCATCCTCATCATCAGGTGACGCATTAGCGAGACCTTCACCTTGAGACCTATCGGCACGTGCCCGCCGTGTATCCTATGAAACAGATAATTTTGAATAAATTAGTACTGTTGCAACCACTCAGCGATTAGCCATAACAGAAAGCAACAATAGCCTACCTGCTTATGCTGCTGGAGCAGGTTGTCCAGGTTGTGACGTCTCTTGTAGTTGAAATAGAAGTTCTTGCACTGTGCCTCGCTTTTGGTGCCCACCATTTTGGCGATGGCGGTCCAGTTTCGCCCGTGCTCAACTAGCCCTGGGTGCAGACAATGAGACGATTTAACAAGAGGACTTAATGCTATATCAGACTTAAAATATCCAATGTTTGCAGATATACTTTATATATATATTGTTTTACTTTGTCATAATATTATTGTATTTCCTTAAATGTATATTTATTATATATTTATATAAAATACCATTTCAACTGCACCTGGGCCAATAAATCTAACACAAAAAAAGTTGTGATATTTAGAATAGTTTGGCTTATTTTAAGTACTTGTACTTGCAAGATTCTTGCCATTTGAATTTGTTTCCCCATGGTTGTTTGCACTTATTGTTAGTCGCTTTGGTTGCTATAATTCAAAATGACACTTGTCTGTTGCTATGGTGTGATTTTGGTCTTCCATTAACACTGTCAATCAGCTAAACTTTGAAACTGCTCTGCCAGGCTGTCATTTACCTTTGACATTAGTGCTTCTCTTCTCTAAATCCTGTAACCTCTGTGACCTCCACTCCCTCCCCAGGCCTACTGAGATGAGGGATGCTGGCAGATTGACAAATCACCACGGAGCGAAACACAAAGCCTATTACTGCTCCGGTAAAATACGGGAATGGGGGCATTTGGAATGTTCAGAGTCAATACTCTTATTTAGAGTTACTTAAACTTGCACACAACACAGATATGCAAGACAGAAATATACTTAGTGATGGCACATAATGAAAAGTCAAAACAAATAAGATATATTTTATTACCTTTTTAGTTTTTAACACTTTAGCAATTAAATCTAAGCTGCATAAAATTATCTTGCAAAAAAGGCTCCCAAATGCTCCCAATTGATTCATACCATACTGAACACACACAACAAGAAACTAGTCCTGCAAGTTATGGGACCTTGACGCTCCCTGTTATTTGACTCAAGATAAACTTGGTTGCTTAACCAACCTTGAAAGTTACATTGGTCACAATGACAGATTAATTATCAAGTGAAATCATTTAACTTCATTAATTCTGCCAGATCTGAAAAGATGGCTGATTTTTTTTATTCCTGGTATTCAGGAATAAACATAATGTCAGTATTATAGCATAACCATGGCAACAACCTACCTATTCATGTTGCTAAAACATCCTTGACAAAGTCCTTAAGAGGAAATGTTATCATCTTTATTTTCAATTATCGTAACTTTTGTGACCCTTATAATGTTTCATTTCTGTTTTAGTTAATTCATTCATTTTTACTGTCATATTTAAGGGAACCGTTATTGGCTCTTTAGTTTTATATTTATTATAAGTGTAAGGTAAGTTATTTTGTCCAAAAATATAAATGGAGCAAGTGCCCTAATATCTTCTACTTCTGCTCCAACAACATCTGCTTGTAACATGGAATATGATGATTATGGATCTGACTAGCATGTTAATGAAAAAATAAATGTTCCTTTTTTCTGTTCACATTTCTGATTTATCCGCTAGTCCTCAGATGTGATCATCTTTTAAAAAGTTTAATGCAGATCAGCAGGTGACAGAAATGTCATAAATGGTAACATTGTTAATGCTCTTGCACGACCAGCGATGTGGCGGGGCAGGATAAGAGTGATTTTGGAACAAGCTTTGTCATATGACTAGAGGAGGTCTCTCTTTAGGCCACATTAATCCTAAATCAGACACATCTAGCACTCAGGTCGTAATGCCTGAGGAGATCACAGCAGAAATATCGGGAAAACAAATCTCCAAGAGAGTCCTAATAAATCCACATTAATCCTTTTATTTACTCCGCCAGTCTATGGGTTCTTGGCTTTATACATAACAGCATAACAACAAAGCCGACCTAAATGGGGGAGCAAAGGGTCTTGAATGGCATATGACCTGACTAATGACTGCAGCAGTGCAGTGTGACACAAGGCACAGAGTGCAACAAACATTTTGAAGAATTTACAAGACCAAAGTAACTTTTCAAGAGGCCTTGACAAAGTCTTTGGATGTGAATAATAGATAGTGGTGTTTGGAGCAGGCTGTAACTGTCACGCTCTATTGCTTTATGGAGGGCTTTAATAGATAAGGTTGAAGGAACCGGCAAAAGAGTGGAGCTAAAAGAGAAATCCCTAAAACTCTTCATGGGGGTCTGACAGATTCCAGCAAAGCACCAGCACCAGTTTCTTTTAGTGTGAAGTTCATGTAAGGCGAAGCCACATCAGATAATCGGAAAAAGGAAAACAAAAAGACAGAGAGGAAGAGGGGGGAGGGAGGAAAGATCACAAAAAGAAGAGGAGCAACAGTAACACAGAGAAAAATAAGGACGACTGAGAGGTAAAGCGGGAGAAAAATAAAATGAAACACAACCTTTTTTGGCGACCTCCATCTCCTCCTCGGTCCAGCGAGAAGTTTCTCCGGTTTCACCTGCACCAGCTAAACCACAGAGAGAAAAAAAAGATAAAACCCCATCAGCACTGACAGAAATACAGAGATAGAGAGACTAGAAGGGAGGGAGGGGGGAGACAGACAGAGAGAGAGTGACAGTCCTTCTCTCAGCCGTCTCCTTCTCATGGCCACTAATCTAATAATCTGTTTACATTCAAGGGCTGCCGAGACCCCGCTCCCTCTCCTACCGTCTCTCTTTCTTCCCTCTCTCTCTCTGTCTCTCCCCTTCCCCACACCCGCGAGCAAGCCCTCCTCTTCTCAAATCCATGAGGGGGAGGGGCCTGGTCAGCTGATGTAGCGCCAGACGGTGGAGGAGCTGGGCCTGGGCTCCCTCTTTGGGAAATGGCCTTGGATGGAGACAAATAGAAAGAAAGAACAGCCAGCCCAGAGCCCTCCCACCCCTCTACTGTGACCATGCTCATCATGGACACACACACACTCCACCTTCTAGCCTCGGCTTGGCAACACAGCTTCAAACCCGCCTACAAAATTCATAGAAGTGCAGAGTAAGTGTTGAGGGGGCTGAATGAACTTTAGCCCACTCTCCTCAGTGGCATATACCAATACTGTGTAAACATTTGGACTAATATAGCAGCAGATGTACCCTTGACATCAACAGGAGGCTTGAATGCCCCCCCCCCCCCTAAAAGACGGGGAGATCATTTCACACTGTTTAGACGGCTCCTACTAAAGGTCCCCTGGCCACACAGTCTGTTACACTTAGTTAAACAAATGTCTACTGCACTAGACTTCCTTTTCCCCGAGGCAAAACTCACATGTTCTCCCCGTGACATGCCCCTCAAGGGTGGTCATTAATCTCGTGGCTATGAAAACAGACAGCCTAGAGTGTAGTATCTCACCGAATAAGACACACCCCACTTCCCCCCACTAGTTTTAAAAAGATCAAACTCCCACCATTTGCCCGCACTGAATCAGCAGCTTCCTGAACTCGCATGTAGGGCTGTCCCGAATACCATAATTCGGGCTCCGGATATTCGGTAGTAATCAGCAGCGAATATTCGAGCTCTTACGTTGATATTGGAGTTTTCAATAAATTCAATTTGGCAGCCGTAGTGCAGTGCGGCTGCCAAAAAAAAACAATATCTGAATAACGAAATTGAAACCTGAATAGTACTCCAACGAACGAATATTCGGGTACAGCCCTACTCGCATGGCATCATTTCAACAGAGTAACTCTGAGAGATAACTAACCTTTAGCACCTAGCCCACTTACTTCTAAGAAGCAGCATATATCACAAGGGTTACTACAGGGCAGGCAAACAGACACGCAAAATCCACAATGTAGTCCCTCAGGGAGATTACAGTTCTGCATAAACCATGATATGTCCAGAGTATCAGGGCCAGAAAGGTCAAACGGTGGAGAGGATTGAAGGACACACCGCAGAGTTAATCACATTATTAGGACAGACCTTGCGTAACTCTTAACTGTTGAGAGGACAGCAAGCAGGTGGCAGAGAAGCAAAGCACACTTACAGAGCAGTAATCAACAATGCAGATTAACGCAACAATAAGCTTAACACACAGGGGTTTGGATACGTGAAAATATGAGCTAGCATCGCCTTTGTGACAGAATTGAACAAGGGTGGAAGAGCCCCAGAGCCATGACAACAGAGCAGCAAATTGCCATGGTGATGGACATACAAGTGTCTTGAGTGCAGTGCAGGACAGAGTCTTTATGGCACTTTGCAATTAGTGCCTGAAAACTGCTGTACACTTTTAGGCTATTATCAGCTTATCAATGTAAACATTATAAGAGGGACAAAACAAGCAGAGCATTATCCTGACATATCATTAAACCTTGTATAAGATCTATCCATGGCTTGTTGCTATTCGATGTAAACATAACACAATAAGCTAAGACTATTAACTTATGTTCTACTACCATACCATCCAGTGACAGCAAGAGTCCTGCATAGGGCACTGGTAAAAAACAATTTCATATAAATCCCGGGGGAAACTACATTTGGTCAGGCAGGAAGTGAGGATTCTGCTATTGAAATGATTGTGCAGTATTTTAACATCAGCAGCTAATAGTATCAGCATTAATCAGCTGCCAGGGTTTTTTGTTGTTGTTACGTTGTGAAAGCCTGGCACTGATTGCGCGGAATGGGCTTGCCTGGCATAGAGTACAGCCAAAAGACTTCCCTTCGGCTGGATTTGTGATTTTAGAACGGAGAACTTAAACCAGGGTAAACAATCCCAAAAAAATGAGGTTGTACCGCTAATCTGAAGCAGCCACATTCTTTTATTTACATACTTTGTGATGAAATGTTGGTTTTATTTCTTTCCTCTTGAATCTGTGGCACTAATGTGTCAATTTGTTGAAAAATAAAAACATTTTCAACTACCTCCAGAGAGCATCTCCAAGAGGATTTACCTTTGTTAGCATCCATGGAAGCTACTGGAGTCTGGGGTTTTGCAGGCTCCTTCAGTGACTTCTGCATTGGATCCGGCTTGGGGAGCAGCGGAGGATCTGGCAGGGCAGGCTCGGGGGCGGGGGGAGGTACCTCCTCAGCCGCCACAGATGCAGCCTCATTGGCCATGGAGCGTGTGGTGATCCTTCCCTTACGGCGGCCCTGGCTGTTGGCAGTCTTCCTGCCACGCGGCGTGTTTTGCTCCTTTCCGTCCTCGTCCTCCCCACCGTCACACTTGTCTTTGTCCTTGCCAATGTCCCTGTGGTTTTTGGAAGGGGGGGAAACACAGCTTAGGAGACTGTTGGTACAGCAAATATCTGTTCCGTTTTGACCCAGCAATTACAGGCCCTTAATGTAATCTGTTCTCCATGACTGTATATACAAAAAAAGCTTATTTGAAATGTCTACCCTCGAGCCAGACGGACTTGTTAACAAGTTAGCAAGTTGTCTCGTGTTTTTGCAATGTGCCAAAACACACACACACACTACTGTCCCCTGAACAACTCATGAACATGCATCATTTTATCAAGGGTTTTTTGATGGGAGATCTTACTTACTTATTGCACTGTCTCTGATGTTTATTCAAAATTTGATGAGACGGTAAAACATTTTGCATCCTGTTTATCACATGATTATAACTCAATAATCAAATTGAATTTTAGGATATGATAAAAGTCACCTCCAGCGCCATTAATACTGAATGTGAAGCAGACTTTGTGCTTTTCATGTCAACAGGTTACAGGAAGTATTGCTTCATAAGCAGCACACAGTACAGTCTTGTCGCTTGTTTGAAGGGTTGAAAAATATTAGGGGTGCACCGAATGGGAAATTCTTGGCCGAAACCGATACCGAAAATAGGAAACAGTTGGCCGAAAACCGAATGCCGAAAGGCCGAAAATGATTAATAGAAATATATATAATGTATACATTTTTTACCAATGTTGTTCAGCTGCTTGATTATGGAAAAAGACATGATTATGGCAAAACTTAACTTAAATAATAATCACTATTATGGGTCCATAAAACATTTATTCAGCACTTTTGAATGCATACAGTACATTAATTCCAAGTCAAGTCCATTTTATTTTCTCTGTAGGATAACTACAACAAAGTGCATTCAGAACAAAGCGAAGGTGCTTTAAAACTGCATAAACATCTAGGCCAGTAGGCCTACAACAAAGTAGTGTAAATAAAGACTGTAACAGCCAGGCTTCAACAACAACAAATGCACCTATAAGTGCATGCATACAAATGTGCAAACTGGATAAATCCACATGAATGTAACTATTTACAAATGAAATTACAATTGAATTTCAAGAATCTGTAAATAAGGCTGTCTGTCCTCATAAGCAAAGTAGTACACATTGTATAAAGATACATAAAGTGAAAACTGGATACAAAATCCACAATCAATTACAAATTAAATTACAATTTCAAGAATCTGCAAATAAGGTGGTCTGTCCTCATGAGCAATGTAAACAACATAGTATCATTTAGATACCGAAAGTACAATATATTGAACACTGTGCTGCTGTCATTTCCCCTTAATGATAACCTGAGATGTTGAATTATAACTCACAATGAAAATTGTTCAGGAAAGTGGGTATAGAGTAGACATGTAGAACTAGATAAGCTTATGATAAGCCAGCCTTGTCTACTTATTAAGGAAAAGTGGGAGGTTCTTTTTAATGAACAGTAGCTTCTCTGCTTTATCAGCCATAAGTCTGTTCCTCTTCTCATCAAGCACATGAGAGGCAGCGCTGAACAGTCTCTCGCTGTCAGTGCTTGTGATTTGATCTTACTCCGCATATTTGTCCGGGTGTTTTGATTTCAAGTGGTGGAGTAATCCCGAAGTGGTGAAAGTCTTTGCAATTACACCCCCTCGAGAAATGTCAGCTGAACACGTTTTACAAATTGCAATCCGCGCCTCTTTCTCTGATATTTTTAAATATCTCCAAGCGCCAGACATGTTGGCTGTGAGCCAGCCGCGAGCATGGTCGCGCGCCGTGCTTGTCGCCGCGTTTTGATTACGTCATCACAACAACACGTTAGCTTACCAACGTAACCCTGTTCTCTGACATTCGGTGATATTTTTTCGGTGCTAAAACCCTTTCGGCCGAAAGCCGAAAGAGCCTTTTTAACCATTTTCGGCCGATAAATTTCGGCGGCCGAATATTCGGTGCATCCCTAAAAAATATTGTTGATATACACAAACTGAAACCTAGATTTACCAAACCTTTAGGAAAGCTATATTGAAATGGATCAACTCCATACAACTTGTTTGACTGTAAGAGGTGCCTTCGGCGGGAAAAGAAGGGAATGCACAATGTAATAGAAATGTCGTTGCCAAATAAGTTCTGGTGTTATTACAAATTAAATCCACAAGACTGTGTAGCTTTTTATCCATGTTGACATCCTGGATATTCCCATAACATTATGCAACAAAGCATTCATTTGCATTGACTTCTTCATTTTTCTTTAGTTGTTCTACTGTGTCTAGCGGGGATTTAAGCCCTTAAAGAGGCCATGTTATGCTAGTGCTCCAACACATTGTATGCTTGCAGGCCCAATGGACTATATTTACTTTTATGACAAACAATCATTCAAGACTCACCTAGAATCCTCCTTTTCATCTTTCTCTTCCTCGTCCTTCTTTTCCTCGTCCTCTTTTTTCTCGGATTTCTCAGATTTTTCCTCTTCGTTTTTCTCGTCTGACTTTTCTTCTTGTGAGGGACGCGTTATTTGCTGGAGACAAAGGCCAAAAGAGATATGTAAGTGGCTTTCTTCTTGAATAAAACAAAAGCTATTAGAAAAAAAGGTCAACATGTAGAATGCAAAGGAGATAATACTTTTCAGTCCTCCTGATATTAATGCTTCCATTTAGATATCATCAGATCTATCTTCCACCCGTATGATACTATCGCACTGTGAGATCCCAACCTTATTTTTTGCCCTTCTGACTCATTAAACACTTCCTGGACCAGTACTCCCACACACTATCAAGAAACAGACATCTTCAGATGTTAAAACAGAGCCTGCATTGGCCTTGTGAGCCCTGAGGACCATATGCAATTGTAAAACATAAGATATGGCCTTACAAGTCTACTTAAATATTCATTTTGACCGCAAATGGACCAGGTCCGGTAAATGGCAGATTTGTACTTTAGCATCTGGTAATTAGACTTTCAAGCTGCAAATGTTGCTCAAAATGAATAGAATTTTCTTTTTTTTGGTGAAATAAATAGTTCTACACTAGAAAAGCCTAGTCGTAGATTCTGTAAAGATACGTTTAAAGCCATGGCACATTTTGATATAATCACAAAAACTATTTGACATCAAAACAAATATTCCAGATACTCTTTGCTGATCTGCTTCATTTAAAAAGAGTGGAGTAAGGCCAGTTCTTATGGCTTATGTCTCAATCAATCTGTCAAAGAGAGAAAAGGGCTTGATCACGACACTCACCATGATTGATATATCACGCTGCAACAGATGCAAAAAAAAAATATTCTCACACAGATCTTTATTTTAATGTAAAAACAGGTTGGAGGTTGAGTCCAGATAAAAACTGCCATGAGAGTCAACATCTTTCAAAAGCGGAATTTTTAAAACTGATCTGACAGAGATTAAGGACAGGGCAGCATTCTTTATCATCACTGTTGGCACGGTAACCACCGAAAGCTTCCTCCTGCCTCTTCCATGATAGGCTGTGCTGGAACAAGTCTGGCTATGCCAAGCCAAACATCCCATGCTGGTACCAGATGGGGCCAAGGAATGTGCTCCACTCAATGGTAAAGGCAAAAGATACAAGCTGAGGCAGAAAGGAAAGGCAGTGGGACAACAAAACAAAAAAAGGGTTGTGGCCGTAGCTCTTCACACGAGGAGTCTACAGGCCAGATCTTACAGTAAAATCTGATAAAGAGAGGCTTGCCTCTTCACAAACGCGGGAAGTAAGCGACCGCCATGGTGGTTTGAATTAGTGGCTGCTTTAGCCAGCTCTAGCCCAAGACAGCTAATAATCAGAGGGATTTGGCCTTCTTGGAGTGGAGCTACATGAACAGCAAAATCCAATCTACAGTATGGGAAAGAAAACTGCATGTGGTGCTATTTATTTTTGTCTGATCCTTTTTAATTTAGTCTGAGTTAGTGTCAAATGTCCTTACTAGTTTTATATTACAAGTTAACTTCATTTTGTTCATCGACTCAAGATGAATGAAAGTAATTTTTCTCCAATGCACTGTTGTTGTTAACTTAGCTAAGATAGTAAACTAGTTACTGCAAGTCCTCCTGACTGAGCTCACCGTGTGCACTGAAGGAAACGAGAGTTCTGCATTGGGAAAAATTATTTAGTCTTTTCATATTTGTCAAAAATAAATACATCGAGATTTTGGTTAAGCTTTCAATTAAAGGTGGGGTAGGTAAGTTTGAGAAACCGGCTCGAGATACACTTTTTGTCATATTCCATGGAATGCTCTTAACATCCCGATAGCAATGAATATCTGAAGTGCTTTGACAAAAAAATTCATTAAAAAAAGTCATCTGTGGAAGCCGTAGTACTGTAAAAAGCACGACCAATCATTTTAGCCGGCCCCGACTAAAATGATTGGATGGCCTAACTGCCTGTCAGCCTTCCATCTGTGCACAAACTTATCTCGTGCCCTCATTGGTCATGTGCGCGTTCGTGTGTGTTGGAGGAGGGGCTCTGTAAGGAAGTGGCAGATTTTTTCCGGTTGTGTATTTTTCTAATTCTAGCGCACTCGAGCTGGTTTCTCAGAAATTACTTACCCCACCTTTAAAAAAATACATTTCAGTATTGTCTTTTTTGTCAACAATATTGCAAATTGATATAGTTACAGTTAGTGTTTAATTATGTCGTTACTGTCTCTTGAGATATTGTAGGCAAACGTGTTTGGTACCATTTTGAGTTAACCCTAACTATATTGTTTGGATTACAACTTTTCTTTCTTGTTCTTCCAATCGATTGCAGACAAAAAATGAACATTTGATTCAAGGATTTTTTTATCGGTGAACGTTTGAATCAAAATCAGTTGCTTCAAGATAATTTAACATTTACTTGTTGATGTTGATCTGTTGCTTTAATATATTTTTAAATATGATGGTGCTATCTACAGTTTCAAGTTCTAAGTGAGTTAACCCACATTTAGAACATTGCATGCTCAACAAATCATTAGAGTATTAGAGGGTGAGGGGGTTAAATGGGCGTCTACCAATCAGAGGTTCAGTCGTTTGATCAAAATACTTAACCCCATATTGCTCCTGTAGACGTGTAGTCTATGGTATTGAAGAGTATGTAAGTCACTTTGGATAAACGTTTCAGGGAAATTAGATGTAATGTTGTAAACATATTCTTTAGTGGTATGACGGTTGCACAGATGTATGATGGTAACCCATGTTTAGAATATATTGAATGCTAAAACAGAATAGGAGCATTCACAGAATCATGTGGTTTAAAGGGTTCTCTGGCAAAGTTTGATGATGCAGAAGGACTGTTCGATTATTTAAGGGAAGCCCTGCAGAACCACAGCTCAGGTTGCAGGTTAATGTATGCAGAGAGGAATATGTCAATCTTGGATTGGGACTTCTTGACTCATTTCCTGCCTGCAGTAGTCTGCAAAGCATATGTTTGGCACTGTAGACTTTTTTGGCAGAGCAGAGCAGTCTGTTTTAGATCAGTTATTCCCCCCATACATCTCTTTCAGTGAGATTCTGTTCTGGTTGGGTCAGCGAGTGCTCGTGTTTGCTTTGGAGGTGGTCGGAGAGTCGTGGCATTCCTGCCTCTTCTCCCACACAGCGTAAAGAGCCCCTACATAGATGTTCTCCAAACGTCAATGAGGCCCTGTGGTTCTGTGGTTCTTCAGTGTTTTTAAATAAGGCTCTTTTCCTGACCTGGCTTAAATATTTTTGAGAGTTTTAATTTCTCCCCTCTTTCGCTGATTCACAAGTGCTGTTTGACTTAGGAAATGTCAGAGCCACAAGTCTATCTTCCCTTTCCTACCACAGAACGTAGGCCCCTGGAGGAATCTCTCACTCTAGCTTAAGCTATTTCACTGCAGAAAAAGGACATTTAAAAACTACTATTGGATAACTTATTTCACTCCGATTCATTACAGATGTTGCCATCCTCATTTTGACACTTTTAATCAGACATAACATCTTTTGACACATTCTAGTAACGGGACTAAAAAAGGGAAAATGACAGGTAAACAAATGCATTTAGCAGTCGCATTCAACCCCAGGGTCAATAACTTGCTTTCATTTGAAATATAATGCACTCTCCAGCAGATGGAAACATCAGAGCAATCTTGGTGGAACAATTTATCGTCAAAAGAAAAAAGGTAAAAAACATCAGCATTAGCCACAGTTACCCTGGTTACTGGGCGCTCAGCAAGAGAGAAAACATTCTCATAAAGAGTGCAGATACAAACTGATGAAACTACTTGACTGCTTGATGAACTTCACTGCTAAGCAATTACGATAGGAGCTTGCAAGTAGCATTTTGCCCTTAGAAAGCAGCAGAAATTTGTAGGTCATTTTTCTACCTTGTATATTTGAAGCTGTATATACATAACATTTAAAAATATATTTTAAAACAACATTGGAGATGGATAGATTAGGCTTTACTTTGTCAACCAGAACAGGGCTATTATCTCAGTTACATTTCCAACAGGTATTCTGTTTATCTGGCATTCTGTCATGTTACCACAAACACATCTTTGTAGGGAATGTGTTGTATTAGCAAGTTAAACAACAAAAATGGCCTGTAGCAGTTTTCTTTTTTGTTGTAGGTCAGAACAAATTTAAAAAGGATCTGTGTAGATAAACTCCATTTTTTGCAGCAATAAAAGCTGCAGTTCGTGCTCTGGCCTCCTCCGCAATACACACTCTGTTTCACATTTGTTTCTGCTAACATGGCTGATTAACAGACTATCAATTAATTCATTTCTTGTTTCATTGCTTTGCATTTATAATGTTTGTTTTAGAGCAAATAAATCAATTCGTAAATAGGCAACTTGGATAACTGCCACAGCTCTAAAAACTGGTCAAACAGGACCATGGTGCAAAAAAAAAGAATTACTACATTCCTGCCACATTATGATGCTAAGCTGCCCAATAAACTAAAATAAGTAATCCTTTTTTGTTTTTCTCTATATAGTTTTTCTGAGTATAAGTTTATATTCAACAATCACTGAATGATTGAACCTTTTAAGTAAATTAATATTACCCCATGATAAACATTGAATATGAATTGTTCATTTAAGATAATAAAATGCCACACTGAACTGCAGCTTGTCATGAACAGACCTGCATGTAAACAATCTATTAACACTAACAAAACTGCATACACAACAAATAATTGGTTAAAGTTTCCTGAATGGAAATCTTAAAGATCTCACTGTAAGCTGCCATCTAGTCAAGATGCAACTTCTACTTTTAAAATCAGCCAATCAAGTGGTAGAAGCCAAGAAAGTGGGGGTGTTGCATGTGCAGGTATCCACAATAGTGTGTACTCCTATTTACTGCTGTCTATTACTTTTATGTTCACAAGCAGAGTGAGAATATGAACCCGGAGAAGAGATCCAGTTTAAGATTCTGCTGATATGGAGGATTTCCATGTGCTCAAGGCAGGTTACAAAGCTGCCAGCCTTACTGAAGCCTTATACACTTAAAAAAAGAAATTCCCATTAAAAAGTAATTCTAACAATTTGTCCTTATAAAAGTGCCTACAACAAAGCATTAATACATGCATTTCACACAGGCTTGGCTTGACTGTTAAATAAAAAACCATGACTGCACGTGCCCTAGAAAAAAACTACCCTAAAATAGCCCGAGTTTGACTGCCTACATGCCGCAAGTAAATAGGAAGAAGCCAACTGCCTGAGCAACAGAGCCGTGTAAAAAATACGACACGGACCAAAATGTTACAGAACAAGCAGATACAAACCGAGTCAGATTGGTATCAACTCAAAAGCAAACACAGTGCTTTCAAAGCCAGTGACCTACCTGCAAGCTCATTTGCTGGTCATAAAATCCCTTTCGCTCTCCTACAGTTTACGGCTGTTGTAAATGTGAGTTTTACCCTCCAGTGTTTCCATAGCGGAGGTAACGGTAGCAGTAGAGGGGCAGGACAGCACCATAGCAGAGCTCCTTAGAAGGGCTGCCGGGCCACGGCATTGCCGCACATATTCCGGGAAAGCGTGTCATCGGGCCGCTTAAGCCGCCCAAAGAATTGTCCATCTCACATGCACGCACTAATCTATGCAGGGTCACTCGAGGTAATCCCTATTCCCTACCGAGCGCTCTTCTTTGATTGGCACTCACAGCAGCACACTGAGTTTCTGGGCCTGTCAGATGGCTGGGCTGTACCAACTCAGCTATTTCAAAGAGGGGTGGCTTTTTATCTCGCTCACTCTCTCTCTCCGAGGAACAGAAGAAAGAGGAAATGGAAACACACAGCACACACTCAGCGGATAAGCTGCCAGCGCTGACTCTGTCTCGCTCAGGGTTTTTTTTCTTTTCGCTCGCCCTACATTCCACTGCTGTTTCGCTCACTCCGTCCTCTTCCTTCCCCCCTCTAATGACTCACTCCACTCACTGCTTTTGTTAAGTCACACCAGTAGCTTCAAATCCACAACATCCTGACGTGCATTAAGGCAAAGAGAAAAAAAAATACCTTAAATTCTCCACAACCACAAGATGTTTTGGGAAAAGCACTAGAGCCACTTAAGCAACTGACTTGAATCTTAAAAGGTCCCATCGGCGATACAGCGAGAACAAGCAAAACTCATCCTGAGCACACACAAACACTCAAAGCCGAAGTAAAAACAATAAGTGTGGCTTGATATTGAGTAAGAAAAAGGTTTATAATGCTGTGAGAATGTGTCTGCGGAGAACATTTCTCCGCCATCCCAACTTGTCTATTACCAGCATACCAGCGTTCAGGGAGCTCTATGCACGTCAATGGGGACTCCCTGTTAGTTAGCCAAGGGATCCTCGTGTGTGAGGTGCTCTGCGGATTGGTCCATTTGGGCCAATCCGGTAATTTGTTATTGATTTGGGTGTTCACACGTCACAGAAACCAGGAAGCAAAAAATGGAAAAAGAGAAATCCCCAACGAGGCGTTCTGGGGCAGGATAGACAGGTATTTTCTGTGTTAGAGTTTTACTCGGTACAGGGTGTACTTTGAGGGTTTGTGACTTTGCAGACCGTTTACATGCAGAACGACCTTCATAACACACAAGGGGACGGTTAATAACCAGAAAAGACACCAAATAATAGACACCATCTTAAACCAGCTTTTACATTAAAAGTGACAACTTGTGTTTCAAAACTACAACATTGTAGGAACCGCATTTAATGATTAGGAAACACTGACATGGACATACATGACAAGACAAAACCAGCGTGACCCGTTTATTGTTAAGAAATATTTTCAGTGGAAGTAGCTGGCACTAAATCCTACAGTTGCTTCAATTTGGTTTATTACATTATGAAGACAAAGTAAATATAAATGCTCCTGTTTTATGACTTAAAAATATATACATCAGTTATTTATAGTTGTAATCTTTTTAATGCTGAGCTCATTTTGTTTTACTTTGTGTACAAACTATTGAATAAGTAATGTAAACATGTTATTTATGTATGCGTGTGTATGGCAAGCCGATTTAGCTTTTATTCATTTCTGGAGGATATCAAAAAAATCTATTCTTACTAGTAAGAATGCGAATTCTTGATATCAAAAATGTAATTCTTACTAGTAATAATGTTTATTTCTGATATCAAAAATTGAAATTTAACTAGTTAGAATGCAAATTCTTGATATCAGAAATTGGTATTTTTACTAGTTCAAATTTAATTGCAACTACTAACAATTGAATTACTGATATCAGAAATTGGCATTTGAACTAGTTCAAGTTCCAACTCCCATTGAAACGAATGAGAAAAACAATGCAAATCTCACTATTTAAAATCACATTTCTGATATCAGAAATACACATTACAACTGGTTACAATTGAATTTCTGATATCAAGAATTTGTATTCTAACTAGTTAAAATTCAATTTTTTATATCAAGAATTTGCATTCTTACTAAGAATTGATTTTTTGATATCCTCCAGAAATGAATAAAAGCTAAATCGGCTTGCCATATGCGTGTCAATACTTAAGTACATGTACAGTACTTGATCAAATGTACTTAGTTCAAATTCAACCAGTGAAAACAATTTACATCATATCAAATTTGCATGTTGGCAATGTTATCGCACATTCACATGTATAAAGCTCAGTGGTTGGGAACGAGAGGGCCCCAGTGCTGTTTATATAAGAGTCAGAAGATTCTGCGACAGATTTCTCATTGCAGTATTGGGATAATTGTAATTTATTTGAGTTAATTTAGTTTTTTCCATGTTGGTATGAATAAATGGCTAAATATGTCCCTTGGATATAATTGTCTTTGCAACAGTTGCGCAAAGTATAATTGTACTTGTAAATGCTATGGTGGGGGGTTTAAAAGTAGTCTATTGATGTTTTAAGCAGTCCACTAGAGATGCTGATACTGGATCCTGTGTTAACATCTACAAATTAATATTTACCAATGTTCAAAAGTCTGATCCGAACAAGTGCTGGACCAACAATCCCAAGTGCCTGTCAGTCAGTAGAACATCCAAGAGAGAAAATATGATGTGCACCCTACAGTCACTCAAACAAAGCCCAGAGTACTTCTCAAACATGAATGGACAACAACAACAACAACAACAAAAATGTGCCCTTGTGTAATGTTATCCTGGCTGATTATGAATGCACAGAAATACCTTTTTCCACACTTGGCACTATGTCACAGAAATGTCTCTTAAATGCCAGTGGGTCCATACTATGAATGGTGCAAAAAGTGAAAGGCTAAACATATGGCGGGTGAATCACCCATGAAGAAATAGTACCAGTCACCATCTTTACGTTCCAGATGTAATCATGAACTCACGCGCCCTCGACCCCCTCACATTAAAGACACAACCGATCCACTGTGTCACACAGCTGATGTACCCGACGCAGAGACAGAATGTCCTGTACAAGGACTATGGGTTGGTGAAGTACGGAAGAGACAGGAAAGAGGAAAACATCCAACAGAATGATTTAAATCAATATTTAATGTCTGCCAAGAGTGTTTTGCAAGATGGTGCACCTTTATTTTTGCTGGATTTTAGTGCAAGACTACGGTTATATAAAGCCCTTTAAACAATCTGCGTACAATGAAATATCTCCACAGCTGTCATTTTATAGGTCTCACTTTGGCATCTACAAAGTTCACATTCCAGATTTGACAGTCATTTCAGTGAGGTCAGTTTGTCTCTATACTTTATACTGGGACATATCAATCTTTATGGCGCCACGTGCAGCAGAATAAGCAATAGGATTGGACAGTTGGTTGTGTCTGAAATGAATCCAGCTTCTTATACATTATATATTATAATAGTACACATATCTAATGTGTCCCAAGATTCCCTGTGTTCTGAATGTTACCCTCGCCCTGTCTGACCTCTTGGCGCCACAGTGTGTGTTGAATATATGCTAATACTGTGCTTATAGGAGCTTAACACAGTACATTACAGCTGAGTATATTGTGTGTGTCTATGCATGCAAATGTGTTTATAATGGATTTGAAACAGGGCTGCAACTAACAATTATTTTCATTATAGATTAATCTGCTGATTAGGTGGAGGAAATAAATCAGCTTTACTGCTGGTTTATTCTCACTATAGCCTGGCCATTTAAGTATATTTAAAACTCTAACTGTACAGAACTGTACTGTATAGAAATATTTTTTCAACACCAGACTTTGCCAAAATGATAATTTAGAGTGACAGCATCAGTTTCCTCCTATTTCAAACTCCTATTTTTATAGCTAAATGTTATATTTATTCTATATTTGACTGTTCCTATATTCTACTTTTCACAGATAATGTTTATGTATCTTTTGGACAAACAAGTGAGTCAAACTGTAGCTGTATCACATAGTCCCAGGGTTGCTTGCTTATAAATAAAGAAAAGGAAAGTTGTGCAAACGCTGCTTCCTGGTTCAACCCCTCCCCCATAAATAATGACAGTAATGTAGGGGGAAAATCCAAAGCACTTGGTTCCATAAATAGGTGTGGCACATATGTGATACATGTGGTAGACATAGATCTGTCATTAACTAGAAGCTTTCAGTAAGCCAAGGAGACGTGGAACAGGTGTGGCAAAGTCACATAAACCCAATGCTGTGATTAAACATGACTATCACATCCACGGCCACATGACATTTGTTTCCATTGCAGCCCCATGGAAATCTATCGTTTGCTCTATATGGTTTGGAAAACACTTAAAATAGATATTTAGTGATGTCTCACATTTACCTGGTTGCGTCCTCTCCGTCTGCCATAGTTCCGCCTCACCAGCGTCTTGTAGTTGTGGTTCTTCTTGGTCAAGTAGTAGTAAAGGACACAGTCGGCAACACACTGAAATAGGAAAAGGAATATTTTGATCATATGCAGTGAAACTGGATGGAACTTTCTGTTAACTAAGTGATAATTAATCCATCCATTATTTTATAGCTGAATCAAGTGGGCCACACAATGTCAGAAAATAGTCAAGCCAGTTTCTTACTAAATATCCAAAACCTTAAGACATTTTGTTAAAAATACTATAAAACACAGAAAAAAAAGAAATACCCATATTTAAAAGGCTAAAAACTGGACCAATGACCAAAGGTTGAAAGATAATGTTGAAAGTAGTGTTAAGTGTATGAATATGTATCTATTATTTATTTTTAAATAAAAATGCATTACAGCCTGTTGGATTCAATCTAATTTAGTATGGAAAGTAGTTTATGGTCTTAAAACCCAAAGAGTGAAATATAGATAACATTAAATTCTGAAATACACAGGATCTCAAACGTACCTTTCTCTCCAAATAAGAGGCAATAAGGCCAAAGTTCTTTGGGTGTTGGACAAACCTAGAAAGAGATGCCAGTCATTACTCATGTGCCAAATCCAAAAATATATTAGTGCAAGGCTGAGGTCGCCATTAGAGCCTGTACACAATATCCACACTGCAGACATCCTGCGCCACAAAAAAGTAAAACACAACTCACTTCTCCTTAAAGATCTCCTTCTCATGTTCGGTCCAAACATTCATAAACTGCCGGGCTTTGTACACCTTCATAGGGTCATCCATCAGGCCGTTCATGTTGATGAACCTCACTCTCCTCTGCTCAGTGTCGTACATCATGGGAGGGATGACTGACATCTGTCTCATCTGTTTCTCGTTGTTCTGTGGAGCACGGACACAGATAGTCACTCCAATAGTCTCCCTTGTTTAGTTAACCGCCTTTCTGCCTCTGTGAGTTGTTTGAATGAAATGTATTCTAGATGATGCAAGTGAAACGCTGCAGAGAACTCTCCCTCTTAAAAGACACAAACTGTGACACTTCTATTTAGGCTGTTGTCATCCAGCCATGCTGTTGTACATTTACACTGTAATATATGCAGTGTTGGGACCAAAAATAACGGCGTTACAGTAACGCCGTTATTTTTGGCTGTAACTAGTACTCCAACGCGTTATTTTTTAAATTCAGTAACTCAGTTACTGTTACTACATGGTGCGTTACTCCGTAAAAAAAATTATATAGTCTCGTCTCCCAGACGTTGGTGAGCGGCGCCAACGGCGAGGCGAACAGAGATGAGAACTGTACTTAAGTACAGTACTTGAGTAAATGTGCTTAGATACTTCCTGTGTCACATGCGGAGACGCGCTGTGGGCGTGTTTGTGTTTACTAACAAGACTATCATGGCGGCAGCGGAGCTCAAGTCGAGTTTCTCCGCATGGAGATATTCTCACTATTTCACTTTTGTCGAGCACAAAGAAAATAACGTTTTAGTTAAATGTAAGTTGTGTCTTGGCGGGTCAAAGATCCTATCTACTGCCCAAAACAGCAATTCAAATCTGTTGAAACATCTGCAGAAATAATATGCTGGGACGAAGCTAGTAGCTAACGGCCCGTCCACACTACAGCTTCGACAGCTTCAAAAACGGTTTCCAACGCGTCTGCCCATTCACTTTGAATGGGGTGACGTCACGTTGCCTCGCTTTTCGCCGAACTGAATTGTGGGTAGCAGAGCAGAGCTTTCCTGGCGTTTCAGGCTGCAAAAGTTGAGCAATGTTCAACTTTTGAAGCTTCTGAAGCTTTCGGTGGAAGCGTCAGCCAATCAAATCATATGCCAGTACAAGCTCTAGCCAATCAAACCGCTGCTTGTGTTTCAGGGGCGGGAGATTCATGTGATTGGTTGTTGGTCGAGCTTCAGACACGGCCACCTTTTTTTGAAGCTGTAGTGTGGACGGGCCTTAAGATCATAGACCCAGACTCATCCGACGCCACTCCACCTCCACCTAAGCAACAGCGGCTGGATTTTAACCGAGGGACTGCTAGCCAGGGAAAAGTTGATAAAGCCATTGCACGGTATGTTGTAGAACACATGCAGGCTATTTCTACTATTTCTATTGCTATTTCTTGATCAACAGATTGCATTATTCTCCAATGCAATAACAGTACTGAAATTAAGGCTATAAGGGCATTAATGGGAGCCCTTTTTTTAAGTTACTGTTCACAGTAACGCATTACTTTTTGGTGTAAGTAATCAGTAAAGTAACTGAGTTACTTTTGAAAGGAAGTAACTGGTAATGGTAACTAGTTACTGGTTTTCAGTAACTAGCACAACGCTGAATATATGTAATAAAGGCTCTCCAGATAATACCCACCTCCTGCTCAGAAAGGCCATCTATGATTTCAGAAATCTCATGCTCGCTTCTTGCGATTGTCGCAGAAAGGCCTGTTCCTCTTTGTCCAACCCTGCAGGAAACAGAGACAAACAAATGTTACATTTTTATTTTTTAAATGACACATTACATTTGTATGATGAGCCAAGACTTAACAGTAGCCTCCCATTATTTTCCTTTAAAGAGGAAATTTGATTTCCCAGTTTCCGTGACAAAAGCATCACGAGTAAGCTTTGGAACTTTAAAAACGTTTTCAACAAACAGAATCAAGTACACATTATTAATACATAAGAGTCTCTTGAACAAGTAATTAACGACTTCCTTACGCACGGTCTGGCTGTCAGCTTTAAGTGCTGACATAAAAACTATTTACTTGGAACATTTCCACTGGACCTTGACCCCGTCTCCCGCCCTTCCCAGAGGCACCTAGACGACCAGCGGCTCTGCACAAAATAGGCAACTGCACACCACCGTGTACCCTGTATTTAGATGCTAGATGAACAGACATCTTAAATAATGGAAGAGACTATTTCAGTGTCACGGCTCGGTTACAGGACAAATCTAAATTATCTAAGCATCAAAAGATTTCTAGAGTAAAAATGGTTTCACTCTACAGTCTCCGTCTTTGACCACGTCCTCACACTCAGTAGATCCTTCAGGTTTATAATAACTGAGTTTACTTCAGTCCTTTGATGCTGTGCAATTTGAGGTCAGGATGTCTACTTCAAGAGCGAAACATCCACTCTGTTACCAGTATTAAACAGAAACAGTGCTGGGCAATAAGACCCTAGAAAAAGTTAGCAATATAGTTTTTCTCCTTCAAACAGCTAACGTATCTGTATAAAAGCTGAAACAATTACTCTGAAAATTAATCAGTTTTGATGATTTTCTTAAATCATAATTTTAGTAATATCCGAAGCAAAATTGCCAGAAGAAAATGACTGGTTAAAGCTCATAAAATGTAAACATTTCTCTTGTAATAACAAACTACTTTTATTAGGGTTTTGCAATTTGTTTCTACATTTAAAGGTCACCTATCATGCAATATGTAGGCAATAGCATAGGTCTCAGATATATAAAAATGTATAAAAAAACATGTCTATGAAGTGTTTTGCTCAAAATACCAAACAGATCCCTCATTCTAGCCAAGCCTCATATCCCTCTATTTCACTTCCTGTTACTAAAGTGCTGATTTGTGGTATAAAGCTTTGAAAAAAAAGAAAAAGAGGGGGCAGAGCTTATGCCTGCTCATGCGGGACCCTGCAGATACTGTCTAAAATAAATGCTGCGGTGATGAAACGCCAAAACCACATCAAGGATTATTTCTGAAACGTTATGGAGCTCAAAGGCTTTCTCTCTATTGCTGGTTTACCACAATGTGAGTTCCTTTTTATTTCCTGCTTCTTCACACATGCGCTCTCTCCAGTACTGGTTAGCTCTGAGTGTTAGCGATGCTTACTAATGTAAACAAAGGCCATATTATGTTCAAAACACGTCGGGCATTGATT
>NC_136907.1:23115937-23181854 GCF_949606895.1 Notothenia rossii | reverse complement strand
AATGCTGCCTGAAAAAAAAATGTATTGTGTTGATGTAAATCAACCAATATGCACTATAGAAAGGAGTAGAAAAAGGCGAGATTTGTGAGCTTCTGAACCAAGAACCAATATTAACAGAAACAAAAATAGGGGTATAATGTCTCTATGTGGACGGTTCACAGGTAAACCGGTTTACCTCTGGAATCGCTCCTGTTGTTCTCTCTGCTTGCGGATCTCGGGGAATTGCCTTTCGTAATACTCCCGTGTTCTGCCATCTTTGGCTTTGCGTCTGGGGTTATTCTCCATTCGATCAACCTTCTTCTCCCACGCTTCCATCAGCTGGTCGTAGCGCTGGCAGATCTTCTGTTCCTGTGAGCACAGTGTGGGAAACCAATGGGATATCAGGAGTGGGTTCCTGGCCTCTATCACTATAGTAAGAGCCAAAATGTCTTCCTGCCAAACCATGAGCCAAAAAGAACCTTTTTGTATACAATATATATAAATAAAATCTGCATGTACACCGTTCTTTTAAACCACAGACTGTAATGCGGATTAAAAGGGTATTGAGATATGTCAGTCCTATAAGTTTGACCTCCTTAGAGACTTACTTAAAAATAAAGGCTTTTTTGGGAAAAACCTTTCAAATAGATTTCCCTGAATGAATACAACTGATTCTAAATTACAGTACATGCAATTTGTATTATGGTATATGGATTCTCAGGTTTCTATTGAAGCAATAGTCAGCGCTCAGTTTTTTGAAGGTACAGTAGATGAAACACTTCGGAGCTGTACTAAATAGTTTGAAGCTTCTTTTGCAACATTGAAAAACTGAAAATGTTTAGATTTGACAGTTTTTTTTGCATGTCTATTCAATCTGTTTTAACCTGGTAATTATGCAGACCAACTGCACATGGCAGCTGTGATGTTGTATGTTAATCTTTTAAATAACCGCCTAACTCAGCATCCTGACTAAGGCACAGCTTTTTTCCGAAGCAGCTTTTCTGTTGACAAATAGTTTTCAAGTGCTTGTTTAGTGGGAATGCTGTTAACATGTTTAGTGGGAATGCTGTTAACAGCATTCCAACTAAGTGTTCTTCTACGCACGAAAAGTTTATTATCCCGCCGACTTATTTTGCCACGCTTCTTCTCCCGCATTGAACATCGCAGAAACTCTGTTCAAACATCAAAACGTTCAGCTCGGTCGGGAATGGATGGCTATTACTTTTCTCATTCATAACTTTCATAATTCCAGAGATACATACCATAATTCCACACAATTTTAACATTTGAACTTTAACATTGCGCAGCTCGTTAAGGCAGAGTGCGTGATGTCAGAGTTAGAGTGGAGGACAGTTTGAAATGTGCCTTCTAAAAAATTTTTTAAATAGCCATAATTCCTAAACCCTAAATTCCTGAGACATCATTTTTCATGACAAATGTAGGAAAACATCCCGTAGCTTGAAAAATGACAAATAATTAAGCAAAAATAATTAAACAAAGTGCCTCTTGAGGGCATGAAGTGACAAAAACGTTCAACATGTCTCCATTAAAGCCCATTGTAATTTCAGGCAGATATTTCCTCACAGCAGCAGCCGCACACCTTTAGTTAAACTGCCAAAAAGGCCACATTATTAACCCGAAAGTACACACAAATTACACTTCAGATACTCAACTTCCTTGACATGCTTCACGTTTTGAAATTTCACAGATATCTGTTACGGTTCTTCCACAAAACGTTCACATGTAAGAGGTTCATCTCTCATTCAGAACAATGAAGCCTTTGAAGTCTAGGCACCTCGTTAGCTCAACTATACACACCTGTGCAATGGAACACGATGATGTCATCACTCCAACTGACATGCTCAGAGCAGCAGACTTCAGATAGCAGTGTGCAAACAGTCCAGCCGTGAAGACATCTACAGGACAGTTTTGAGATGTCTTCAAATGCCGTTGCCATAGCAACACAATGCTCGCCTTGAAACACGATTTTCTCATAACTTCAGTGAAAATACTCCAAGCAGCCCAGAACTTCACAGGATTGGTAACGATGCAGCCATCAACGTATCTAAGCGTAGTATGGGGTGTCATCAAATGCCTTTGCCATGGCGACGGACCACTCGCCATGAAACATGATGTCGCTATAAGTCCAATGGACACGGTCCAATCGTCCCCCAATCTTCACTTGTATATCAACGGTCCATGCCTCAACAGCTCTACGCCAAATTTGAGATCTCACCATATGCCGTTTCCATGGAAACGCATCCCTCGCCATAAAACATGATGTCGCTATAACTCCTATGCAAATGTTCAAAAAGTGCTCAAACTTCACAAGTGTGCTAACAGTCCAGCTGTGAAGACATCTACGGGACAGTTTTGAGATTTCTTCAAATGTCGTTGCCATGGCAACACAATGCTCGTCTTGAAACACGGTTTTCTCATAACTTCAGTGAAAATACTCCTAACAGCCCAAAACTTCACAGGTTTGGTAACAATGCAGCCATCAACGCATCTAAACGTATTATGAGGTGTCATCAAATGCCGTTGCCATGGCGACAGATCATTCGCCATCAAGTTAGTTCAGAAGTTTGCGGTTAAAATATTCTGCTGCTATTCCAAGCCTTTTCACTTTATTTTCTTCTCTCATCACACATTCAAGCCCCCAGTGTTCATGTATCATTTCAATCTAAATTATTCACTTTTTTTCTTACACATTACATTTCAACAGTTTAGCGTCAGATTTTCAGCATAAAGCATTCCCACTAGCAATTTCTTCAGGAATTGCATTCTCTAGTTTAAATTGGTGTTTCAATGAGCACTAAGCCATGAGGTGAAGGGGTGGAAGGGTTCACATATTAAGTTAAGATATGGAAAGACTCCTTTATTGGGAGGACAATACAGCTTTGTATTGTCCACTCTCTGCAGCAGGGGACCAACAATTCACCTTCCTCTTGGCACTTAGCCATTTGCACTCTGCCATTGTTCAGAGACCAAAGGGTCCGTTTCCGACAGGGAACAGGCAAAGAAAGGTAGGTTGCACTAAGCCATTGCAATACAAAAAAAAGCCCTGTTGTTGTTTCAACATGGGGTGATTCTGAAATATTTAAATTTGCTGGATAGTAAGAAAAAAGCCAGAGGGACAGTCGATTGGCTGGCGTATTTCTCTGTTATTCAATGTGACCATATTTATTGTTATGCTGGCAACAAAAGCACTTCTTGGCCTGCACAATACTTTTCAACAAACAGGGGAAACCAAGGCATTTCCTGTAGTACAAATACATCAAGGCATTATTTCTATAAGCCATGCTAAAAGCAGGATGGCAAATGGGGTCAGTTGGTTCACCACTCTGCTTAAGACTGAAATATGTCAACAACTTGAGTGCCATGAACTTTTGTAGTCCTCCATGGTCCTTAGAGAATAGCCGCCTGTAGTGGCTGGTGGTTTAATTAAAATGTTTTGAAATTACTTTGGTGGTCCCTTAAATGTTATTATCACATCAAACTTTTAATTGTCTAACACTTTTGTCTAATACCAAAAAGTTAATAACACTCCCATCACTCTTAGCTGTTATTGTTTTTAGGGTTAATTAGCTAATGCTCGCAAAAAAGCATTTAGCTCAAGTACATCCTTACAGAGCTGCAGATTCTAAGACTATAAAGCATTGTCACTGCAGCCCTAATTTTTTGTCACACTACACAGACACCTCGTAATTACATTACATGTTACTTGTTAGACGCTTTTATCCAAATCCCCACAGGAGCAATTTGGGGTGAAGTGTCTTGCCCAGGGACACAACGACATGCTGACTGCAGTGGAGTTTGAACCTGCGACCCCCTGATCCCAACACCAAGGCTCTATCCACTGCACCACACGCCTCCCTTACAGGAGTTTCTTTTTAATATGTATTAGATACAAGTACATTTAAGATGACAAGCAATATAAAAGCAGAGTTCTCTCCGGGTGTGTGACGCATACAAAAATTGCAAATGTAATAGTATATCTAGTGTGTCAATATTACATAGGCTTAAGTAAACAGGGAAGATACCACTTATCAAAAGCTTTAACAATCCCAATAATATTGCGCCCGGTCAGCTGAAGGCAGCAGAGTGCAAACAGTCGACCAGGTATGGCGTGACAACCATAGGTGACAACACGACTATGGAAATGGGTGGAGCCTCTAATGTGTCTTGTGTCCAGAGTCCCGACACAAACACATAGAACTTCCACAATGCTTATCTGATAGCCTGGGACACTTACCCTCTGTTTACGAGCGTGGTTCCTCCTCTTAAAGAACAGAATCAGCTTCTTCCTCATCACTTGGTTGCTGAAAGAGAACAATACTTAAAATCAGTAAAAATATGATATTACTGTGTTTACCAGAAAAGGTTTGGGTATTTACAATAAGGCATATGAAGCAGGCTAACACAAAAATAGTATTGTCCCAGAAGATACTCCAGCAACAAAACTTAGTCAGTACAAAGGGAAGTCTGGGAATCTACTTCCAGGAAGAAAAACCCACTCTTTTTAAATAGTACTATTGTAATAAAACCTTAAAAATAGTTAAGAATGGATTTATCTCCATTGACCGACTAATTCTCTATATTAAAGCTGCTATTAAAAGCTGCAAATGTACACAATTAATTAATATGCAGAAAATGTATCTGCAACAACTTTGATGAATGAGTGTTTTTTTAAGTAATAGCTTGAGCAAAAATGCCAAAAGAAAAACACTGGTTCCAGCCTCCAAGATGGGAGTTTTTGCTGTTTCTGTCTTCTGATAATAAACTGAATTTCTTTGTGTTTCGGACTGAAAGTTAAAAATAATAATAATGGCAGACAGTTTAAATATGTAAACTTTGGCTCACAAGAATTGTTGTGTTTTTTTTTTTACAATTTCTGGACATTTTCAGACAAATTGATGAATTAAATAATTGAGGAGGTAATTGTCAGATTAATCTTTAATGAAAAGTAGTCCCTTCAAGTAGTACAAGTTTTCCATCTGAAAGTGTGTTAACGAATTGAGCTTGATTTATTTTCCAACACATTTTCAAATGGATAATTGACATCACTGTTTTTTTTTTGCACTGCTGCAGCTAAAACAAACTGAACTAGGGCTGTGCAATTAACCGTATTTTAATCTCGATTACGATTTTGGCTTGCAACGATTATGAAAACAACGTAATCGAAAAAAACGATTATTTTGCTGCATTCCCTTTCGGAATGATGCTCTCAATTTTTCTTGCGTTATACATCCTGCAACCCCCCCCTCCCTAAAAGCCCTCTCGGCCAGGTTGTGTTGTGACTTGCCGGTCTATTTAATAAATCCATATAAACACGTTACAAGGGAAGCTTTAGTTGCCGTGTCTTTATTCTCCGGTCTCTAGCGTTCAGTCAACTTTCACTAACCTCGTCAAGCCGGAGCCTCTTAACTACTTCCGGTTTCCGGGTAAGGGGTTACCAAAATAAGAGTACTGCGTGTAGCAGTATAATTAAACATTACAGGTTGTGAGTGACATTAGTTATCATATTTATATATGTTTAGTAGGTTGTGGAAATGCGCTCCAAAATATTTGTAATCTTCTTTATTGGTATTTATTATTTTGATATTATTTATTTAAATGTAGATATAAATGTATAATTTAATATTTTGATTGGTTTTTCAGTTGAATTATACTTAAAGTTCAGGTTAATCAACTGTTAAAAACATACTGTTCAGATTATTATTTTTCATTTGTTTTAAAGTTCAATAAATGCATGTTTTCAAAGTCAATTAATAATCGTATTTAATAATCGTGATATCAATATTGACCAGAAATAATCGTGATTATGATTTTTGCCATAATCGCACAGCCCTACTGTGAAATCTTTTGCTGACGCATGATGGGGGCGGTAGGGAGAAAATATTTGGGCCGGCCCTGATAGTGTTTACATTCACAAAGAGGGGTCTTCGTTTAAATGGGTCGCTCTCCTGTTTCAAACTGAGAAGACTCTTATCATAAATGGCCTGACCTTAAACCCCTTAACTAGGAGGGATATCATTTGCGATAATAAAGGGGTGGCAATCTGGTGACTCATTAAAAGAAAGAAATATCAGCTAGGTTTATCATGCTGATGTCAGCACTCTCTCTTCAGCTTAGATGGTCCCTATGCCAAAGCTGACAGATGTTCATGAAATTCATCCGTGGAATTAGATACTCACGTCTTGATGTTGTCATGGTACACCTTTGTGTCTGATGGCTGATTGTAGAGGGGCTAAGAAAGGAACAATCAGACAAGGGAAAGACAGGGAGTTAATCATTAGCCTTTGGGCAAGCAGTAATATCTAACCTGCTACTGAGCTCAGCATAACCGTCTCCATATGCAAGGACGAAACACATAATCATCTGTTCAAAAACATACCAGCTCAACCTTAGGACCAAAGCCTTCCAGGACTTTATGGGCCTCTTCAGCTTTTTTCTACAAAAAAAAAAGAAGAATCATGAATTAGAAGACCTACAATAATGAAGAGAAACTGTAGTTTCAGCCAAAACAAAAAAACGTTACACCTGGTAAACAATCCATTTTACAAATCACTATGTGGGTTGTATTCGTATAAATGTAATACTTCTGTGATGTTACTGGCTACAGCATTAATAGAAGCTTATATTAATCAAGTAGCTACACATGGACAGGCTTTTGATAAATGCTTTTACAATTATTACAGCAATTCAATTTGTCCAGTTAATTAACTAATCAGGGGTGTAGTCTCTAACATAGGACTAAAAGATTCAGGTAAATGTATAAAGTCAAAATAAACTAAGATTACAATGATAAAAGTGAGCAACTGCAAACGGCTTAGAGAAGCAAGAATTTCACACGAAAATGTGCGCCTGCCGAGGTATAACCAATAGGGTTGGCTAGTGACAGGGACATTTCTTGGATCAGTGAAGACTGGAAGCTTTTTCAAGCTCATCAGAACAATACTGAATAACTCTTTATTTTCCCTTCCCATAAGTGTCATCTTCAGACTCTGAAAAACAAACACAGCTGCCAGACGAATGATGTACATGGTTGGGAGCAGCTTCGCAGCGTGAAGGGTTAATAGCTAACTGAGGAGGAAGGCGTGTCTCAGCGCTTTCCTGCCACAACAATGTCTGACAGACACGAACCCCAGTGTCCTCCAAAAAACCCTCACCCACTCATTTCCCTATTGTTTAGCTGAAACACAGATAAGGATGCCTGCCCCTGAGCTTTACTAAAACTAAATGTAATAACATTTTAAAAAAAGAATTGAGGAAATGGACATTTCTGCCAAAATGAAACTGCAGTAAACATGGTTAACTTCTAGAATAATATATAAATCATGCATGAACCTCTGTGCATTCCAACATTTTTTTTTTTATGAAAAGGAAAAAAAACATTGCTTTGCAAAATGCTGTGTTACAACAAATCTGGGGCGAGTTTCACAAACATTAAAGCTATATCTCATGATGAACCACACTTTTTATGGAACAAAGTATCAATAGAGACATTCGGTTAACTCCTATATTTCCTGCAAGTGCTCCAACAATAAAAGCCTCCCACTAGTTTGAATTTAAAAGGGGCCATACTTGTGTTTGTTATATAGGTTTTTGTGCATGCTAAAATCCCAAAGTTCCCTCTGGAGTGAGTTTCAATAGCATCAGCAGTATCTTGACTAACATCACCTAGCTGAAAGAAAAATAAGAGTGATACAGAAAACAAACTTGCACCATAGAGAGAAAATAAATCACCAAACCATAGAGATTCAGTAAGAAGAAAATACATTACTGAGAGCAGAGCAAAGAAGACTTAAAGACACATGTTCAGCCTTCAGTTTAGTGCAAAATAACTTGGTTTTAAGAGAGGAAACTTTCCCATCTTGGCCATGGTCGCCATGGTTATCCCCTGCTGTGAGGCGCTTGGCGCGGCTCTGTACAATTTTAGCTGGTTAACCCTGGCTGTTTGAAAAGCAAAAATAGCTTCTTCTAACTTTGAATAATCATAGAGATGAGAACAAAATAAATAGCTGCAACACAAACAACATGGCCATAAAAGTGTTGTTGTGTCATTGATGACTGACCCTGTTTTCATCGTAGATGATCTGGACTATGCTGCGATGCTTGTGCTCCACTGGGGGAGGGGTCGCTGGCCTTTCTGGCTCCATCGGCTTTGCTGCTTCCTCTTCCAGTTGTTGCTAAGAGACAACAAACACATTTTGACCAATATCACACAAGACGAAATACACGGAAAAATAGAGGCAATAGAGGCCTCTTTTCTTATCATGACTGTAATCAACATTTTGTATGATTTTTATCTGTATTCCTTTTCACGTGGGAAAAGTTAAGGAAAGGAGAGATGCAGCTACACTAATGTGATCTCAGTTTATGATAATATAAGGCCATGCAGGTATGGTCAGATTACTTCCTCTCTCTCTTGTTCAAGTTTTTTTTAAAGAACTGCAGGCTTGAACTGGTGAGTATTTGGAAGGTCAATGTTTACGAGTTAAAGGTTATGTCAACTACCAGGTTACAGACACGAGATTAAGAGTTCCTGAAATACCTTGAATAAACAAATAAATTCCTAAACGACTTGGGAAAAATGCAGACTGGATAAACTCTCCTAGCAAAACTCATCTCACATTCCTTTCTAACGAGGTGGATTTCAGGAGAAAAAAAATGGCATAAAAACAGCCACAAACTGGATTAAACAAAAGCTTATCCACACAGAAATATTTTCTTGTGAAGAAATAAGCCTGTAGAAAGTTCAGCACCTTATTTGTACATTGATGTACAGGAAATGATAGGTACAGGATTATTAGGCCATAGATCCTTAAAGGTATCTAATAGCCCAAATTATGAGATAAAAAAAATCAGAAGCAGACAAAGTGCAAGCCAAAGCTCTGTGTGCTGACAGTCTGTTAACATGAACACCAGAGATCACAAGGTCCAAAGACTGCTGGAGAAGCATGGAAGCTAGCTGCACATTAAGCCGACAACAACTCGTTATCTTTACAATATATAATTCAAAGAGGGCTGAGCAACATGTAGGAAATCAAATTTTCCAATATTTTTGGCAAAATACTTGTTGTTGTGACGATAGTTAAGGGTTGACCATTGAAGCGTTCACAAGTTATTTACTCAGTGAACATTTTTTAAACAATTATCAGCAATGCGGATTTATTGAATCATAATATAACAGTTACAAACAGTCTGATGAATTTGGAAAATGACATCACTGTAATGCAGCCTTAAAAACCAAGAGAGGACGACACTCAAAAATCAAAGACAATATCTAGTCTCATATCATAATATCAACATATCGACCAGCCTTAAACTGAATTTGTAACTGGATTGGTAACTTGAAAAAGCTGCTGGATAAAAAAAAAGATACAAATGCCAACTAAACACATTCATGTCAATGTAAGCAAAAAATACCTTTGACATACAAATTAAGTAAATCCTGATATTTTAAATCTAAAGCATAACACAAGATATCAAATCAACATGTTTACAGCATTTATTTGTTGTTTTAAAGTACATGAGGATTAACAACTGTTCATTGGCGTTCTTAATTTTTTTTCGAATTAGTTCTTGCCTAATTAAAATAGCAATTGAAATGACTTGTGCAATTTGTTCTAAAACCTCAAACATGATGTTGAGTTTACCTGCAGAGACAACGGTTTAACAAGGTAACCAACCTGCTTTTTCTTTAGCTTGAAAATCTGCTGCTCCACTTTAGCGATCTCTCGGTCCACACGGTCCATACTCTGGATCAGCTCCTCCTTGGACAGTTTAGAGGGAGAAGCGTCCTGGTCATCCCCCATGTGTAGTGCATGTCCTCCTTGGGAAGTGGACTCTACTTTGACAGAGAACTGAGAGTCCTGGCGAAAACAACAGGGATAATTGAGTTAGAATGTAACTACAGCTAAAGATCTGTAGAAAACAAAATGATTCTATCCAGTTCTGCAGATATCAACTGTGAAAGTGAACACACAGTCAGAGAGGGATTGTCCGGAAGAGCCTACATTTTGGTTTTGGTATTTAACTATTGCCTCGTTCCAACTGCATGGTTCTGCTTGACTCAACTCACTTTTGGTACCAGGTCCTTTTATCTATTTGTTTTCCACTGCAGATGGTACCCCCTCACTGTAGGCGGGATTATCCGTTGATAGAAACGCCATGTGAAACTCCTTTGAAATCATCTTCAACGTGACACTTGCTTTCTATATCGACATCCAAAGAAAGGTTTGCGTTGTCTTCAATTGTACCACCAAGCGAACAGCGTCCTATTGCAGACAGCCATTTCTTTATTTTATATCTTGGTCGAGTTAATACTATACTAGTACTACCATTTATTTTAGTGGTGGTTTTGTGCAGAATTTCCCACGCATAGCAAACACGATTGTCTCGAGCCAATTATGGCGCATTTCCATTGCAGGGCCTCGCTCGGCTTAGTACGGTATAGTTAGGCCTTGTTAGGCCCCGTTAGGACTGGCTCACTTTATGCTGCGTTTCCATTACAGTTTAATAGCTGGGGCATTAACTATAGTAACGCAGTGTAGGCGGAGCCCTGACGTCATCTCCAATGCGAACCACAGAAAAACAACATCAGCTGTTAGCTGTTAGCACTCAAGCTCACAGCTCCTCATATCTGTTCAGAAACTAGACAAAAGTTAAACAAGTACAAACCACTTGTTTGATGTTTATTTATGTCTGTATAGGCCGTTGTTGTGAGTGTGGACGGTCGGAGCATATACAACGTTAGCTTAACCAATCTCCATTCAGAAAACACGCATTTTAAAAAGGTTTTTCGCCTGCCGTCCGTCTGCAGACAAAGCATTAATTCATGGTTTTTACTAACCGGTATCAGTATGTTGTTACTTCGGCATCATTTTGAAACGTGTATTACAATTAAATCACGGTCAAACATGTTCATTGCGTTGTAGTTGTAGCCCCCTTGCCAGCGATTCTCTCTCTAGTTTAGCATACTCAGGCCGACTCAGCCTGGTTGTTGGCCCGCTAAGAACCTCGATTTTATGGGGCCAGAGAAACTGTGAAATAGTACCCGCTAGCCGGTACTACGCCAAGTGGAAACGCAATCAAAAACGGTACGCTTAAACCGCGCTGTAGTGGAAATGTGCCATTAGTGTTCTGAATTGTTTATCTCCCATTTCTATTATTGGCTTAGCTCACTTGGAACCTCGACCCAGTTGTTACCAAAATATGACCAGGTACCATCCACGATTATTTAGGGGAAAACCCAAAAAAAGCAAATCAAGTTGAGAGCTGTTTCATACCATTAGTGGGCTCGGGCATATTTCGAGTCAGAAGTTATTTTTTGACGAGAGGGCTATGAAATTCTCAGCATGTGCTGTAAAACAAACTATAAACAAGCAAAGAGTCCCTGGAGTGTTTGTTACTGTAAGGGCAAAAGCTTGACATAGACCAAAGGGTCCTTTCTGTTTTGCAGAAGTCGTTGAAGAGGAACAGAGCCCACCTTTTTGACGTCTGCAGAGGTTCTCAGACTGTCCTGTACTGAATGGCCTATGGGCATGAGAATCCCCCCGGCAGTGGAAGGTGTTCGTGAGATGTGAGCCTCGGCAACAGTCTCCATGCGAGGGCGTTTAGAATCCAAGGCCTCATGCTCAGACTGCGCCGAGTGAAACTGCTGTTCGTAACCATGGCGTCTCTCTGGAGGCCTGCAAGTAAACAATACATATTCAAATAATATCAGAAGCTAGATCTCGTTGTGCAGATGAATGTTTCCCTAACTGTAATCATGAGAGTGTGCTGAAGGAAAAAACGACACTCTAATACAGATTGTTGGGGCGACTGTAGCTCAGGTGGTAGAACAGTCATCCACCAACATTTAGATGTGTCCTTGGGCAAGATACATAACGCCAAATTGTGTCAATATGTGTGAATGTCTGCCTGAACAGGTTGCACCTTGCACGGCTGCCTCTGTATGAATGTGTTTGAATGCAATATATGTACCCTTATATAAAAAATGTAAAGCCTTACCTTTCAGTTCCAGGGTGGAATTCAGACAATAACGATGGTCTCCTTCGACCCTGAGCATCTTGCATGTGAGTCCGATAGTCTGGGATGGAGAAATCCTGAAAGCAAGAGATACACACAAAAACACATATTTAAGCAAATCAAACAAGGTCACAAAATACCTAACGGTCTAAACTAGAGCCCACTCTGCTCTGATTGCTTAGCTGGCCGGCTCTATTGTCATTTGTCAACCGCTTAGAGACATCCTGCCTCACATACAATGTGTTTCAGCGCTAGCCAATAGAAGCGCAAATGTTATGTAGTGATGTCACTATTTTACGAAAGTAAACAAAGGAGTCCAATCGAGGCTTATCAGGCGGGGAGTGTGTGTTGGAGAGACTTTTCATCCTTTGCAGTCCATTTACATGCACAAAACCTATACAACACACTACAGGAAAGGTTATGCAATTATAGTAATTATGAGTCCCTCCTGCAAAGCTGCAACTATAACAAAGCACTTTGCAGATAAAGCATCTGAATCATTATGACAGATAGGCGAATCCTGTCGTCACCGGGCAACACATCTGTCTTATGCAACAGATACACTCCAGTTTTCATCAATACAGCCGTCCACAGTTGCTCTTACACATAGGAACGGTTGCATTCCCCCCACCCCCTTCTCTCTCCCTCCTCATTTCCTGTATTCTCTCTGCTGTACTCAATCTAATAAAAAGGCAAAAAGCCTAAATGGACTATATGAGCATTTTACCAGTCAACAACAGCAGTTCTGAGTGTAACATGAAGACATAATGTGAGCATTGTGACTTCTTATGGCTTAATATTCAAAATGTATTTGTTGTGTTTAGCCCTGAATGTAAAAAAAAAAACGAGGTTCTCAAGATTATCATTACAGGAGGAAATGTAGAATAATAACAGAATAGGAAGCAAGGCAAATCTTTGCCTCATTAGTCAAAGCACAATGAAGTTACTGGAACCACTAACGCTGCGCCTATCAGGTTAACTAAAAATAATTTCTTGATGTCAAGAAAATGATTAAAACCTTAGTAAATAGTAAAAGCTTTGATCCCCAAAAAAAAAAGGATTGGGTAAAGAAGACATAAATGTTATCAGTGTCCAAACAAACCTGAACAAGCAATTGCAGGAAACATTTCATATCAGTTTTGTCCCAGATGGAAGCAAACAATCCAAATGCCCAGAAATGTCCCGCAGACAGTTTTCTGTGAAAGTTAGCTTCTAAGAAGTATTTCATTCCAAAATGGATGACAAACATCATCCACTATTCACTACAGTCAAATCAACATGTGACTGATGTGAGCTGCATAATTATGATAAGAATATCCCAAATATGTGTTGAGTATTTAGACCAGGATCATTGCGATTTGTTTACCTTAATATAATTTTAACATGACAAAAAACTGAATTTATGTAAGAATTAAAGGTTATTTAAGAATTAAATGTTCTTCTTCATAAGAAAATAGAGTCCCAAAACATGCTCATAAACGTAATCAAATGAACTCTGGTTAATCAGGTTAGTTATTGCAGCCGAGTCCAAATTACTTCCTTTACAAAATGTGGTTGAATCTAGCTTAAATCTGTCATTGGGATGTGATCCGACATAACTATAGGCGCTTTCACACCGGAGTACTTTTTCCAGTATAGTTCTTGAAATGTTGCGTTCACAACAAAGAAATCCGGAACTAGAACTTAGTTCATGAGAACCTTTTCACCCCCTTTGTAGTCCCTGCTAGAGAGCAGGTACTTTCATGGGAGAAAAATGTTCCCATTTCTGATTGGCTGGGCGAATTGCAAACCACGGCCCGTGAAACTCCGAAAAGTTTTGTGAAGCCAACATTGTATTTTATGGCATTAGCATTAGCATTAGCCCAGCGCACCAACGGAGACAGACTAACTTATGGCAACACAAAAGAAAACATGGGAGCGGTGGAGATGAGGAGGTGTCGGCGTTCTGGCGATTTACTCGGAAGGCTTCAGTAGAAGCTGCTGGGAGTCCCAGCAGCTTCTACTGAAGCCAGTCCCCAACTCCGGGGACTTCCGGCCGGGGACTTCGGGTGGCAGTATAAGCCGTGAAGTTTTTTGCGGCCTGCCAGTAAACCCAAAGCAGAAGAAGAAGAAGTGAAGTCAGCGGCTTCATTTGAGTAATACTCCCTCAGGGACTTATTCCGGTGTGAACGCGATCTGCCCTTTAGTTCATCAGAACTAAAGAGTTCTGATGAACTAAGTATTGGGAACTAAGTATGAAAAAGTAATTGGTGTGAAAGCGCCTAATCACAATGCATTTTCTTTAATTAAATCCTGAGCAAGATATATAGAGGAAACTACAGTAAAAATGTAGCTCTGAGCAGCCATACTGCTAATGTTTGCAATTTATAATATATGGTAAATGTGTTTCCTGTTTAGTACCACTTGTGCTAAACATTTAGATGTTTTGATTTGACTTGACTTTATATTCTCATGAAGTGCTAGGGCTGCACGATTATTGCGATATGATTCGCAATATTATAAAGAATTATAATTTTCGAAAATTTATTAAAATAAAAATATGATAAAATGTTCACGGTGTGGTAGTATTTGTGCCAAACAAGCATTTATTTTTTCGTCTGTAAGCTTCCATATTTTTGTACTTATTGTGTATTAGATATTGAACTAGATCATATTGTAGTTGTAATAACATTTGGATAAATTCTAGCCCTACACTTCGCTCAATATTAGAAAAAAAAGAAAACTCAATTCAGATGTAGGAATCCAAGATGACGCTGTGTGTCACTCACACCCTTAGACATACAACTATTACACACAGCAGTGAATTTACATATTAGCTTCCAATGACTCGGAGTAAAGTCAACACGTAAAAGCCTTCAGTGTTGAGCGTGAGAGCCCAGTTATGATAAGACAAACTCATCAGTTGTCTCAAACAAGAATGCAGAAGGAAGTTATTTTACCTGCTGGTGGCGTGAGCCGGTGAAGGAGTACTGGACAGAGTGTGCTGGGTAGCGACCCTGCTCGTTGCCGAAGCTCCCCTGGGTGGGGGGGTAGCCCGAGCTGCTGGACATCCTGGCTCAGTGCTAGCTGCTGCTGGCTCAGAGACACTAGCTAGACCATGTTTGGAGAAACGAACCACCTGCAGCAAGACAAAAGCATCGTATTTATTATTTGAAAGTCACCTTTAAGACAGTAAGATTAATACTGCAGCCTCTGTTTTAATTGAGTTAATATATATTTTCTAGGACAGCACTACAGCAATGCGGACAATGCTAACACACAGCACTGTTGTAGTCAAGTCACCAATTCACGAGTCCAAGTCACTCTCGAGTTACCACTCTTCGAGTCCAAGTCACTCTCGAGTCACCGCTCTTCGAGTCCAAGTCCGAGTCACCAAGGGTTGGCCAGTGTTTCCCCTACCATTGTCTTGGCGGGGCGCTGTGCCCTGCCAACGGAGCCCCGCGCCCTGCCTGAAATTCAAGGTGTTTTTTTGTTTTTTTTAAATATATATATATACATAGCACCAAATTGCAACTGAAGTAATCTATCTACGGTATCTACGTATAAACTACAACAATGCAGTTCATAGTTTTGATATGAACTATAATATATATGCCTATAGTTTTGTGGTAACGTTCACGCCACTAATGACAATAGTGTAGGCATACTGCTGCTGTGAGTTGCTAGCCTAACTCTAACCTGTGAACGTTACCACAAAACTATAGGCAATATTATTGTTCATAACAGGTAATGTCAAAGCTATGAACTGCATTGTTGTTTAGCTGCAATATAGGCTATATGTAACATCTAACATTTACAGAAGTCACCTGTAATAGTTAGCTTATGTAGCTGACGCTCAAAGGTCCCTTATTATTGTTTTGTCCTTTTTGAAGAGTGTTTAATGTAGGCTTGAACTTTGTTTTATTTTGTAAAAATGATAAGAGTTGTCTTTCCGGAAGTCATGTGACCTCTTGCCCCGGATGTTTATATTGTGTTTGTGTGCGGTAAAAGTGTCAACGATGTGATAACGTAATTCTACTGCTGATCTACTAGGCAAACCCGTTTTTTGACGGTGTTTCATGATTGTGCAAAGAAGAGAATAAACGTGATTGTGGACATCAGTTCGATGCGTACTGTAATGTTCTTTCAAGACCAGAGTAGTTACACCTTATTTAGGACTAGATGCCGTTTGCATGGTGGAGAGCAGCAAGGTGATGAAGGGACCTTTGAAGACAGCGCCACTGCAGCACATGCGCACTTCTTATCTCATAATTATGACTTTTTATCTCATTATTTCGACTTTCTTATCTCATGACTTTTTATCTCATTATTTCGACTTTCTTATCTCATGACATTTTCCTATCTCATAATTATGACTTATCTCATTATGACTTTTTATCTCATAATTTCGACTTTCTTATCTCATTATGACTTTTTATCTCATAATTTCGACTTTCTTATCTCATAATGACTTTTTATCTCATATTTTCGACTTTCTTATCTCATGACTTTTTCTATCTCATAATTATGACTTTTTATCTCATTATGACTTTTTATCTCATAATTTCGACTTTTTTATCTCAGAATTATGACTTTACATGGGGATTTTATTTTTTTTCAAGTGGCGGAAATGGGCTTCTATAAAAAAAATATAGCACCAAATTGCAACTGAAGTAATCTATCTACGGTCACTTTTCACATTGAACATGTGCTCTTTTATTAAATAAACTAAACGCCTATGTTATTTATCCAATGTGCATGTTTCAGTGTCCACTGCCTTGCGTATTCACATTCTCCCTCCGCTCTGTTTCTGAAGGGCGGGGCTCCGCTCCCCCACACACACACACGCGAATGCACACACTCACAATCAGAGACAAGAGCGGAGGAAAGGAGGAGAACAACAGCTCTGCTGTCTGCCCGTTTGTGTCCCCCCACAGTTTCAAATTCGTTTATTATTATTTTTTAACCGCAAGCCGTTATCGTCACGGGAGAAGGACACACACAGCCTGCCCAGGTGGACGCGCGTGAACGCGACAACGAGTGCGCATTCTAAAAATAGCTCACAGATGGTGAGCAGGTACCGCGGTTTTGAACTACAGTATTGAATTTGACAGAAAACAACAATCAAACGCCATCAGAAGAATAGTCTAATGAGTTGGGTGAAAAAAAAGACAGGTGATGTGAGTTGGTTTATTCAGTAAATTAGCTCAGGATAATTGGATGTTCTGTCACTTGTTGATGTGAGGCTAATGCAGGATTTGCTAGCTTGATGCTACCGGCATTTAGCGGCAGTGACTCAACAAATTGCCACTTAAAATTTATCGTCAGCAATGTATGACAAGCAGACTGCTTGTTTAATGTTAGACTCACACACCAATAGCTCAATATGATCATAACACGATTGCTTTCATATCAGAGATCAGATGAGGTGGAGCTGCCTTCAGCAATAGAGGATGAGGCAGAGAGAAGCAGCAGCAGCAGCACAGGGTTGCAGCAGGTATGTTATATGCTGTAGTTAGGTGATTTAAATGTATCAATGAAAGGAAGAAGTGTAGGCTACATGATAAGAAGGAAATACAGTTTGAATTAAAGTAATAAAGTACAGTGTAACACTGTACTTTATTACTTTTTAATGTACAAATACTTTGTTACTGTACGATATCAATAACAATAATCCACAGCTCCTCTCTCTGCTCCAGAGGATAAAAAAAATCTGAGTGCCCCGAAAAAAAAATCGGGGTACCCGAGCAGCACCCTGCCAAGGCAGTAAACCTAGGGGAAACACTGGATGCTACTCAATCGGAAGCTGTTGGTACCTGTTCATGTGGATAGTTATGTCAATTGTAATCCCTGTAATGATGCTGTAAGATGTCCTTTTGTTGTTCTGTTTATGTTTTTTTGATGTTTCATGTGGAACCTACTTGAGCAGGTCTCCCTTGAAAAAGAGATCAATGATCTCAATGGGATACACCTGATAAATAAAGGTTTGAAATTAAATGAAATTAAAGGGAGAGTCGTAGTCGAGTCCGAGTCATCATTACCTGGGTTCGAGTCTGAGTCCAAGTCCGAGTCACCCAAGGAGTGTCCGAGTCGAGTCCGAGTCATCATTACCTGTGTTCGAGTCCGAGTCCGAACTATATTTAAAATGAGTTTCCTTTTAGAGAAGTGATTATATTTGTATGCCAATATTTTCCTATGGTAAAGTTTTCGTTTTGCACTTTTATTTTGGTAGTAATAAGATTGGGACTCTTATTTTGAAGGAACTTGTATGGTTAAATCAGTTTACATATAAAGATTGAGCCCCAGAAACCACATGGCTACTTAGCATGCAAAATGACATCATTCTGCATGTTAAGTAGCCATGTGCTTTATCCATACAGCACAATGCAGGGTGTGTCTCTAGACATCTTTAGACTGGAATATCTGGGCCCAGTACGTGAACTCGCCTCGCAGGTGCACACGCCAGGATAGTGGACATCAGACTCCAGAGAAAACTTGCTCGAGTCCAAGTCCGAGCGTCAATGTACAAGTCGAGTCCGAGTCATTGTGGGGGGGAAAATTCAAGAGTCTGAGTCCAAGTCAGCATACGCGAGAATTCACGAGTCCGAGTCGCGTCAATCAGTGCGCGAGTCCGAGTCACGAGTCCCTAAAATCGGCACTCGAGTCCGACTCGAGTGCGAGTCCAGGACTCGAGTACTCCTTCTCTGACACACAGTATTCATTTATTTGTATTATACTCACAATACTGACCCCAGGTGTCAATATTGAGGCCCAGAGTGAATATTATGGGTGTAGTAATGTCTTTTATGACAAAGGGAAGCAGTCGTTATGACCTTGTATCCAATAAAACTATCTTATCCCCATCCAGACATGACAACGAGGAGGCTGTTCCTTTCATGATAATACATTTCAGAAAGTCAGACGCTTCTTGAAAATCTAAATGAGGAACACTCTTAGAAAAAGAATTTGCCAACTTAGATTCAAAACTATGTTAGAGACAAAAGATTGGATAGTATTAATATAAACTTGTGCGTTTATTTATGGTATGTGGCGTTGCTCTAGTGTCACATAAAGCAATGAGTGTGCTCAAGTTAGTATGCACTATCGTGTCACTAATCTTACTTTGAGCATACTCTTAAAATAAGTGCAGTCCAGCATGACTTTCAAAAACATTATTGTGCTTCCATGCAGGTGAATATAAAGCACTGCCCTGATCATTGTTCTTGTTGCCAGTGTAGGTAATACGGTTAGAATATTATCAAAAAATACACCTTGCATGGGCGGTAATCTAAATCAAGGCTTTAAAAACCAAAAGTAAAAGGATGATCTTGGAACAACTTGTACACTCTAGGTTGTGCAGCTGCAGCCGTGGAAAACACCAAAACAGTATTTATGTGGGTGGACAACAGCCTGTTCTTCGAAACTGGATGACGATGTGAATTTCATTTGACTGTTTAAGTTGTTTTCAGCCTTGATTCTTTGTTCTTTAGAGCTGATTAAAGTAAATGTTAAGCACTCGTTTCATTATTAAGCTCAAACAGAATGAGTATTATTTATAGGAGTCATATTATTACCTCAGTGCATCAAAAGTTCAGAACTTCCCTTAACAACCTTAATTAAATGGGGCTTTCACACCAACGCGGTTCTAGGGCCGGTTCGGAGCTGGAACGATATATGTTACAAACAAATACATTTGACAGGAATTAGTTACTTCAAATGATTGCAATTTTAACAAAAAACTGTGGAATAAAAAAAAGGCCATCTAGAAATATGTATTTGCATTATCAAATCAAGAAGAAATGTAGCCAATCATGAGCAGGCTCAAAAAATACATTAAAATTAAGTTTGTTAAATAATAAGTATGACTAAATCGTGTACAGCCTTAATTCGTCAGATTTTAATTTGCTTCTGATGTGCAGCTGTAAAGGGTGCGGTCTCTATCCTTACACTTCAAGCTAGTCAATCATATGAGCGGAGATCATGCTATTAACTTTCACTTTAACTCATTCATTCTGAATAACATCTCATTGTTATTAATATATATTTGTATCCAGGATTAACAAATAAATCCTCCACTCGCATTTAAACAAACATGTTGCTCAACCAGTTAAGCAAATTGTAAGACTGAGCAGAGTCAGTAAGCCTTTTCACACGGTATTCTTCACAAACTCATACATTTGTTTTTGGTCTCATTATATACAGGCAACAAGCCTATGCCTCGAATACACACACACAGGATATTTCTGCGTCACTGGATTTTTCTTTTTGGATCTTGTTGTCCCTTCTTCAAGGGAACCTACAAATGAATCTGTGTTCTGCTGTCTCTAGCTTTTTTATTCTAGGGTTGCAAGATTTACAGCATGGCCATCATGCCAAGACATTATGATGCTAACTTGGGAGGAAAAAGCTACAACCGTTGCCACCATAACCGGGGTGGTTATTTTATTTCAATCCGCAGGCCACATACTTTGGTGGGTCCCATAATTTGAGATTCACTTTCACTATTTCAGAAAGGATACTAAAAATATCCTTAGTGTCTTGTGAAAAACACTGGTTGCAGTGTATGTTTTCGTTTTTTGCCATAAACTTTAAACAAATCACATAACTGTGTACAACACATTCAACACCATGAAATAAATAGCCAATGTTGGTATGTCCTATATTTTCTACACAAAAAGCATTTTGTCAAATTTGAGAGACATACATTCCAAAATGTGAGGAGCAATTAGAAATATTAAAACTCTGAAAGAGCACCCACTAGCAATACACTATTAAAACCACCAACAACGTTTAAGGCTGTAACTGAACTGCACTGTTTTGTTTAAATGTATTTACTCCTTCGGAATTTTGTCCAACCTGATTGATGCTGACATATGAACAAAAATAACTAGCCTATCCATTACAATTGAAAAGATTACCATATGAAATTGAATTTCTGGAGAAAAAAAATGAGGAACTTGTGTTCACCAAATATTGAACAGTATGGCTGACAATTAAAAAACAGGAAACCAAATGTTCTGCACTAAGTTTCATCTTACAAATGAGGCCTGGCTCCTTTACAAACACAGTATTTGTTTGTGTGCTCCCAATTAACATACAAAAACAATACCTCATGGGTTCAAGCCCATCACATTATCCTCCTTATTAAATCCCCCAACATCTTATTTATATACAAAGCAGGTGATTGAGCAGTTTATGTTTGTGCTTACTTTCAAAATCAGCTGTTGCAGTCATGGTAACTATGGACTATCCGTATCCTGTTTCTCAGTCTTTAACCCTGCTATTGTAACAACTTGGATAAAGAAATCCATAATGTGAATCATGTAATGGCACTTTTTTCAAATTACAGATGTAGCTATAATCCTGTCTCATATCTTTAGAAATTGAGCATTAAGTCTACAGTATTTAGTTCTGGGAGTTCCTCTACATCTGTCATTTTAAACCGTTTTTAATTTCTTTGTCCCCAAGTGGTTTAAGGCATTTGGAGAGTAGAGGCATGCAGTTTCCTGTTATAAAATGACGTTATGCTTTTATTGTTTCACGGTGCAGTTAATTTTAGAACGCATTTCTGATGGTCTCTGATCATTTCAATTGCAAAGCTAGCAGCCATGTTGAACGCCATGCCCTCATACACGGCCTGGGAGTGGGAAATACTGTTGCTGTGTGTTGTTATTGTTGGCTGTTAACACCATACTGTCATATAAACGCAATTGGATTTGTAGCTTATCTTGGGGGATGGGTCCGTTTCCACAACATAGAGCTTTTCCGGAAATGCACCAAAAGCACGCACAATAATAAACGCCCGCCTAAGCGAATTATGTTCCTTAAACACTTCAGTGCATTACCCCTGCGTCTAGGATGTTATTGTTGTTGTCGCTAGCTAGCTAACTTAGCCTGAATTTCACCTTTGAATTCCAAACCACGTCGCCATCTTGCAAGGCAGATTTTCATCGTAGACCGGGGACTTAAATTGCCTGCTTATTAGGCATGTTGCTTCGCTGCATATAAGATATTTGTACTCACCTCATATTTAGAAAATATATCGGTGTGAGATAAATGTATCCCTGGGCAGAAATATGTGTCAATTGTTGATTGTAAATCCGCGGGTTGTGAGCTGTGGACGACTGGGCAGACTGAAGGCTGCGCCGCATTTGTCGGTCGATGTCCCGACAGGGTAATATAAATTGCCTATACTCGGTTAGATCCACAGCTTTCTGGAATTCCCTAACAAAGTTGTGTGAACAGTAAATATATATATATATATTTATTTACAAAGTAAGTGGACTATTATCTGGTCCTCTTAATAAACACTTTACATTTGACTCTTTAGTTTTTATATACCTGTAAGGATTATGCAGTGTAACAGCTACATCGTCCCCTCAAACAGAGTAACGTTCCTGGTGTTTGTAATTTTCAAATATACACATTTCGCTTAATTTATCTCATTTGACTACAAACGTTCAATGTCCCGTTTACTCAAATATGCCAGAAAAGTATTCTGTTTCATAGTTATTTATTCGTTATCCTAAGAAGTTTATAATCAAATGAACCGAGAAAGCGACTGTGACTCCGAAGGAGTGAAACACATTATTGTGTGGCTAAAAGTGAGCAGCTATTGCTTTGTTGCAATTAGTTAAGACGCTTACTGCATAATCTAAAGATGGGGTGACGTTAAATAAAGCAAACCTTCCGCTTTTAGGTTGTTGTTTTTATACACGTGGAACCATTAGTATGTTAGGCTTTTGTCTGTACACGGATTATTTACGGTAACGGTCAAAATAATGAGTGTTTACCCGGTTGTCTTTATAGTTTTATCCTATTTTGTTTGGATAAAATGCATTTACTATCGACATCGAAGCTCTTTGGTGAAGTCGTTGAATCGTTTTATGAACGTGTTAACAAGCAGAGACACAGTCGGCGCAGACATCAGAGCTCTGGTTGTGACTGCGCATCCGGATGATGAATGTATGTTCTTCGCGCCAACGATTATACGTCTCGTTGAGTTAAAAGCCAGCGTTCATTTGCTGTGTTTATCCGAAGGTATGGTTTCACTACACTATTGTATCACAAAGAGCTTTATGACATCATTATAAAGTTATGGAGGAATGCTAATATAGCCTCAGGATAGCTGATAACAAATGGAAGCTAGTTTTAATCACGTGCTTTTACTCATTTGAGTTAAATAGATAATAGTTTGCTAAACATAAACGTTAAATTGAATGTGAAGGGTATAGAAATGTTTTTGTACCATATTATTCGTCATTGAATTCTAAAATACACCTTAAAATAATTTCTATTTAAAGTCTTACTATGTTGTATTCACATAATAAAACCTTATACATCCAAGAACTTGTGATTTTTGAGTGAATTAATAATTCCCTCAACTACTGTAAAATAAAGAAAGCCAGTCTTGTGTTCACTGAATATATCTAATAAGGCCAACACATCATACATTTGTATGAAACATGTGGGTGACAGAAATGGCAACAGTTACTAGCTTTTTCAGGAAAGGCATAACACATTTGGTGTTGATTATATTAAAAATCAACAAGGGTTTCTGGAGTGATATAAAGGCAATCTCGCTTCAAAAACGTATTTTATAAATGATATGATACATAGAAGCATTAGGATACATGTGTATATTTCATTCAGATCGAACTTAAATGGTATTAGAGGACCAGAATACAGGTAAAGAACATATGACATTGTAAAATGTTTTTCCTAGACATAATTATGTTAGCCATTATGGTACATCAATAGCCTAATTTGTCCTCCAAATATTGTACAGGAAACTACTACAATCAAGGAGCTCAGCGTAAACAAGAACTTCTCAACAGCTGTGCAGTGTTGGGGATACCAGACTCCAGAATCACCATAGTAGACCATAAGTAAGCAAACCTATGCACCAAACATACAACACAACGTTTTACAAGTTAAAAACATTTTCTTCTGTGTTCCTTTCAATGTTGAGAAAACTGAGTTTGAGTTAACTTGTTAAATAAATATGTGTTTTGAACATGATCGTACTGTTGATTGGTGTCAGCCCTCAATGGTTTGAAACTGAAGCTAATTGTTGGCTCAAAAAATGACATAGGAAAATATTAATATATATCTGCTGCCCTTAATTCAGGAGTCAGGTCTCAGCATGTCTGCCTGTTGGGAGCCCATCAGCCCCCTCCCACCAAAAGATCAAATCACAACCATCCATTCTCACCACAACAGAGCCGATCTAGCCTGTGGCCTTATGTATAACTGCCTCTGTGTCAAAGGAAATAAATGAGAAGGCCCCAGGGACGGTGATCGGTCTTCCCTTTGGGACACAGAGCCCTCTAAGAAGCTTTTAAATTCCAAAGTGACATCCATCTATCTATTAAAATGCCCCTCACTTTAAAATACAGTAAAGCAATTTTTGAAATTTTAATTATAGCAAATGCAATACATTTTTTGAGTTTATGTTTTTTTAATCAATTGAGTAAAAAGGATTAATGAACACATTTACTTTTGGGAGGTAATTGTCTATTTACTTAATTATACTTTTTTCCTTTTCATTACTGAATTAAAGAATTTAGTGGTGCTCAAATCCAATCTGTCTTTCATTATTTAGCCGTTGACAGGTAGATTATATTAGTGGAAAACGTTGGTATTTTTTGTTTGTATTGTGGGTTTCTTGTGCTGGCAAAACTTTTGAGGATATCTGCGTTTCAGTTGTAGACTATGGAATGAAAGGGGATTTTCCAACAGTTTTCTAAGAAACTAGTTGTCCATTCCAGGTTTCTTCCAGGAACTTAACAGTTCAGAAAATAAATTATAACTTTAGTGTGATAGCTCTCATTCATCTCCGAGTACTAAAATAAATGAGAGGAAGTCAGACAACAACAAAAAATGAATGTCATGGATGATGTACAGAAACAGCTTTGGTTAGTATGGCGGGGTTGTAAACTCCTCTAAGTTAAAACAGACTTCACTCACAGCCACAGTGGTTTTACATTCAAGCGGTAAGCAGAAATCGAAGCCAGGACCACTTGTTTGCCAAATTCTTCGAGGAACTCGTTATTCTTCTTGTTTCTTTTTTGTTGTGCTGTTGATGCAGCTGTAAGACTTCCAGTCTCTTTGGCTGTAGCTATTGGCAAGGTCAAGTTACTGAGAAATAAGTGGTAAAGGTGATGTTGAAGAGGGGGAGTTTTTTCCTGTGGAACAACCCTGCAGCTTCCCCTGAAATGTTTTGAGTTTCTAAGAATCTCTGGGCCGCCCACATTTCAGTCTCTACACGTTGGCGCAACAAGAGAGAGCTGCATGAACTCTAGCACTAACCTGGAGCTCACAGCAGTATTCTGGCAGCCTGCCCAGGTTGTCTGCTCTAGAGAACATTTATTGTGTGTGTGTGTGTGTGTGTGTGTGTGTGTGTGTGTGTGTGTGTGTGTGTGTGTGTGTGTGTGTGTGTGTGTGTGTGTGTGTGTGTGTGTGTGTGTGTGTGTGTGTGTGTGTGTGTGTGTGTGTGTGTGTGTGTGTGTGTGTGTGTGTGTGTGTGTGTGTGTGTGTGTGTGTGTGTGTGTGTGTGTGTGTGTGTGTGTGTGTGTGTGTGTGTGTGTGTGTGTGTGTGTGTGTGTGTGTGGTATTTTAAATGCAGTTTTATCATCCTGTGCACACAGAGCATCACTGAACTTTGAACTTAGTGCTGTCTGCACTTCTGCTGAACTGGAGAGTAGCCCATTTTCCCTTTCTGTGTATTCTGCTGTTTGCTCAAAACACAAACCTAATCAGCACATTGAGAGCCCCACTCTCTCCCAAACAAGCTCTGTCTCTCTCTCTCTCTCTCTCTCTCTCTCTCTCTCTCTCTCTCTCTCTCTCTCTCTCTCTGCTCCCCCACTCTTTTCCACCACCCCTCCTCCTTCTCCTCCTCTTGTCCGTTTGCCAACTGCCAAGGACTGTGGGATACATTTTGGCCATGCTCTGAGCACAGCTAATGTAGGTCATTCCAAGCTGTTTTTTCCTTTATGTGTCTGCATATTGAAAGCCACACTTTGGCTTTGCTCCTAACCTTTTCTGCCAAAGTATAGTTCATCCATGACTTTACCTCTCCCTGCTTTTTATGCTCGTCATTTTAAACAAAAAGAAAGAAAAACATGTTGCGCAACAGTTGGTGACCTGTCCCTTTTTTCATATTTACACAAACAGAAAAAAGCTGCACAATTTCAATAGAATCCAAAGCCCTTTGCATCTTAACAATGTATTGGAGTTATACTAAGATGATTGGAGGTTTGATTATGCTAATTAACAGTAGTTGAATTAACAATTTCAAGACTGAGCTCTATTGTTTTAAAGCTCCTAGCCCCTTAGTTCAAGACATAGTATTTGTATGTAATGCTATAAAGAAAAATCTAGAGCAGCTCCTCAGTGTATGGGTTGTTTAAAATATTTGCATTTTCCATTTATGCCAAGCTAGTTATTATGTTTTTGTAATGCGAACACAAACCAGGAAGGTGCACCTTTTGTCAGCATCTACTTGTCACTATCGATTTATTTGGACTAGGTTCAAATGTTGTTACAGTTTTTAATCAAATCCATCTCATTGAGTCAATTAATTTCAAATGATGTCTTGGTTAAAACTAAATGGTTACCCAACGAGTATTTGACCTCTATGGGCTCTTTTTCTATGAAGGGGGTTTTGTTTTTGTATGCACAAGGATGCATGTAACCCACATTATTGACTATGGATTCACATTATTCCACTTATCGAGTTGCTGTAACACAGCAAAGTACGCAGAAATGTACCATAAAAATCTGTGCATTAGTAAACTGAAAGCATGTCAAGACCTGCTTCCTCAACTAAAGCCTATGCTATCGAATAACAGGAATAACACGTGAATTCTGCTTTAAAATAGGATTTTCCCTTTAATGCTTACTGAATAGGACAGCTGTGTAGACAGTATCTGGGGCCCCAGTGCATGTTGGGGCCTTTGTGATCAAGCTGGATCTGAGCACGCTCTGCTGCCTCTGCACTTGCACTGGCCTGACCTCTGTCTGCTCCCTGGACTCAATTATAGCTGCTCACTGCACACATCCAACCACCTCGACGCTTCATTACATTATCAACCAGACAGAACCAACTCTATAAAAAACATCACATTTATTTAAAACTTTTATTCCTCTACTTATTTCTCTTTTACTTAGAAAGTTTGAAAAAATATTTACTGAGATATTATCACAGACTTTAAAACGTTTTTTTTTTTATGTATGGTAATCATTCTTTGGATGTAAACAAAGACATAAGCATTACGTTTATGGAAAGGAAAGCCGTATTGACTTCAGTAACACCGTATCCCCATACAAGGTTTAAATATTCATCGTTCGTGGTAATAGCTGTAGCTAATTCAAAAGGCACACGGCAGAGTGCAGTAAATAGTGGTGAGATGTTCCTGCCTTGCCCCTGACCAGTGGCTGTGCTTTTATCCCAGATACATTTGTCACCAGTACACACTGGCTCTCTGAATAGGCAAACAGTTACTTAACTCAATCCTGCTGCCGGCAACACACATGACATGTTGTCACATTAGCTTTCTCTTTCTATCAACAACCTCTCTTTCTAAACACTACTTACATAATTAGTCAGTTTATTATCTCAAAAGGAGTTAATATTGAAAAAACCAGGGACGATAAATGATTGTGTAAAAAAGTGTGTCTATTGGTGTTGCTGTATTAACTGCCTCATTACAGAGTGAGATTGTTGGTGGATTGTCAGTTTGTAGTGGCATCACAGCGGTTCCCAGCAGGACATTCTCTGACTTTGTGGATAGAAGCCTGGCAGTTTCACAGGCCTGTGGTCCATGTGACCAGACTAACCAAGCCCTCTTTCACACACGCACACGCACACACACCTACTGAATCCGCCTTACTCGGCCAAAGTTCAACCACTACATACAGATGCCTGCAAGCAATTACACATCCACATGCAGCGCTACAAAAGCGGAGCAGGGGAGGTTACTTTAGGACATTTTGCACTGTTGCCATGGCGAGGCTAACTCTGCCTGCATCCTGCATGAGAAAGGTCAGGTGTCTCGTGTCTTTTGTTCATTTTTCATCCCCGCCCCCCCCCCCCCCCCCATGCAGGCTTGTGCTTTGCTAAATGCCTCAGATAATAAATTAATAAATGCAGGAGAGAATGTAGGGCAACATTAAGAAATGCATGAGTGTGGCCAAGCTGTGAACTCGGAATGGTATTTTACAATTCATACACTTTTGTCAAATCCTCCCAAATTGCTGTTTTATTACCTTTTATTACATTAGGGGCCTTGAACATTTTAGAGAAGTTTGAATCAATTTCCCTGTGCCATCCCACACAATCATTATGATATGTCAGCAGTGCATTCACTCGATGACGGACAGTTTTAAACTATCTTTGAACCCCTCCTCCCACCCCTGCTCCCCATGACATAGCCTCCCCCCCAACCCTCCACCTCTTTACACCGTAGCCTGACCCTCACATCACTGGCCACCAATAGATCAGTGCTCTAATCCATCACTTCCCCCGACCAGCCCAACTGTCCCGGCTCATTGTTAGCAACGGAGGGGAGGGAAGAAACTGTTTATGACCCCCCCCCCCCCCCACACACACACACACACCTACCCCCACTTTAAAAAACGTACATATACATGCACTGTCACACCATCCATGTGCCACCCCATGTGAGGATGTTATAGGGCTGCTCGATTATGGCAAAAATCATAATCTCGATTATTTGGGTCAATAATTGATATGAAGATTATTAAAAAAAAATATCCATTTACTTTGAAAACATCCATTTATTGAAAAAAGATTGAACAGTATGTTTTTAACAGCTCATTACCCTGAACTTTAAGTATAATTCAACTGAAAAACCAATAAAAAAATGTATTAAAAAATAAAATAAATAACCGTTTTATTTCGATTATTTTCTTTTCATAATCGTTGCAAGCCAAAATCGTAATTGCCATTAAAATACGATTAATTGAGCAGCCCTAGGATGTTACACTATTGTCAGATCAAGTCTTACAACATGTTACCAAGCCCCTTTAATGACCATTTGATCTGGGATTGAATTCCATATTTATTTTTAGGATTGACCGGTGCACAAAATAATTATTCAGTCTAAATCGTGGAACGAACGAATGGCCTACAATCTTTGAGCAGATTTTCTTTTGGTGTAAAATTCCAAGATGTAAACAGAAATGTACAATACTGTAGAAAAGTCTTTGTTTTGTCCTTTTCCAGACAGCTTAAATGTGGTCTTTCCAGGATAGCAGATGATCTATCTTAACATCAAAGTATTTGAAATGGAAGGACCTGTTCAATTAAATTGTTCAGCAACACATCATGTCACTGATCTTTCTGCTTATCTCATCAGACCGAGACCCCCATGGTTTTCAAACCGTCATTACTTTGTTGTCTGTTTGTGTTTTAAACAACAGAAATCAGAGGAATCATATCTGGTGGACAAACTGGTTCTACTACATTTATTCTTTATTATGGTGGCTGGTTTCTATTGAGTTCATCAGTGGCATTGAACAACTGCAAAAAAAAAACTTTTTTTATTCTTTCAATTGAGAGGTATTATTTGTATCTGCATGTAGAGTAAGTCACAAACTTGGGTTGGCCAAGTGATGTGTATGTAATGTGTTGTCTTCAGGCTGTAGTTTCAGATGAACATGATGCTGAGGGTCGTCTGACCCCTAACCCCCTGGAATTCCCAAAACTCGTAAAAAAGTAGGCGCCTGAGAAACACCAAGCATGCTTATGTTGTGTAGAATTTACGCAAGGTTACATCGCAGACACAATGCACTCCTGTTTATCAGTAATATCCCTTGGAAGATAACTACGTCCTTTTTTTCACCCTCCAGAAAACTCCCAGATGATCCCAAAGCAGAATGGAGCGTCTCCCTGGTCTCTTCTTTAATTGTGAAGCACATGAGAGAGCACTCCTTCAACATGGTATGCTCAGCCTCGCGCTGAATTCTTTCCTTTCTTAGCAGTTGTCTTTCCTGTCAACAAACCATTTCCCTGCCCTTTTGCGTACAAAATCCATGTATTGATTTCTTAAGTTTTAACCATATGTCTTCGCGCCTCATGTCACAAGCTCATTGTCCCATTTTCCTTGTGGTCTGCATAGTATTCCTGTCAGACTGCGTCTCTTTTTGTCCAGCTTAGACTTTATTTTGAGCCTCCCTGAAAATGAGAGGAAATGGCCTCTGCTGCAGTTGAAAGTTTGGATTCAACTTGTTATTTACATAGATGCTTATCTGCCGCAGTGTAGTTCCGTACTATTAACTCATGGGAATGTGGCTAATTTAGAAATCAAAGAATTGTTATTCCACTACAAAAATAGTAAAATTCTGACAAACGAAAAGTACAGCAGCCATGACAAAAAAAAGTTCTTAAGTCAAGTTTATCAAATACAGCTGCGTTGTTTTATGCTGCAGTCGCTGATCTCTTCTTCTTATCAAAGAGGACAAACAAACATACCGTTACCTCCCATCCTGTCAGGCTCTGCAGAAAGAATTCCTCTTGATCAAAAAGTAGGCTTGAGAATCATGAGTTCTCTAAAGAATGTATGCAGAAAAAACAGAGAAAAGCATCATGAGTAAAATGTGGTTCGCTCTTAAACTGAATTACGTGTTTCCTTGGTCTTAAACCACGGCAATCTCTTGATTGTCTATATAAAGGTCATGAGGGATAAAAACAAAGTCTACTTGTGAACTGATGCTTGATTGCAACGACATAGTCATGGTAGAATACGCCTGAACATAGCAAATGCCAAGTCTTTAGTCAAGCACTTTTTCTTTCCCTTTGACCTGATTGTTTCTTGCTTCCTCTTGTGTGGAAGCATGCACACAGAAAAAGGCTTTAAATATCAGTTGTCAGCTGCCAAACAGCTCCAAAGTCAAGACGCAGAAACCCAAGAAAAATCTTTTGCCTCCGTTTATTTAAATTCACTTTTAGATACCCAGATGCTGGATTTGCAACCACACACAGTGAGACATTTTGTTGTTTCAGGTGCTGACCTTCGATGGGAGCGGAGTGAGCGGCCATGCCAATCACACAGCCATCCATAAAGCTGTAAGGTACTGACTTTTAAAAAAAGATGCCAACCTAAAGACACCATCCAGATTGGTTTGATGTGCCTTATGCATGGTAACCACAGCCAACTCCACGGTCATAAAACATTGTCCAGGAAAGTGCAGAACATTGAGAGCCACATTAACAAACATCTTTCCAAATATTTCCCTGCACACACACATCATGTGTTTTAGAATAGGGCTGTTACATAGCTGAGAGGCCATCCAAACACAGTCCTCAGAGGCACTGGGCTATGCTCCCAGAGAGCAGCAGTAAATCCTGTCCCTGAAGTGGTGAGGTGGGAGGGCAGCTCTGGTTTGGAGAGGCCAACCAAGCACGTTGCATCAGACTGTTGGTTTAAAAAAAAAAAAAAAAATGTTTTTCACTGGAAAATGTACACTCCTGTTCCCATAGTGCACTGAGGCCTTAATTGTCTTGCCTGTTAGTCCTCTCTGAGCCGGCCCTCAACTGTTGATAAGATGTGAGCTCTCCAAATGTTGCATCTCATGATTCCCATAAGGGCCCCAAACCCAGAAGGGCTGTGCACTAGCTTTGCAGTATTTTAAATCTCATTGGTTTGTTGTTGAGTTTCAACGTGTTAAAGGGACAATTCAATAAATGGTTTCATAATGTTAGTTCTTTTTATCAATATAGATTGGTGTGAGTTGCTTTGTGTTGGTGATATTTGTCGTAGAGATGTCTGCCTTCTCTGCAATACAATAGAAGTCATTGTCTATTTCCATAATCATCAGCCAGTTACCAAAGATAATCCACATATCTAGAGCAGTTTTATGTAGGAACTATTTTCTTTCTGCTAAACTACAACCAGCAACCATATCACCCCTCAGGAGTAATTAATAGTTCCTACGATAAAATGCTCTGTATCTTGAGTTACCAGATCATGATTTATGGAAAGAGACAAAGCGGTTGAGTTTATTAAATGTATTTCTTTTGGCGTTTTGAGCACCACAAACCGAGTGCCATCATTTTCTCCGATATAATGGACTTTATTTGAGAAAAAGCAGACATACATACATCTGATATCTTCAAAACTGTACAACTTACTCCATAACATTATAAGATTGATAAACAGAACTACAGGTAGGAGGAAAATATATATTTTTGATTTTGGGATGAGCTGCCCCTATAGTTGCTCTTGAAATGCAAATGTGAAAGACTTGAAGTAGATTTCACAGAGGAACAGGAAATTAAAATGTCCCTAGGGAAAAAATAACCCTCCAACTTTCAATACAAATTGACCTGAAACACACACACACACACACACACACACACACACACACACACACACACACACACACACACACACACACACACACACACACACACACACACACACACACACACACACACACACACACACACACACACACACACACACACACAAGTATATGCTTACTGCCTCTGTAGGCTCACACATTTTGACATTTGACTCATTTGTGTTGCAATCAGTGTTAAGAAAGCTCTCATCTTGGTTATCGATTGGCAGGTAGGAACATCACACCATTGCCATTTACTTATCATCTCTTTGACAACGATGTTTGCCTCTTCAATATTTTTAACCTGTAACACGGCTCTTCCCTCCATTTACAGCTATCTGGCTTCCACTGGACAAGTAGCCAATGGTAAGTGGGACACAAAGAAAACCTTTAAGAGGGTTTAAACATTTGAAAATGTGTGTCCAAAGAAGTACCTGGTTGCATTTACTAGTCAATTTTCAGAAAATAAACCAGTAAGGTTTCCCTTGCGTTAATTCCTAAATCCTCATTTGGAAAGCTTTTTCTGTTATGGTAACTGACCTGGTAATCCTTTCCTACAAAACTCAAACTAACTCCCTACTAGGATAAACTCAATCTGAAACAGTTTTAGGAGGGATCAGTCATATACCCATTGCTGTGTTATGCTATAAGTTATATAACATATTAAACTGAAAATTCTTGAGTAAGGAACCACTTCTTCTCTTGCTGTTGGATATGCAAAAGGCAATACAATTTGGTACAAAAGCCTTTACAAAAGTTGTATTTATTATGAGGCTTCAGGTAGCATTTTTATTAAAAGATAGAGACTGCCTGACATGAGTAGCTGCTTGTCCAGGGGCTGTGAACTGCTCAGGCTGGGTGTTTGTTATTGTACAGCGCCCTCTTCTGTTCTAAAAGGTTGCACGACTTTTGTTTCCCATCTATAGAGTTTGGTCTGCTGGTGGCAGTGTGAGCCCAGACAGTTATCCCAAGCAGCAGAAATTGAAACAGTACTTAGATATTACTTAGAAGTACCTACTTAAGTAAAAGTATAAATAATAATGGTATTAAGAGAACAAAATTAAGTCCTGAATTAAAAACGTAACTGAAGTAGAAGTACAGAAGTATTATCAGCTAGATGTACTTCAAGAATCAAAAGTAATAGTACTCAGTATGAGTCAAGGTAGTGGAGTAAAAAGTATGATATTAACCTCTAACATTTTGTGAAATAATAAATAATGATAATTCATTCCATTTTTTATTAGAGTGCTTTTTCAAGCGCTTTACATTACATATTACACATATTGGACATGTAACAGTGAATACGAAATAAATAAATAGACGTGATTGAAAGGCATCACGAGTATCCGCTTGAACATAATCAGGACAGAGAGGGTACAGCATGTTCAACTGACAATACTCTGCTAACAAGAGAAACATTAAGGCCCTGAGAGAACACCCACATTAAAGTCTGAGCAGACAGCATGATAAGAAACCAGCACAGTGGGCCAGAGTAGTTAATCATACTGTACATGAAATCTCAACTGTTGCACTGTGCTGGTTGAATAGCAGAAGGATATCTACTCAGTCCCTAGGCCAGAGCAAACACACACTTTATCTTCAGTCTGCCTTGCCCTTTAAGCCTTCAGAGAGCTATCTTATAAAAACAGCAGGAGCGTCATTAATCATGCACGCTGGTTATTTATACCACACATCACCTGTTTGACTGGTCATACTGTAGCCTGTGGGAGTGAATTAGGCCTGGCCTGATTCACAAAAGGCCTCTTTACTGGCCGTTCAGCAATTCTCCTTCACCAGCAGCTTTAAAGACACCTTATTGTGCTTATTTTCAGGTTCATATTTATATTTTGTGCCTCTAATGTGACATGTTTACATGCTTTAATGTTCAAAAAGATTGGTTAGCTGGCCAGCTCTGTTATGATTGGTCCACTGCTTAGAGATGCTCCGCCCCTTAGCCTATCACTTACAATGTTTTGGAGATCTAACCAATAGAAGCGTGAGTGTTACATAGTGTTGTCATTATGTTACGGAAGTAAAGGAGTCCAATTGAGGCGTTTCAGTTGTGGGAGAGAAAGATGTAGCATTTGCAGAACATTTTCATGCACAAAAACCTACATAACACACAAGAGGAAAGGGAACAACCTGCATGTTATAGCTGGAAAACTCACCATGTTGACTATGTGCTCTCTAATATAATTTCCTTTTTAGCAACTTGACAGTGACAGTTTTTCTAATTTTTCCCGAGATTTTTTCAGAACAGCCTGAGTGTAATAAAGAATAATTGTTTGTTGTAACATCAGGTTGCTTCTCTATAGAGAAGACCTGAAACAGAACAGCCTGAGAGAATGTCCTAGTTGATATAACATACTGATAACTAACTGTGTCTCTGTATGTCCTCCCAGACTGCCGTTTGCTCTCCCTGGTGACCGTTGGCCTCTTCAGGAAGTACATTTCTTTCCTGGAGCTTCCCTTCAGCTGGCTGCTGCCCTGCAGCCTCCGCTGTTTCCTCGGCTCACAGGGCTACAGGCAAGCCAAAGTAAGCTTCACAATGCACTGTTTGTTGGAAAGGCGTGTCACTGTCTCCTATTAGAGGTCACATGTGTTTAGCACATTTAAACGAAGCTGTATGCAGTGTCTGTGCTGAATAGGCAAAAGTGGAGATACGGTTTTAAATAAAAAAAGTAAGTGGTTGAGCATCAAATAATTGCATGATTATTTTCATTGTCTAGATTCATCTATTGATTTCTTGGTCTATAAAATGTCAGGATTAATCGTTTCTTAAAGTCCAAGGTGATGCCTTTAAACGTCTTTTTTATCTCTTCATATTTGATATGCCGATAACGGCATGTCTAATATTTTTGCATAAGAAATTAACTAACAATTCATCAAATTGTTTTCCCTTTGATCGATTATTCTTTGTAACTTAACATCAAGCAATATATATATGTATATAAAAATTACATGTACAGTAAGTAGCAGATATATTTGGACCACGATTGGGTGTTAATTGTGATCCAATATAAAATGTAATGGATTACTTTGTACTCACTAACAAGTTCAACCCTCTTCTCCTTTCAGGATGCCATGTATTGCCACCGCACCCAGCTCCTGTGGTTTCGTTACCTCTACATCACCATGTCTCGATACATGTTCATCAACACGTTCCAAATGATCCCACAAGGTCCAAAGAACCTGAAGATCTATTGAGTTATGAGATAAACTGATGCACTGACTGTTACTTTGTTTTCCTGCTGTCTATCTACTAGATAACTGTGGTGAAGAGTGAATAAGGGTTTACAAATCAGATGAGCTGTTTTGCTCACTGTAAAAAAAAAAGAGTTATCAGTACTTTACTTTTTCACAGAAGACTCAGCGTTTTATCGTAAGCCCTTCCCATAGATAATGCTGACTTTTCGTTTCTCAAAAATCTTTATTGTCATTACACTGTATAAAAGCAACACTACGGATACAGTTTTGTAATCTTATGTCAAAGATTATTAAAAAATAATCTAAAACATTTTTTGATATTGATGATTAAAATAAGCTTGATTCTTAAATCACAGTGTTGTCATTGTGTGTTTTTCATCTGTGCGTCTGCTTCAGGTTTAGACATATCTCTGATGCTCTTATGAGCTTGCATGCTTTCTTCCCACTTCTCCCCACAAAACGTCTCCACTGTGACGCTGCGGACAGTACCTGGATCCAGACAGTGTGGAGCAACGCCTGGGGAATAAACAACAACAGCAACGTTATTTACATATGACAAAAACAGCCTACGCCCATTATATAACACCATGGGGCTGAGTCAGAATAGGGTGTGCTGGAGGTGAAGAGAGTCACAAGGCTCCCTTTGTCATACAGTCACTGTGGAGCCTGGACCTACAGTGTGTGGAGGATAGTCTTGGTAACCAATAACAAATCTAATAATAGGCCTGTTATGTGAAATATATGATGTTGAATTTCAAATTGTATTCAAGGGAATCTTTTCTGATGCTCGGGCTTAATTCTTTAAAAACAATTTTTTTGAAATAATGCTCTGAGAAGGAAAAAAATAGCAAGTTAAATATAATAGGTGAGGCAGTATTTTAAATGTTGTTGCATCCTTGTGTTATTTTTGCCATATTGAGCTCAAAAGGCAACATTGTAGATCATTTAATCAAACTTTTTTTTTTATCTTCCCCATGTCACCTAAATTAGTTCTGTGTGTCTCTGTATTATGTAATTGGTTTTTAACAAAGATATTTTGAATCTACTGTATAGATTTTAGGAGAAGTTTTCTTATATAATCTGGAAACTTGGTATTGAACATTTATCTCTTATTGGGAACATAAAGGTTCTGTTTTTTACAAATATCTGAAATAAAAGGATTTGTTTTGGGCTGAGTTGACTGGAGTAAACACAGCAGGATGTTAGGTAACAACTGTTAGCGATCATACCGTAGCCGTCAGGGTTGGAGCATGGAGTGTAGAAACTTTGAACTCCACAAGTCTTACAGAAGGTGTGTTTAGCAACGTGAGTGTTAAACGTGTATTTGATCAGATAATCTGACCCCTGTCAAGGAAAACAAAATTAATTTACTTTAAAATGTTCTTCTGATTTCAAACATAATTAAATATTCAGCTTGAGTTACCTGTAAGAGTGTGAAGTGATTCTTTGGAACAATGAAATGATGGTTTTGTTTCTTTGTGCAAATGCTACAGCTGAAGAAAAACAGACCTAATTCAGTATGTATTAACTTGCTATAAAGTGTGCAAGCGACACATGTTGTTTGAAATCTCTTTAACATGACAGGTATTGGGATTAATTTGTTTTTATTTAGCAAAACAAATATTTTTTACCCATTCATTTTTAAAATAATAAATGTCTTGGACAGTCTAGTTTTTGTCCAATACACAGTGTTTATTTCAAATTACATGACAATATAAGATTTATTTTCCTTACTTGCATTGGAAAACATGGAGGTCTGGGGAATTTAGGACTTCAAATCTTACAACCCCACAGTGGCAGCCGCCTGTGTGTTTCACCAGATCCATTCTGTAGGTATAAAGGAAATAACAAATTATCATGAGAAACACGTTTATTCTGATTTAGGTAGGATGATATTTCAGTCACCTTGATGTCAACAAGAGAAAGAATGTGTTTACCAAACTATTCAATGAAGCTCTGATGAAACTTGTGTGATAGTTTGTTATGAAACCTTTCGACGTGGAACTGAACGTCCCACCCAAAATGGCACATTAAACTAATCAAAGTCCATTAACTGATAAGAGTTAAATAAACATTATAAGCCTCTCTACTTTTGATCCATTCACAGGTATTGTTGGGTCATTGAAATTCACAAAAATAAGTCAAGTTTGTTGCAACAAACCACAGACGACAGTTTTATTTCACGTGATGATGCTTACACAACACTCAAATATAGGCCATAGCTTGCTTGAAAGATTGTTTCTTCCTGGAACACTTTGAGGCAGTGCATAATTATTCCAAGCAAGAGGCAGGGCAAAGTACAACAGACATGCACAAACACATTCCTCTGAACTCTGTTGGAAAGCACTGGCTGGTGTAGTGCATCACGGGTTCGGTGTCATATGACAGGGTGCAGCTGGAGGGGTGGTGTTAAGGGAAAGCTGTGACCCAAATACATAAATTAGGACTCTCCCTGTTGTATCATATCTATGACCCCAAAATAGAACCCCAGAAGGCTACAGACCCCATCTGAGCTTTAATTGAATTTAGGTCACAGTGCCACTGTTGTCTAAAATAATGGCTGAAGCTAGAAAATGGGAAGGCAAATCACTGGTTTAATTCTAATTATCTTGCCAAAGTCCCTTTACTCCAGGTACACATCGCCAAAATGTTATGTATCACTGTTTTTCTGTATCACATGCATTGTCATCATGCAGGCAGTTAGTCATGCATACCTACAGCCCTTTCCTTAGAATCTTATAGTTACTCAACAAATGAACAAGGAAGAGGAGAACAATTATATTGTGTTCTGTCAGAAGGATAATGTTGAGTGGCCCTGGCAGTGTGTTAGAATTATGAACAGCTGTTACATTATCTGTTTGTGAGTGTTTTCTTTTCTCCTGCCATGACAATTTTCTCATAGGAAATGGTGACTTGACAAAGTACTTTCTGTACAGTGTGTACATCCTTATAAGCAGAAAAGTGCCATACCACTGCTTTCACAAAACATCAGATAGAGCTAAACCAAAACCAAAAGGGAATTTAAATCTATTTAGTCAACTTACACTCTGGCAGAACACAACAGTGTATCTTTAGACACGCCTCATATGGTCATTCTGGTTCTCAAACATCACGTTTCAGTATTTAGGTCATTTTTTTAATTGTGCATGCCAGATAACTGGTATCGCCTATTTCTGCTGATCAAATTACATCTTTGCAGAGGTGTTCAGGTTGGCTTTAAATCAGGAATGTATTCTTTATTTAAATGGTGGTGTTGTAGGAAACCTGCTGGATATGGGTTGCTAATGAATACAAGGTGGGTAAAAGTGGTTAGTTAACAGTGTGTATTCCATTTTGCCTCCAAGACCGCTGTCACAGCAGCTGGTAGCAGATGTTTACCAAGCAAGTTTCCATCTGTTAACAGCGACGAATGATGGAGATTAACTCAAATTCCTGTTTGCACATGCCCCTCTGTCGTGTCACATTAAATGCATATTCATTTATAGAGCTGATGAGTTCCTAATGACATAACTTGTATGAAATTGTATTGAGTTACGTTTTAGAAAAGTCCATGTGTATGGTTACACTATAATGGCACAGAATGACACGAACCATTGTCTATTTAGGTCTTGACACTAATTCATAAATATATGTTAAAATCTCAGTCAAAAATACAAGTCGGTCATCAAACAATACTTACTGTAATACAGAAACCAATCGCTGGCAAAACAAACAATCGTGCAGTCCAATCAGAAGCTCAAGGACGGTTTCTGTTGCTACGGCAGTTCGAGAAAATTCCAGAACCGTAGTGTAGAGAGAGATATTATTCCGCCGCATAAAATAACGTTTACATCCATACAATTGTTTTTGAATAAAATCATCTTTATGAGTAAACATGTGATGATTCGATAAAATAATATTGTGCTCTTAATATCTCGAATTTAAATAGTGGTCTGCCGAGAAGTGGTGACTACTTTCACATGCGGAAGGATACTCACAGATGACGTATGCAGTCATTGGTATAAAGTACAGTGTTTGTCAGAACAGCAGTTAGTTCAGCAGTGGAAGCTGAAAGAGAGTAAGACTACGCAAGAAGGATCCACAAATATTAACTGCGTCTCTTGATCGTAGGTACATATTTTCTTCTGTTTTCAAGATGTATTGTTGTTAGTTCTTCAACTATTGATGAGTGGATGTTTTAGTAGCTTGTTTCGTGCCACTGCGGTAGAGCTTCGCTTGTTTAGAAGATTGTCAGACGTTGTCTCAAATTTACATTAACTCGTAGTAGTACACTACAGTAGGTTGTAGAATTAATTTTAAAACGGTGTACGTGTCACGAACGAAATTTGTCGTCGTCGAATTAGTGGCAGCCTTATGTAAGCATTAACAATGACTCAACATTTCCAGTGTAGTCCATTATCGAGTAACGTTAGCTGAACAAAAGTAAGGTCAATATGACTTCAAAATGGCGCGTGGCGTGGATGTAATAGCTGCTGTTAGTTAAAATTCTGTTTGCAGATGTCTAAACGTATTTTTGACTTTTGATATGTTATTAATGGAAGCCATTTTACAAGTTAGACTTTCACTACATCTTTTATACGAATAATAGGGATAATATAAAAAGACAAATGTACTCTTAACATCTATCATACGTGAGAGCCCATCAATTAAACCTGTTTTACCAATTCAGATTTTGTTTAACCCTAATTTTATGTTTCTCAATTTGACATAGGTACAAACATGCAGATCTTTGTGAAGACCCTCACTGGCAAAACAATCACCCTAGAGGTTGAGCCAAGTGACACAATTGAGAATGTCAAAGCTAAGATCCAGGACAAGGAAGGCATTCCCCCTGACCAGCAAAGGCTGATCTTTGCTGGCAAGCAGCTGGAAGATGGCCGCACTCTCTCTGACTACAACATCCAGAAGGAGTCGACCCTCCACCTTGTCCTCCGTCTGAGGGGAGGCATGCAGATCTTTGTGAAGACCCTCACTGGCAAGACTATCACCTTAGAGGTTGAGCCCAGCGACAGTATTGAGAATGTGAAGGCTAAGATCCAGGACAAGGAAGGTATTCCCCCCGACCAGCAGAGGCTGATCTTTGCCGGCAAGCAGCTTGAGGATGGCCGCACCCTCTCCGACTACAACATCCAGAAGGAGTCAACCCTCCACCTTGTCCTGCGTCTCAGGGGAGGCATGCAGATCTTTGTGAAGACCCTCACCGGCAAGACCATCACCCTGGAAGTTGAGGCAAGTGACACCATTGAGAACGTGAAAGCCAAGATCCAGGACAAGGAAGGCATTCCCCCCGACCAGCAGAGGCTGATCTTTGCCGGCAAGCAGCTTGAGGATGGCCGCACACTCTCCGACTACAACATCCAGAAGGAGTCGACCCTCCACCTTGTCCTGCGTCTCAGGGGAGGCATGCAGATCTTTGTGAAGACCCTCACTGGCAAGACCATCACCCTTGAGGTTGAGGCAAGTGACTCCATTGAGAATGTGAAGGCTAAGATCCAGGACAAGGAAGGCATTCCCCCCGACCAGCAGAGGCTGATCTTTGCTGGCAAGCAGCTTGAGGATGGCCGCACACTCTCCGACTACAACATCCAGAAGGAGTCGACCCTCCACCTTGTCCTTCGTCTGAGGGGAGGTATGCAGATCTTCGTTAAGACCCTCACTGGCAAGACCATCACCCTTGAGGTTGAGGCAAGTGACTCCATTGAGAATGTGAAGGCCAAGATCCAGGACAAGGAAGGCATTCCCCCCGACCAGCAGAGGCTGATCTTTGCTGGTAAGCAGCTTGAGGATGGTCGCACACTCTCCGACTACAACATCCAGAAGGAGTCGACCCTCCACCTTGTCCTTCGTCTGAGGGGAGGTATGCAGATCTTCGTTAAGACCCTCACTGGCAAGACCATCACCCTTGAGGTTGAGGCAAGTGACTCCATTGAGAATGTGAAGGCTAAGATCCAGGACAAGGAAGGCATTCCCCCCGACCAGCAGAGGCTGATCTTTGCTGGCAAGCAGCTTGAGGATGGTCGCACACTCTCCGACTACAACATCCAGAAGGAGTCGACCCTCCACCTTGTCCTTCGTCTGAGGGGAGGTATGCAGATCTTCGTTAAGACCCTTACTGGCAAGACCATCACCCTTGAGGTTGAGGCAAGTGACTCCATTGAGAACGTGAAGGCCAAGATCCAGGACAAGGAAGGCATTCCCCCCGACCAGCAGAGGCTGATCTTTGCCGGCAAGCAGCTTGAGGATGGCCGCACACTCTCCGACTACAACATCCAGAAGGAGTCGACCCTCCACCTTGTCCTGCGTCTCAGGGGAGGCATGCAGATCTTTGTGAAGACCCTCACCGGCAAGACCATCACCCTGGAGGTTGAGGCAAGTGACACCATTGAGAACGTGAAGGCCAAGATCCAGGACAAGGAAGGCATTCCCCCCGACCAGCAGAGGCTGATATTTGCTGGTAAGCAGCTGGAGGATGGCCGCACACTCTCAGACTACAACATCCAGAAGGAGTCCACCCTCCACCTTGTGCTGCGTCTGAGGGGCGGGCAGTAAAGTGATTAATGATTCCATGTTCTTAACCTTATTTCCCTCCCGTTAACGTGTTAAGTATGACATGTTATACACCGTATTATAAAGTTGTTACACATGAAGAAGGTGTTAAGAGTTACATGACCAAAAGTTTAATGTACATCACTTAATAAATGCTTAAACTTTATTTCCTCGTTTTGTTCCTTCATTTTGCAAATGTCCCTATTCTGATCAGTACAGAAGCTAAGTCTGGAGCATCCTGTTCTACATTTAAATAAGGGAGGTAGAAATGGGCTCTGGTACATGATGTTCTCTTAAGTGGGAAAGTGGAGACATAAAAAAAAAATACTGATGATGGTAAAGGTGTAGTGAACTAAACTGCGCAATATAAGCTTTAATTACAAGACCGTACATGCATTGTCGACATAACGTGTATACATATCTAAACCATAGAACTTTGATAATGCAACTGCAGTAAATAGGTGAAAAGCATGCTAATGAGTCTAGTAATTTCAATTTTATTGTACATTTTCCGTTATGTAGGCTGTCGAGTGTGAAAATGAATAAACCAATATTTTCGCTCAAAAATCCTTATAAGTAGTTGCAATTTAATGACAAGATGTCAAAGCAGAGCCCGCAGATTTAGTAATGAAATGCTCAAAGTTGGCACATTTTCATTGCATGTTCGCCTATGGTGTCTTTTATATTTGAAGGTGTTTAGTCATTCGATATGAATCATAGATTTGATGGGTAAGTCAAAAACATTATGTTCCCCTACTCAGTGAATGAACTTCTTCGCTGCTGGAGGTGAGCTTCCCTATGAAATAAAGTATTTTTAATAATAGGGATGTAGCGCCGTCTAGTGTCAATAGGTTGAAATGTTAGGGGAAAGGAAGACTAACAAATATATCAAAGAAACAAGGGAAGAGCATTTTTGTAAACTTGGGTATAAAAAAAGTGCAGCATTAGATTGCCTTATGCCCTGGGTGTTAACAGGCAGGACCAAAGTGTGTCTTTGCAAGGTTGGGTAGTGGACATGCATGGCATTAAAAAAAAAAGTTAAGTTTAAAGGTCATGAATTATGGTTTTCAATTGGAGCCCTAAATGGTTAAATCACAGAACAAAATAAATAAATTGATTTTTCGTGTTAATTGGTAAGAGATTACATTTATATACCAATGACAAATAAAATGTATATCTTTAAATACAAAAATATATGTTTAATGTATCTTAACTTTTGATTTACCTTGGGTGTCAAGCGTAACATGACTTATTTATTGAAGCATTTGGTTATAGTTAGTTATGAATTGCATATTAAAGTTGTGGCCCTTAAAACCCTTTATAGTTTTGTACAGTATGTGCAACATGAATATGTGACTGTGTACATATAGAGTGAATATAGTGACAACTAAATCAAAAAATGTTATTCAAGCATTAAGAATGTTACCTACAAATAAACCCAGCAGAAAAGTTAGGGTACGTGTACGGGATAACACTACAGTCTCCAGTGAGCAAAGTAGTGTGGATTATGGATATAATAAGGTTTGTGCAGAGGCATTTTGTGTCTAACAAGTGACATGTAATGTAAACCAAAACTAAACTGGCTCAGCATTGTTATCTTGATAATTGGGTGACAGCGGTTATCCATGTATATATCTTATAGCACTGCTGACTTGAAAATCTGTTGATTGTTTGTGCATCAAGATCAGGAAGATATATGACAAAATGACATGAAACCCTACAAGTTAAATTGTGACAACCTGAAACACACACAGTATATTTGAAACAGAGCAGCTATATTCTAACAGAACATGAACAAACATCTATTTGATCATTTCCGCCTGTGATCTTTGGATGTATGTCCAGCCCAGAGATGGGAAGATAAGTAACAGGCATAAACAATGAGTGTTTAAATTATGTAGGGTACATTAATACTAAGGGTTAAGTGGTTTATTCATCATGAAAAAAGACTTCTGCATGTTAAAACAATTATAAAATGTACACAGAAATCTTTAGGCTTTTGAAGTTTGTGTTATTGTAGCTTTCATTAACATTTAAAACAATGTTTATTGGTCATATAACTTTCTTTCTTTGAAGTGAAGCTAATATAATAAACCTATGTATAATACATTACAGGTTTTATTTTGAAACACAGAATGGGAACTATTTTCCATTGCGGATGAATATTGCTCTATGACGTGTAGTCTGCAGTACAAGTTATCCTGTCCCCCTGGCAACTGCACATTCAGAGAGAGGTGTTAGTGAGGGACGACTAGATACCGAAACAAATTGTGAGTAAAATCGTTCGTTTAAAATTGTTTTACATTTTTTTTCCAGGTTAAATGTTGTATTGTATCACATCAATCTACAGCCTCCATTTGTTTTCAACTATTTTTTTTTTAGCAGCTAGCTAACCACTTAGTAAACAACGACTGTACAGGCTGGTAACACAACCTACAATTAGCATTTGTTTTTAATGTACAATATCTGTTAACCTAGATTACCTTTATTCTGTATTACCTGCTATGTTTATTTCTTTATAAATTACTCGACACGTTTATCAATAACGTCAAAGACATGGCTAACGTTAGTAACAATGGTGGTGAGACATTTCTAGCTGCATCGTTCATTAGCTGGTTACGTTAGTTGAACAAAAACGAAGGCAAACAACAATACCCTTTTAAAATGGCGCTGGTGCTCGAATCACCGGCCTCCTACCAGTATGTTCATGTTATTTACTCACTTTTAACATTTCTGCTGAGATAAAATTATTAAATAATGTCCCCTAAGAATGGCGTCTGTATGCAAAACACATGAACAAATGTAACAACTCAGGTATAACGTTCCTTCAGACAGAAAGCTTCATTAACAACATAGCCTTATATTTAGTTGTGCTTTAAAGTATGTTATTTTTAAAGTAAGCCTTTTTACATTATAGGGTATCAGTAACGTGTTATAACTTTTTTCCCCAGGGGCAAACATGCAGATCTTTGTGAAGACTCTCACTGGCAAAACAATCACCCTTGAGGTCGAGCCCAGTGACACCATTGAGAATGTCAAAGCTAAGATCCAGGACAAGGAAGGCATTCCCCCCGACCAGCAGAGGCTGATCTTTGCCGGCAAGCAGCTGGAGGATGGCCGCACTCTCTCTGACTACAACATCCAGAAAGAGTCCACCCTCCATCTGGTTCTTCGTCTGAGAGGAGGCATGCAGATCTTTGTGAAGACCCTCACTGGCAAGACCATCACCCTGGAGGTTGAGCCCAGCGACACCATTGAGAACGTGAAGGCCAAGATCCAGGACAAGGAAGGCATTCCCCCCGACCAGCAGAGGCTGATCTTCGCTGGCAAGCAGCTTGAAGATGGTCGCACCCTCTCCGACTACAACATCCAGAAGGAGTCCACCCTCCACCTTGTCCTGCGTCTCAGAGGAGGTATGCAGATCTTTGTGAAGACTCTCACTGGCAAGACCATCACCCTGGAGGTTGAGCCCAGCGACACCATTGAGAATGTCAAAGCTAAGATCCAGGATAAAGAAGGCATTCCCCCCGACCAGCAGAGGCTGATCTTTGCTGGAAAGCAGCTGGAGGATGGCCGCACTCTCTCTGACTACAACATCCAGAAAGAGTCCACCCTCCATCTCGTCCTGCGTCTGAGGGGCGGGCAATAAATAATTATATGGTGAAGAGATTTAAATGACAACCTAACCCAATAAACAATGAGAGAATAAATAATGTGTTTTTGCCCTTATTTTGCTAATCTTTTCTTGAATAACACAATGACTAGTTTTCATGTTAAAATCCTACATCCAGATTAATTCTGTATTATTACTATAGGTAATCTTACGAAAGGCAATGTTTGAAAGTTGATGTTTTTTGTATTTAATATAATTGAGAATTCAACTAACTGGAATTACTAAGGGTTATTATTTAAATACAAGAATTCATAATTAAAAACGCAAGACTTCTGCTGGGTTATTATTTAAAAAAAGTCAGTGGGTTTAACTGACTGCTCATACATTGCACCTCGAATGCTCTCAAGAGATTTTTGTTAGGTTATGGTTAGTTGTTTTTCTTTATCATTTGTTTTAACAAGTGGTTCTATTGAGTTACATGAATAACTTTGATGAGTCAAACCAAGAAACTGAAGTTATGTGCACAAAAGTTATATTGGCTTTTATTAGGGAATATTATCCAGGAAATCTTGTAAATTGCTCCTTGTAACAACCTCTAGAGTAAAATTAGTAAGGAAATGTTACTGTAAACACAGGCCCCTTATTGAATAACTAATTGCCACATTGAGACACTAGATGTCACTGTTTTACTGTTAGTTAGCACCCTCAATGTCTATAAAGTAGCATTTACACATTTCCTATCTCACTTAACAGACATTAATAACCACCCAGTTTAAAACCGTGTGGTTCTTAAACTGGGGTCTGTGGAAAGCTTTCTTGGATAAATACCAGAGAAAACATACTATCAAAATATAATGAGGAACATTAAATGTAGTTGAAAACTAGGGAAGAAGTAGGGAAGGTGTGACAGGTCAAAGAAATGCACTTTTAAGGGAAACTCCGCATTTTTTACACTTCAAAGTGTATAGGTCTGGGGGACTATATGTTTTAAGGGCTTTATACATGTTCGAAATCTTTTATATCATTTGTGAATTTGGAGCTACAAAAAAGTCTCTACCCCACTCCGCTCTGCTGGGGGTAACATAACATAATTAGCTTCTACTGACACAACACAACTAAAGCTCCATCTGTGGTCCATTGGCCTTGTGGGTAATGTAGGCCACAATGTTTTGACAAGGAAAAACTGTGTTAAAAAAAAGAGATAATGCTGGTTAACGGATCCTGGCCAGGAACCTTGTTTCGTCTGATGAAGTTTTTTTTCCTGCTGTTTCTTTTAGCTTGGAGGTACCTCTTTAAAATACAGGAGGGTGCCCGGTGATATCCCATTTTCGGATATTAACCCCTTCATGGCCAAAACGCCAAAATCCTAGAAAAATAAGGATTTATGAGATTTCATGCAAAATACTCAAATCAAATGCACCCAATTTACTTTCTCCAACGTGTATTCAAAAGGAGTAGGCCTACAGGAGGGTGCCCACTCATAACCTTTTAGCATTTTCAGATATAAACCCCTTCATGCCCAAAACTCCTAAATCCCAGAAAAATAAGGATTTATGAGATTTCATGCAAAATACTCAAATCAAATGCACCCAATTTACTTTCTCCAACGTGTATTCAAAAGGAGTAGGCCTACAGGAGGGTGCCCACTCATAACCTTTTAGCATTTTCAGATATAAACCCCTTCATGCCCAAAACTCCTAAATCCCAGAAAAATAAGGATTTATGAGATTTCATGCAAAATACTCAAATCAAATGCACCCAATTTACTTTCTCCAACGTGTATTCAAAAGGAGTACAGGAGGGTGCCCACTCATAAATTAATTGTAACCTTTTCAAGCTGACCCAGCAAAACATACTTTATAGTGCATTGAATTCTGCAAAGACAATACAAACAACTTCTCTCTTTTGCTCACGCAACTGCGTGGCGTTTATTACCAACAACAAAAAGGAAAGGCAATCAGATTGTTGGATAAAACATTGCTCATTAGCATATAGAAATGACACATTACAAATATTGCTGATGATCACAGTGTTAGGATCTTGAGCATCCCACCCTGAAACATGCACAGAACATTGTGCATGGCAAACCATGCACTTTACAACTGCTCTTCTTGGAGTTGCAAGGGGTCTCACTCTTGCAGCCACACCTGATCATCTCCTAAATGTAATTTGGGACACGTTTGGCATCTTCCGGGTTGGGATCAGTGACCTGTTACGCGTATCTTTTTTCCATCCAAATTCCTCCGGGTTTAGTGCTGGCAGCAGGTTTACATTGAGATTTCGCCACAACATTGCCTGAAAGTGAGCCCTCTTAACATTCTCAATGAAGGCTTCATTTGTTGGTGGTAGAGCAGCAAGGTTTGGAGCAGACACATGTCCTTTTCTATTCTTTTTCCCCCAGACAAGTAGCCTTATGTGTGAACAGGCTGAGATGAAGGCAGTGGCTTGGTATAGAGCACTTGCTGGAATGGTGCATCCATGTTGCCAATGGCTGATAGTTCGTACCCAGCTTTCAGGACTTTGATGACAGAGCCTTTTCCCAACCCATAGTAAGACGCTACAGCGTCACATCCCAATATGGCATGGGTTGGTAAAAGGTTCTCGACAATTTCTGAATGCTTGGAGAGTGTCGCCTTGATGTCCACTATTGCTCTTCCATTCCATGATGAGTGGTGAATCCAGTCCTGCCTGATGGTAATAGTGAAGGAATAGGACGAACACATCTGTGTCATCAGAAACCACAGAGATTTGATGGGCTTCTCCAGCACGCAGGACTTGTTGGACAATGATGGTGTCAGCTTCTTCCTGCTGATTTTTTAGCTCATATCGGCTCCTTCTTTCTTCCATCCTGATCTCGATGGGGCATGAGTCCTCCCCTGTCACCACCAGCTTTTGTTTGTTTGTGCCCCTTAGATGGAAAAGCCTGTCTTCGGTCAGTTCCTTAAATAGTAGGCTGTTTCTTGTTTTCAATGGATGACAAAACAACCTTCTGGGCTGGTAGTTTAGTTGATAGGAGGAGATGATGTTTCCTATTGAACACTGTCTCCCTGACATCTCTGGTGACAGACTTGATACTGTAATCATAGTATCTGTCAAAGATGCGGTAGACGTCACTCTCTGACAGGTATGAAATCATATATCTTGCTACACTGGATAATGCTTACTAATCTGACTTCTCCTGCAGAGATCAACGGTTCCATCTTCGCTTAGCAGTGAAACCTCCAACCAAAGTAGCACTCATCAGGCACTGGATCCATAACCAATGCAAACCCTGTAAAGAAAATATATAATTTTAAAAAATGGTTAATATACTTACATGTCCATCTATGCTAATATTCTATTCTAATAGCCTACCCATTTCCAGTGTTATTATTGACTGATTTACATTGAATGATATCCACGCTAACAGTAGACTACATCAAAAGCTAGCATCATGAGAAATAAAAACAAATGTATACAAATGTGAAATAATAGTCAATATAAGATATAATAGTTTCCACAATCATCTTAGAAATAAAATACTCACAGATTATGCTTCATGAAGGGCATAAAAGAAGTGGGTGGATGATCCAAAGAGTTGCATTCCCCAGCGTGTTTTTGTCTTAACTAGCAAACTCAAATAGCTAGGAATAATAAAGGAACTGCACTATCGGGAGCGCCAAATACAGTCTGGAGGCAGAATACTTATGACAACAAAATCTTGCAATTATGGTATAATTACATAATCACAGGGTATATTACACTTTAGATGAAATGGTTACAAGATGTGTTAAATGTGACATGAAAAGCATATACATTTTTATTTCTTAAATCCATTGCTCTGGATCTCAAAAGCTCAATGGGTGTAGGAAGGTTCATCCAACGACCTGTTTTGCTGGCTTGGCATAAAAGGTTTAATATTCATTCATTTGGAACACATGACCTCCTTTATGAATAAACATTGGATAAAGCAAATTTGGTGGATTTAATTTGAGAATTTTGCATGAAATCTCATAAATCCTTATTTTTCAGGGATTTGGGAATTTTGGGCATAAAGGGGTTAATATCCGAAAATGCTCAAGGGATATCACCGGGCACCCTCTTGGATTTTGAAGAGATACCCCGAGTGGCGTCGCCTGGCCTGGGCTAAGCCCCGAATGTTTCCAGGTCCAGGCGACGCTCCTGGGTACCCCCAAGCTACAAGAAATAGCAGAGAAACAAGGTTCAACCCCACGGCTCCCGGACTATTAATACATTTTTTAAAAGTGTATTTGAATTAGTAATATACTCCAGATTTGCGTAATAAAAAAACTGCATTTATGTTAAGAGAAATAAATAATAATATTACAAAAGGAAATAATAAAAAAATAAACTGAAATACTATTTTCGTTTGTTTTAATAAGTATTTTTTATTTTGTAGTAAAACTGTAATTCAATCCCAACATGTTAATATGATGTGGGTACATATTGTGTGTGTGTACCTTTTGCACGGCCCTGCCTGTTTATATCCCAGATGCCCAAGGAAAATAATAAGCAATAACCAACTTATTTATAAACTACTAGGCCCTATTAGTAATATCACAGCAATATTAGCCTACCTATAAGGTGACGATAAAGGCACATTTCATTCAATATTAAGGCTTTTGGGTCATTCTACAGAAAAGGTGGAAGTACTGTCACTTACTTTTGCAGACACCAAAATACATGACGTTGATATAATACTCACATTCATTATATATGTTGAATAAATAGAGATTGTCTTTGCAATGGTACTAAATTTAAAAAATAGTTTTATACATAAATTGCTATTTGTTTAAAATGCCAAGTTCAAGGAACTACCTTGTCACTTTGATCATACATGGAAGTGGAGCCTATAGTTTTCATTTAAAAAAATGTTTTTTCAATAAATAAATCTCATTCATATTTACATAACATTACATACATTGATTATAACACTGAAATAGTAACAAAAAACGTAAATTATTATTAATAATATCCAATAAATGTCAGTCACCCAAAATTACGTCATTGGTGTTACTGCTACACAAAACGCTTTTATTTTTGAAATAATGTACTGTCTCTGAAGTGCCTCCTGTAACAAGAGATCATTTGAGGCAGTGCAGTGGACAAAAACATAAGGAAAGTCAAAAACTTCTTACTTTGTTTGTTAAAGGTGTCATTTTATCTTCAAATTTTACGTGCGTCTTTCAAGTCTGTCATTAGTGTTACTCATTGCATAGCCCTAGGGGTGAACATTTGAATGGGAAAATGTATTGTATTGAATATTGTTAAACGATTTTGATATTGACTGAAGCCATATTTGGTCTGACACATTGCAGCCATTTAGTTCAAATGGTAGTGTTTTCTACAAATTGTCACTGGTGTTACCGTCACTGGTGTTACTCTTCTTCCTGGTAACACGTAACACCAGTGACGTTCCTATGTAAATAAGCATTATATAATGTATACAAATAATACAAATAATAAAAATACTTTAAGCTCTACTTGTTGTGGATTCATCAAGTTAAGAGTAATTTATTGCTATTCAACGGGTTTTAGATGTGTTTAGAAGGAATATATTTCAGCAGATCTGTATCACCCAGATTCCACCTTTTCTGTAGAATGACTCTTTTACGTTTAGAGAGTTAGCAAGTTTGAAAATCGAGTCAAGATTTCCTGCATTTTTCTCACAGTGGTGCGTTTGAGGTTGGTGCTTGTGTTGTACAGCCCCTCTCTCAGTGGGATTGCCCGCTGCATGAAATGTGCACAGTTGTAAATATCAGCCGGGAGCTGCTGTCCGTCTCATTCGGTCCGCGGTGCGGGAGGAATGGCAGGCTGGGGAGTCTTCTTCTTGGGTCTTCTCAATTACAAGACTGGGAAAATAGTCATCGCCGAAAACAGGAAAATCGGGATATTATTCAGACTCTATCAGCTGGCCGTGCTGGGATACATAATCGGGTGAGGTGCAATGCATGCTTTTGGAAAGTGATTCACAAAGTTAAAAATAGTTGAGCTAGCCGAAAGCGTTGACTTTGTTGTTGTTAAAGTGGCAGCGGCACAGGTTCTTTTTAAAGTGTCTCAGAAAGAGTTGGGATTCATTAATGTGTCAAATTGCTGTAAATACATGAAGTCATTGTATCCCACCCCTCACCTACTGATGTCATAGTGATGAGGAAAATATGAGCAGGTGACTTGGACAGTAGGGTAACGGTTATTATCATCAGGTCTGACCTTTAAAACGCAATAGTTGTAAAATAGCTACTTTAATGGCTGCAGGGGGGTTTAAAGTCATTTAAAAGCTGCTCATGTTCATGAAACTGGATTTATTGCATTGCATTAGTGTAACGAAGTACACATGTTATGGCTTCAGCTTCTCAGTTGTGAATGTGTGCTGCTTTTCCTTTTATTCATTTGTTTTAATTAAAATTAATTAATTGTTTGAACAATGGCTTTGTGCTATTTGTTGTGTACTTTACCCATTGGGCGATGCTGTCACACCCAGATGCCATTTATTTGCAAAATAGTTCAATATATTAGGGCAGTGATGCATACAATATTCTATGATTTTGTCTTAGATACAATTACAGAGTTACTTCTGTCATGTGCCACATACTCGTGAACACACTAAATGCAAGATATATTGTGTTTGCTGTCAACCCCTGACCCTATGGTCACAAACCACTGGTCAACAAGGGATCAAAAATACTATACATAATGCACCCATGTTAATCTGAAAAAATTACTGAAAACTAAATTGTGATGTTTGGGTGAATGTCCCAGGTGGGTGTTTGTGGTAAGAAAAGGTTACCAGGAGAGAGAAGAGGCCATCCAGACCTCGGTCATCACCAAACTTAAAGGTGTTGCACTGACCAACAGCTCTGAGACCGGGCTTCACCTGTGGAGTGCTGAGGATTACGTCATACCCCCGAATGTGAGTCCATCCATCCATCAAAGATGTGACCATGATGTAATCATTGTTTTGCAAGTCACAAGTTAGTCTTTACTCCTTATTCAGGACAGATTATTCCCAAATCAAGCTCCAAGTCAAGTCCTAGGTTAAGGTGGATACGTCCAGAGTCAAGTCCCAAATCGAAACAGATAAGTCCCAAGTGAAAACATACAAACTCCAAATTAGGTCCAAAGTCAAAACCTATGGTCAAGACATGTCAGACATGTAAGTCCCAAGTCCTTACATTTGAGTTTTGAGTCCTAAATCAATCATAATGGCAATGTGCTCTTCATCCCATCAATTTCTTCTTTTTTAGACAATTTTATACGAGAACAAAATCATATTTGGCATATATTTTTCCTACTGATGCTCAGCAATTTTACATTAGCTCTTACTTGTTCTATTCTGCAGCATGATTGGATGCTGTTGGATTTGTTTAAACAAAGTGAATCAGGGGAATGAAGTGTTAACGTGCTGGGAATGAATTAGTTATATTCACAAAATTATGGAAATGAATTGATTTGTGGCACACTTTTTAAACGAACATACTTTTTTATCTTAGGGTTTAAGGGAACATATCAAGGACTTTCAAGTAAAAAGTCTCCAAGTAATTTCCCAAGTAACTGTTGTTTAAGTCCAAGTTTAGGAGGCCAATCTTTTTTGTTTTTGTCAATTTGTGTCTAAAGTCATCCAATCTGTGGCTCGAGTCGACATTTCTAGGAAAAAGAGCTTGCAGAATATCAATAAAGCTGTCAGAGTATTCCCCAATTACTCTCCTGTCAAGAGAGATTACAAAGCTATTGAGTGTCTGCTTCAGCAGAAATCATTAGGCTCGGCATCTGTCGCCACTGATTTAACAATATTGAACTTCTCAGAAGTGTAATTTGTTTAACCTTTTGTTTCTCGATCTCATTGTCTGGGCCTCATTTTATTTTGTAGGGCGAGCAGGTGTTCTTCATAGTAACAAATTTCATAGAGACACCCAATCAGAGGCTGGGGTTCTGTGCAGAGGTGAGTATACATGCAGAGGAATCTCATTATTGCCTGTTGATTTGATGTGTTTTTTTCCAATTATAATATCTCGTATGGCTGTTTATATTACCATGTCTAGACAAATGCATTTGCACTTCCATAGAGTTTCAAGGTACCAAATGGACGATGTCAAAGTGATGATGACTGCGTTGAGGGCGAGGCTGTAATAGCCGGACATGGTGAGTATCATTCATATCACTCAACTCAAAATCTGAGTAGTTGATGGGTTTAACCTGAATTACATGTTTACATAATCTGTCTGTAGCTTGAGATCTTTAATATCGGTCCCTGAAGATCAACACTATATTCTGCATATTAGAAAAATAACTGTTTCACCTCATTGTAGAATTGTGGCCTTTCTTATACTGTCGGACTATCACTTTAATTTCAATGCTATCACAAAGTTACATTTAAATTACTAATTTATTTATTCTTTTGTTTGTTATTTGTCACAATGCCATATTTTTCTGTGCATGTTGTCTTATTTCAAGGCAAAGTAATTACACTCAATTGTGTGTGGGGGGTGTTGGGGATAGGAAACAGAGCAAGAACTTTTTAATAGTTTTTTTTTCATTGTTGAAGGAGCTTGGGACTTATATGTGCATGCTATAACTACACTAGCTACTGTACATATGACAATGAAACCTTTGAATCTTGAAAAACTAAACGCTGGTTAAATATTTACACAATATTACAATGCGTTTACTATAAACATGGGATCAGAGTTAGCACTGGTTTCACAGTCAACATTGATATATCGCGACAACCCGGCTTTACAAATATTCTGTAAAATATAAATATTACATGTTTCATCCCCCAGCAGAACATTTTTCCAATTAGCCGTCATATAATCAATTCTTTAAACTTAGCTAAGAAACTTCTCTGGCTCTCCTTCAGGAATAAAGACAGGGTTGTGCATAAACAGCACTGGGACCTGTCAGATCCACGCCTGGTGTCCTGTTGAACACAGCAAGAGACCCACGTAAGACCCTTCCTCTCGCAGAACTTTGGAAAAGTGCCACTTTGTGATACTGCATTGACACTGGCCCTCATGGGGACTGAGATATTTCACAGGTTCTATTTATTGCTAATGTAGCCTGTCAGCTCCTCTTGTTTAGTTTTTAATTCTCACAGCTGCCTGTCTCTCTATCTTCCAGAGAGCCCTTACTAAGCGAAGCGGAAAACTTCACCATCTACATCAAGAATTTCATCAGGTTCCCGAAGTTTGAATTCTCCAAGTAAGTGGCTGCTAGTAGCGCTGCTTGTGGTTTTCAAAGCGTCACGACATCGACCAATGAGTGAGCTAAGGGGGGATGTACATGCCTCAATGGCTTCTTTAAATAGTTTTAGTGTGCAGACAGCCCTCTATTTATACCAGGCTGTGCATTGCACTCAGTGAGACAGTGAAACAGTCATCTGAGAAGTCCTTGACAGCGGGCCTTGCCCCAGACAGGTGTCCGATCTGAAAGGGGGGGTTTGGCCCCTGCTGCTCTGTCCTCTCTGCTGAAGTCCTGCAAGAAAGCAGAGTGACGTCAGCCACAGCTAATTCATCAGTCAGGACCTTATTCTAATTACACAGCTATCTAACTTCATATGTTTTCTCACTAATCATGATATGCTTATACTTAATGGGGATTAGCTGTTGAAACAAATCCCTGTTACTGTAATGGGTGTTACTTGAAAGAGCTGCCAGCGCTACGTGTGGTATAGTGTGACACATCCAGCTGCACTGCAAAGCCAGAGAGCATAATGGTGTCAGCAGCATACTGTGTTAGGACTAGAGGAACATTTTACAGTGCAGTCAGTCATGATAAAAGTTAAGATGTTGATCTTTAGTCAGTGTATTAACACTAGATGGAGGTTGGCCCGCCCATAACTAGCACAGAGGTAAAGGTCCTGCTTTCTTTATACGGCTAAGGTCATTTTGCTTTCATAGCATTACATTGTTTGCACTCCTGTCTGTTCTCCAAACTGGTTATTTGCCAACTACCATCTACTCTAGTTAATTCACTGACTATGATACCCCACTTTGAAACATATTAACTATATGTTTTAGCTTTGATTGTGTCTAAGATAGAGATGGAAATGTCAAATATGCCAATATGAGAAGTTGAGAAAATTCTGTGACCCTGAATTGGCAGGAGCAGGTGGCTCTTAAGTCTATTGCCGTCCCGCCAACACTTAGATACACATGATAACTCCAACTTAAGTGACTTACATTTTTTAACTTAAGTGGAAGGTTACATTTTTTTCTTAGGGTGAGGGAAACACGATTAATGTGGAAATAGTAGTGATTTTCACAGTTGCTGATAATCTGACATTTGACACAAGTTCTTCATGCCTGCTATATTGAACATCTAGGTCCAATGTCCTTGAAACCCCTGACGACAGCTACCTGAAAAGATGCTCCTACGACAAAGAGGAACACCTGTACTGCCCCATCTTCCGCCTCGGAGATCTGGTCAGCTGGACTGGGAATGATTTCCAGGAAATGGCTGTTCAGGTACAAAGTGTATTAACGTGTGAGATAAAACTGTGTGGGAGTGATTTCAATTACTGGATTCCTCATAGTCATTTGATAACACACAATTATAGACCATCACATTTAGAAGATATAATCCATTTAAGATGCTCCTCATAATAATAACTGCAGAAACACCCTTGTACAAGATGTGTGCTTCAACAAACATATATTGATGTAATGATAAGGGTAGTAAGAAAATTAATATAGTACAAGATGAAAACAAATCTTCATCAGCGTGTTGCAAGCTAATTCTGTCACTCAAGTCATTCTCTCTATCTCTCAGTACTTCCTGTTGATATCCAAAGACAAACATTTTTCAATAACTAATGGAAAGGATTTCTAAGATGGTGGTCTGCCTGCGATGCAACATCATTTTTTATGTGGTCTTGGAGTAAATCTCTAATGGAACATAGGAGTGCCATTTACACTGTCGTGAAGATACAATTGAGAATGATGAGATTGATCGTACACAGACTAATAAAAAAGATGTTCTGGTCGACAGCTGCAGGTTAGTTTGAGGTTAATTGCGGTAGTTGTACAATACCAATTTCCAAGTGTTGCCTGTGTTGTTGGGTTGTCTGTACTTCTGCCACATCTGTTGCCATGTCAAATAAGAACTGTGTGCTCTCTCAACCTGTGCCTCTCCCTTTCCAGTCACCTATGACCCCATTTTTGCTTGTGCAGCTAATCACTGTCACCTAGTGTTCAAAAATATAAATATACATGGCTCCTAAAGGCAGCCTAGGTCGGAGGTTTGCACAGGTTTATTTGAAATCACAATGGTTGTTCAGAAAGAGTAAAAAAAAGGATCATCTATTAGACAAACTTTCAGGCACATGGTCTTCATCAAGTATTTATGTCTTGATGGTGTGTTGTCATCACGTGAAATATATATAAAAAAATGTGTCAATTGATTCAAAGTGGCTGTAAACAAAAATAAATACAAGTTCAATAATTCATTCACATGATAAGAACTAAACAATAATTTTCTTTCCTTTTGGGGGGCTTTTTTGCCCTTACTGTTGCAGCTTAAGTTAGACAGGAGAAGGGGAGAAAGAGAGTACAACATGCACCAAAGGTCCGTCGGACAGATTGGAACCCATCCTTAGTACCAGATGAAAAAACAACTAAAACAAGGCCAAAGGAAATGGCTGAAAGCTTTAAAAAAACAACAACAAGTGGACCATATGATACGTTTTTATTTTCAAGCTGTATTTTCCAGTCAAGAATGAACTTTCAAGCTAGCGTTTATCTTAAAGCATTTCCTAAGACACAACGATAGTCCACAAACGTATGTTATCTGATCAGACCACTTCTGCAGACTGTATGGTCGTATGCGGCTTGTTTTGAATTTACAGCTTCCTCACTCACCTGCAAACATAAGAAAATGGTAGGAAGTACAATTTTGAAGCCAGGACTCAAAGAACATGGTTTGAATTGGTTTCCATTAAATATTTGTCTTTATTTTGGCTACACACTTTATTATAGACCTCTTAATGGAGCTGAGGTTACACTTACACTATTTTTGTCCTTCAGGGTGGTTCTGTTGGAATTCTCATTGAGTGGGACTGCGACCTGGATAAGGACTATTCACGGTGTAATCCAGAGTACAGCTTTACCCGCCTGGATAGGGGTTTAAACAACTCGGTCACATCAGGATATAACTTCAGGTATGTCCCTCCAGGCATTCACCAAGAAATAAATCTGTCAGCTCACTGGTCTCCGAGTCTAACCGGTCTGATTTTCCCCTCCAGATATGCCAGGTATTTCAAGGATGAAAATGGCACCTTTCGCACTTTGTATAAAGTGTATGGGATCCGCTTCGATATAATGATCAATGGCAAGGTACAGCAGTGATAGGGATTATTCTTTCCAGAGTGAAGTACATTATTATGGAAATACATCTAATGATTGCTTGTTATTGTTTTTTTAGGCTGGAAAATTCAATATTGTTCCCACGATAATTGCCATTGGTTCGGGCATTGCCCTGCTGGGTGCAGTGAGTAGTTTAATAAAATATTATACAATTATTATTAAATAATATTGAAGTGTCGGTGGGTAATTGCCACTGATTTATTATAGTTACTTGCACGGTTTTCTTGTTATGACAAGTTAAAGAAGAAAAAAGTATTACAACATATTGAATTGCATAGATTAAAAATATGTTTTTAAGTGAAAGAATGACCACTTACAGTTACTTATAATCAGATAATGTATTATATCTGCCTTTACCTCAGACATTTCATTACTTCACTTTAACCAACCAGCTACCAGAATAATCACATGATTATGCGCTAAAGCGGTGATGATGATTTTATAAAAAGTATTATTATGTATTACATCTATCAACCTATAATATCTATTGTCCTTGAGACAAATAATGTCAGTGAGTGAAAAGCAACATTGAAGCATTATGATACTTGACTTTATGTCAAATGCTTTTTAATTTATAAATATTGCTTTATTGTTTTAATCATCATGAATATTTATGAGGCATTATACCTTTAATTATACAGCAATATAAGCAGATTATAATGCATTATTAGTTATGTTTTTGACACATTATGGACTGAGTGCTACAGATATTATATATAATATATATGTTCTCTTTCAGGGGGCCTTTGCATGTGACGTGATACTACTGTACATGATGAACACAAGCTCCTTCTACCGAGACAAGAAGTTTGAAATCATCAACTTAAAGTATGACTTTCTGTACACTGTAATGATGGACCTTTTTTAAATCAGTCATTTCCAAAACCTTTATCCCCACATTTATTGGCACATCTTTGTGTCACTGTGTGTTATAGGAAAGAGCAGAACAAACACAAGGAAGGGAAGACAGGACACCGGGAAAGGAGACATAAGAAGCCAGCTGCAGACAAAGAGGCTGGAAACTCCACCGATAAGCCGGAGGAGACGGAAGCCCTCGCAGAGAGTCAGCTGCCTGTGGACCAACGGGGTCCAACAGTTCCACGCAACGCAGGACAGCGATATTCTGGCAACCTCTCTAACCAAGGCACAGGGCCGCGGCATCATATCACCTTCTCTGCGCAAAATTAAGTCAGAGTAAGACCAATCCCCTGCAGCGGTCTGTGAGAGGCGTAACCAAAGAGTCGGACTGATGCCCACTTCCCACCTGGCTGGACTGTCACTAGCCTGAGTGATGCTTGTCCTGACTTTGTTGGTCCAAAGAAATGTTACTGTGGGCAAATGGGCCAGGAAGCTGATGTAGAAATACACAGAGAGATGGTTTTCATCTTTGAAGCTGGGTCAGGGTCCAAAGCTGGAGTGTGGGAGATTACAACAGGTCCATAAATGATGATATGCCAGAGTTCTGTGGTTATGCTGATAATATTAACAGAGGGACTTTAAATGAATCATCTATGACCTAAAAGGAATTGCCAAATATTTGCCTATTACTGCATAACAAATGGAAGTTATTAATTGCATCTTTGTTTCAGGTCATGAATCCATTACTTAAAAGCTCTTTTTGACAGATGATCAAGCATCATTTCCAGTTTGTTCTTTTTGATTCGCCATTAATAGACTTGCCAATGACAATCACCGCGAAAAAAACTACCGTCATTCGTGATTCATGAACCTCAAATGTAGCATAGGATTACGTTAAATGCCGATTAGATTAAAAAAAAAAACGTTAAATGATTTGTGCTAAATCAATTTGCAAAATACCTTTAAATTATTTTTTAAGCACAGAGAAAATACACTAGAAAGCAAATTCTAAGAAAATGTGTGAATATTCTTAATTTGTGTTATTTCAGTTGGATGCAACATGTGCTGTCGTTGGAATTCGAGTGGTGCACTTCATGTTGTATGTTGACGTCAATATTGGCCATGCCGTAGCTACAACACAATCATTATTTTAGTTATTAATGATAGGTATCACTTGTAAAGCTTTGGAATGAAGTTGTGATGGGCTGTGAGTGTTCTGTAATGACAGGTTCAATGCTGATATACTGGCTGATAGTCCAATGAATGATGAAAGACATTGGAAATGTGTGACCTTCTTCTCAAATCCATATATAGAATGGTTTTGATTGTTGGAAACAAGTGTTACAACCCGGCTCCTGGGCTGCAACAAAAAGCAGGGAGGCGAGACGAAGGAAGAAAATAACAATTGTTTATTCTCTTATAAACAATGTAACGAACAGAACCAGCCACAGGTCCCCGAGGCTGGCACGGAGAGAGTGCCCAGAGGAGTCCGCGAGACGTAACCGGCTGGGCTCCTACTATATCCTTCCCTTTCCAGGTGTAGCTCATCAGCACCTGAACCTGTGAACCTGAGCACACCCAAAAAGCACACCCAGAAACAGCACCCCACGTGGTGTGGAGGGGTCGTCACAAGTGTATTTTTCATATTTATTTCATGATGTCAGTGCCTGACAGACAAACCGATTAATAATGTATACAAACAAGATGTAAAGAGGTATTTATTTTAATCAGTAATCATATTTATTATAATTTAACCATAGTATCATACATGAATACAAGCCAAAGTGCTTACACCGTGTTAGGGTGTAATCTTTGTTGATCTATGTTACACTACAAACTACATTATCATGACTGTGGCTCTTATCTGTAGTGAAGAGCACGAGTTACATGTTGGATAAAGTCGCTACAAATTGTGGAGCAGAAGGATAAGAGAACAGTATTCTTCATTCTATTATAATTGACACATTAGCCGTTTAATCAACAGTTCATATTTGAAAAAGTATTTTACCAATGGCTTATCTACAGACAGCAGGGCAGACAATATTATTAGTTTATGTAGCATTAGATAGGACTAATTCACGGTTAAATAATTTTAGTACACGTGCACCATTCCGTAGAGGAAAGTCCAGAACAGGACGTAAGTGAAAAGACCTCCAACAAGGCCCCCGGTGAAGAGCAGCCTCCGTGATTTAAAACATTTGTTCCACCGCCGTCCGGCCTTGAGAATGAGCAGCAGAGAGAGGAGAAAAGAGGCGAGGAAATAAAAAATGAAGCCATACAGTCCAGACAGCCCGAGGATTCCCGCTGTTGCTCCGGACAGAGCGGAGACTGAGGTGCGGCAGTAGTCCAGCACGGCGGCGTTTCCCCTCACGGCTATCTCACTGATGAACTGTGGTCCCTCTCTTTTGGCTACAACTCCTGCCATCTTGGATCTGGTCAGCAATCACAGGAAGGTGTTCCTGTTTCAGGAGAGATTCCCACATAGTCACATTTATCCAATAACCGTAATGCTGTACAGATTTAAATAACTTTTTTCTTTACACTGAAGATCGAGATTTGATACTCAAAACCTTCGGGACAATCAAATGCAATAGTTTGTAACTGCTCAACCAAATGCTAATGTTAAAATCAGCTCGACCAGAAGAAAAGGCTGCTTACACACGACTGAATCAGCCATTATAATACAATGTAGGGTGAAAATTACTATTATTTTGTATTATCTGCTGCTTATTATCTAGATTACAATTGGTAAATTGTTTAGTCTATAATATGTCAGAACATAGTAACAACTGTCAACGTTTCTAAATTCCAAGATGATGTCCTTTAATGTTTAGTTTTGCGTTTAAAAATAATCCCATTGGAACGATTAGACTAATATTAGATTGTTTGATGATTAGTTGACTAATTGAATGTAATGAATGATATAATGACATGCAACGACGGGTCAGTCTGCTGCTTAATAACTACATTAGCTTGAATTATCAACATTAGACAATGACTTTGACTTGTATTTTTTACACGGTACTTTTATTTGTTTAAACAAGATAAATGCCTTTTCCATTTCAACTAAATGCAATGCAATGCCATTGTTACATTATATATTATAATGTGTGCAGATATTAGTAATTTAAAGTATGAATTTAATATTTTAACATCCACTAGGAGGTTGGATGACAAAATGACAAAACTCGACAGAGGTCTTAATAAATTAAAGCCCCCTAATACGAGTGACAAAGTGAAAATCTGTCAGCCTTGATCGATGTTAGCCTAGCTGGTTACAGATCAAATTGAATCAAAGTAGCTAACGTTAGCTAATAAACCTATAATATAAAGCGATGTTCTGGTGACAGAAACCAGACGCAGACAAAAAGGAAGTGACTCCAATAATCAGAGTCTTATAAATAAACTAAACGTAGCACTGTACGACCCCTGGTGTTAGCCTATAGCGCTAACACGCTAGCATTATGAGCTAGTCCTCCGGGTTGCTGCTGACGGAAACTGATGATTCTCACCGGAAATGTAAGCAGGGACTCGTTGGCTCCTCACGATTATAAAAACATAATATGTGTCATGAACGCCAAAGATCTGGATATTAGAGCGTTTTCAGAGAACTTCGGCTGTTTTGGCACAGAAAAAGCACATTCATTCTCGTTCGGATAGCACTCCCAGGAAAGAGTCAGCCATGTTCATTCGAAATGCATTGTGGGCACAGCCTGCGTAAGGAGCAGTTTTGGTGCGTTTCATTGCACATTAAAGAGTAGGAAATTCTAACTTTAACAATAGGGAAATACCTTTAGGCTTACTGTCATTGGGTGAGCATACAAAGATAATCCGCCTTTTTCAAACATCCAGCTCTATTGGATATACACCACATGTTTCACAAGCTGCAGTAATAAGAGAACATCTACAAATGAAACACAAACAGTTTACATTGAGGTTACCGGTGCTATTATTTATTATGTCTATTTCTGTCAAAAGGTTATTTTACTGGTTCAGGAATCAATCAATGAACAATCTGCAGTAATGTTTCCTTCGGAAAAGGCATTATGGCTCATTTTACATTTGGATGGAACTATTCGGTTGGACGTAAGTTAAGATTTCCGACTTTCTACTTTGTCCCAAACGCAGCAGTAGACTTTGCCTTGTTGTGATGATGATATATAACTGTATCATCAACAGTAGTTTCATTAGCTGCAATGTCTGCATATATCCTGGGTTTGGACTTGGGCACCACGTCGGTAAAAGCCGTTTTATTAGAAACTGTCTCCCGAACGGTGGTTGCTAGTCAGTCTTTGCCAACTTCGTCTGATATAATTGACCAAAGCGGAAAAAAGGTGAGTGTGTGCCAACCATTCAACTCTCCCCTGCTGGGTGTTTGCCCCGTGTGTAACCTGTCTGTGTACGTGTTCATGCGCAGGCGAAAGAGCAGGACACTGGTCGGATCATTGACACTGTGAACCGGTGCATCGGCCTGCTGCCCCGAGACAAACTGCAGCATGTCAGCAGCATCGGGCTGTCCGGGCAGATGCACGGGGTTTTATTTTGGAAAGAAAAACGCGGTAAGCCTTCCACCTGGGTGCTGCGTGAACGCTGTTGCATTTCTTAAATTGTGGTCAATTGTGAAACAACTGCTGTAATACATGAGTACCATTGGGCAGCAAAGTAACAGATATACAGATATATATCCTGCAATGTTATTGCCCATATATGTTTGCATTTGCACAATTTGTAATTGCACATTAAGCTCTTTAATCTTATATTATCTGGTATATAAATATCTGCTGTGGCATTTATTTAATTAATATAAAACAATACATCCTTATACACAAAGAGACATACTTTCTTAATTAGTCTAACCAAAGTATCCAACAAATCCAAAAGGGAGAAAATCAGTTTGTAATGGTAAATATATGCTCCTGGGATGTCTCCATGCCTCTCTACCCCTGCAGGTTGTGATTGGTCCAAGAGGGATTTCTTCACAGCCCGAGACACCAGTCAGCTGATCACCTGGCAGGATGGGCGCTGCAGCAGCAATTTCCTGTCCTCACTTCCAAATCCAGGCTCACATCTCAGCGTGGCCACAGGCTTTGGCTGTGCTACAATCTTCTGGTACATGAGAAACAGGTCAGCATGCACTTCTGAAAACATCCCAAAGCATTTTTATTTTGTGATATGAAACTGAAGTTAATATCTTTGGTTTTACTGCAGGCCAGAGTTCCTCGAGGACTTCACAGTTGCAGGTACCATCCAGGACTACGTGGTGTCCATGCTGTGTGGTCTGGACGGCTGTGTGATGACACCCCAGAATGCAGCCGGCTGGGGCTACTTCAACACCTCTACCAACCAGTGGAATACAGACATGTACGTAAAGTGTAAATCTACATACATGACACATTTTCTAAAGGTTTTGCATGCTTAGTGTTCAACTAAAATTGCTAAACATTTTGGCATTGCAAAGAGTTGTTATGCGTAACCTACATTACAAGCCTCTGTGTGTGCATGCTGCAGTCTGAAGGGGGCCGGCTTCCCTTTGGGCCTGCTTCCTCAGTGTGTGCCATCTGGTTGCTGGGCGGGACAGACGTGCTCTGACTGGCATGGTATCCCTGCTGGAACACCAGTAGGGGCTGCGCTGGGAGACTTCCAGTGCTCGGTATACTCCTGCATGAGTGCCAGAACAGACGCAGGTGAAAATAGCTGTACTCGACTGTTTATGCACTTCAGAAGAAAGTCTATCTTTACAGCTGTTCCATGACATGTTCCATCGATTAGATTAATCTTCTAATCTTAGTAGTGCTTTTGTTTTAGTGTGTCATCCTACTGTAGTTATTTTCTTTATTTTTGTGGTTATTTTTGTGACCTTTTCATTGCCATTGTGTGTATCTTTTGTGGCCTCTTTGCAGTTGCTTTGCACTTCTTTTTAGTTTTGTGACTCTTGGTAGGTATTGTTTATTAGCTTGTGAGTCTGTTTGTCCCATTGGAAAATCCCTCATAGAGATGTGTTAATATACTGTAATTAAAACTGAAAAATACCAAATAAATAAGCATAGGAATCACTTAACATGGCACATAGCAGCAAATACCCACGTCTTAGTTTGTACTCTTTATGTTGCACACACAGGAATGAATGCATTATGGATCAAGTGTATTCCTGCTGTCTGTGTCTCCTGCATGTCTTGTTTGGAGCTGTTAGTGTTTATGCCTCAGATGACAGTTTTTATCCTCTCCTAATTTCTCAGTTCTTAACATAAGCACCTCAGCCCAGCTGACCTTCGCCTTGCCAGCTGACTTCAAACCTCCAGATTCTCCTCAGCCTGCGTCCTCCATCTCCTACGTTCCCTACTTCGAGGACTCGTACTTGGCGGTGGCAGCTTCACTAAATGGAGGGAATGCACTGGCTACATTTGTGGAGATGCTCACTTCCTGGATGAAAGAGCTTGGTATGTATTTGTTGTCATGTTAGTAGTGTGCTTCTTAGTGTTTGTTCAACTTTTTAATTCAACTAAAATGTCACGACTGTGGAGGGATTGCCATGTTAAACCTTAAAAAAAAAGCCCAATTACCCTGATGATCCTCCTTACTCTAGCGTCACAATGATGTGGGTGTTAAGTGTTTTCCACACATTCATGTTCCAGAAGGAATCATGATAACTCTGATTATCTTTCCACTTTTTGGAGATGTTGTTTATGTTTGGATTTTGTGCTAATTAGCTAATGCTTATTTACACATTTGCAAAGCTAAAATGCTGACCATTGTAATAATCTCTATGTTATGCTAACGTCATCATTTTTCTCGAAGCAGTGCTGTGTAATACGGCTTCATAGAGTTGCTAGCATAGCTGTAGAATCTTCAGACTTAGTCAAATTTAAATGTGGCAATAGACATGTTTTTTGTTTTAACTTACCATGATCAAGTAAAGTTACATTAAATGACATGTTACTTGTTCAACGCTTTTATCCGAAGCGACTTACATATA
>NC_136907.1:23058426-23115737 GCF_949606895.1 Notothenia rossii | reverse complement strand
TGGAGGTTTATGTATTCCATACATTCCGCAAGACACTGCCTGTAAATAGAGTACACAAAAGATGAAACTCCCCAGTTTATTACTTGTACTAAGATTATTTTTAATGTAACAGGTTTTATTCATTTTTAAATATGGGAATGAGGAATTATCTGAGGATAACTTTATATGAATTAAGGAAATCTACAGACACAAATAGACAGTGACTTAAAACTGGTGAAGGTGCAGCTAGTTTCAATGACTTTGTATACTGCAGTGTAGCTTGTGAATTTACTCGAGGTGTAATTTCAGTCTTATTTAAGTGTTGATTGTATTTCAAATCATTAATCCAAATCTGCAAAGTAACTAAAGGAATTCAATTAATGTAGTGCAATAAAAGTACACAATTCACCTTTGAATTGTTGTGGGGTACAAAGTAACATAAAATGGAAATACTCATGTTAAGTACAAGTATCTAACCATTTTTACTTAAGTCCAGTACTTGAGTAAATGTACTTAGTTACTTGCCACCTCTGGAAGGAAGAAATGTAATGGAAGCAAAACAGCTCAAACTCTCAAAATGGAGTCTATGTTTGCCTGTATAGTGCCTTGGCCTAGCTTTGAAAAAGGAAGTTATAATAAGAAAGGAAATGGCATGACTGCAGATCTATAGCAGACGCTAGAAAGCATAATCTCTGCAACCACACAGTCACAAGACCACAGCAGCATGAACACACACACACACACACACACTCACACACCCATGTCAGTGAAACTACTGGAGGCGCATAAGACACACAGGAAGCAAATCAGCGATTAAACAAAGGAAACTCGCTTATGAAAATATCATGCACCAACCTTACTAAGAATAGTAGCATTTCAAAAGGGTAAGTTGTACATTTATGTAATTTTTTTAATTGAATTCGTTTAAGCTCTTGATGGCTATTTCTTTCCAGCTAAGTGCCTCAGAGGATAACCCTAAAATGAATTTGAAAGACTATATGGCATATGCCACAGTTAAACTGCTCTCTAATTAGCTCCTCGTGAAACAAATGTGTTCCTGTCAGATAATACACGGGTACTCGCTGATTCCTTTGTGGTATTTTTTTGCTGTCTTGGCATGATGGTCAATAACAGATCCTTTTAAGCACTCAGGGCTGCAGTAATGTTCTCTGATATCCTTTGGGGGATGTCACTCTATCTCTGCCTCTTCCAGGCAGTCTTCCTGCTATCTCCCACCGCCTTTACAATAAACGGACATGTAAGGATGTAGGACTCACACATCCATGCAGGACACTGTTGTGTTTTTTACTTCAAGATCTATTTCTTTCTATAATCTGTTGCTGGAAAAATAACTTTTGGTGAGTAAATTGATGGGTTGATGTGTAACTGGTTTACCAGTTTTAAATTACAATATCTCTACTGGTCCTGAAGGACATTGTCAAACATCCCAGTCAGTGAAATAATCTTTGTTTGAACATATCTTACATTCTATTGTGATTTGTTAACGCATATTTTGTACATTTGAACATACCGTGCAGACATTTAAAAACCTGCACCACAGTGGTGTGGTTGATTTTATGAGGATATGGGAACTAATGGTATGGGAAGATGGACCTGATTGACAATGACTCACAATGTGTCTCTTAATCTTTATTTATAATTGAACTTCTGAAGAATGATGAGGGTGGTGCATCTTCACACACAATGAACAACTCATATTTTGTCAATGCACATCTTTTAAAATTTGTTCACAACTGGTACCGCTAAATGGCATTTGAGATCCATGGGAAATGGACTTTTCAAAAAATGAGACGGACAGCACACACTTCTCTGTTTTTCCATCAATTGTTTTACTTTAGTGCTATTCCTCTAGTAATGATCACAGTCATACGGAGATGCGATGAGTCACTAATTCCCCATTTTGTGACAGAAAAAAGGGAACAGAAAGCCACCAGGATCAGGTTCCTGTTGTCCTTTGCTTGATTAAAAAACTACATTTATTTATATCAGTTTGACTTATATTTTTTATTTAAATCACTTGCAAAATGTTATTTTTAATAAACCCTACCGTACATAATTGATTATTCTGCAGCGAAGTGGCTAACAGATTAAGTGTTGTGAGTTATGTTCTCATGGAAATCTTCCTCTAAATACACTCCTTTGTTCCTCCCTGCGGCTGGAACATCACATGCCTGGAAATATGTCTGTGCCCTTAAAGCCTAGAAGGTGATTCCTGTGGTGAATTCAGACCCAGCTGATACGAACGCATAGTAACTCATGTTAAACATTAACATTAAACGCTTTGTCCTGCATGTTTACATCAGGGCTCTCTAATGCTTCTGGCTTGTGACACACTAGATAAAAACTAAGTGTGTGTGACCTATTGACACAATTGCAAGGAGTACCAAGCAGACACATTTCAACCATACCGAAAATAAAAGAAAATAATGAAATAAGTAAGTAAATACAAAAATATATATAAAGGGAGAAGGGTATTGTGATTGGGGTGAAATACCTCTTTTCTTGGAACAATTTACAAACAATGTTAGTATGTCAATGTTAAGTCTATGTCTTATTCAAAAAGTATTCTCATACTCTGATGTAGGTACTGTATATTACATGTCCATAATGTGTATACATCATGAATTTTGTTTCGGTGTATTTGATGCTTTATAAGTCAGAAACATACTTTAGGGTTTTCTCAACCTCTCCCCAAATAGGCATCCATTTTGGACATCTACAGAATGTGTGTGTAGTTTGCGAAGGGATAACACTTGCCACATTTACAAGATGTAAAAAAATATCTCAAGCTCACTATGCCAGTCAATTCTCAGCAGCAATTTAATTACCATGGGAAGTCCATTACAATCGTCTTCTGATAGAATGAATTCAAATTATTTCCCCCAATGTTTATTTAACATTATGTTTCAACAATTTCAAGTGGTAGAGAATCAGATGAACTCCTTAACAAATGTATCTATAGCTGACAAATACTCATCCCTGGTTCTGATGGCTGCTGTCTGAATGATTCGCAGAGCAGGGGGTGGAGATGGAGAAGTCAGAGATGTTTGGCATCTCTTTGGAGACAGACAACAGGACGATGGAGGAGAAAGCGCGGCACAGAGCTGCGCATAAGGGCGGTTCAGGCAATGAGCCGCCCAAGGCTCCAATGGACACTGATTACCAGGAAGAGATGGAGATCCCCAAGCCTAAAATCAGAATGAATGCCAACTTTGACAAGTGAGCCTCACCATGCAAACATGAAGGGATTTTAACACTCATTATAACATGGTTCTGTGTATTATCAAGCCCAGAATTGATGATTAAGTTGGAGTTGCTTCACCTTTTGCCCCCAATGATGTTGTCTGTGACTTGTTATGTTGACAGAGAGATTCAAGGATTGGATCCCAGTGGAAGCACAGACAACAGGTTTGGTATCGACAGGCTGTTTGAAGCGGTTGCCAGCAGGGACGTCCAAAAGCTGGACGGCCTACATCAGTACCTGCATCGGAACAGGATGAAACTGTCCAACTCTCTGTGTGAGTGTCAGACCCATAATGCAACAGCGGTAGACATGTGTGTTACCTCCCTCAGGGGTTGTTTTTTAGACAATGGACCCCTGGGCACAGACATGTAAGTAACAGGCCCCATCACCTTATGACACATAGACTCTGTGGTTTTGTGTCTCATTGGTGTCTTCTATTGATTTCATGTGCTTTTGTGCTTCATTTGTTTCTTTTTTTGTGTCCTTATGTGTCTCTTTGTGGTCATTTGTAGGCCTTTGGTGTCTTCTTATGGTCTTCTTGTCCTGATTTTAAGTCTCCTTGTGTTAGTTTTGTTTCTTTATTGATGTCGTTTTGTCTATCGTTGTGGTGATTTTGTCTCTTGAATCATTTTGTGTCTATTTGTGGTCGCTTTGTGTCCCTTTGTTTTATTTTTGCCAGCATGTGTCTCTTTGACTGACATTGTGTAGTTGCAGGTCACTGGGCCCCTACACACTTAGGCCCCTGGCTCTGTGCCTAGGTTTGTCCAGATCTCCGTCCATGATCTCCCTGTATGTGTGTTTACACCTTCAGATCAGTCTTACGGTAAAACGGCCCTCATGAAGGCTCTGCTGCACCTCGTGGATGGCAAAAACGAGACGGTGGAGCTTTTGATCGACATTTCAGAGAAGATGAAAGACATTAATGAGTTTGTAAATGCGGCCTACACTAACGTCTACTACAAAGGTAAACTGAAGCTGAATTGTTGAGAAAATGAACTCTCATGTCTTTCTTTGTGTTATTCCTCAAACCTAAACAATGTAAAGAGATTTGAATGGTATGACTCGATGTATTCCGACAGGTCAGACAGCTCTTCATATAGCCATTGAGAGGAGGAGTCTCTCCTATGTGGAGCTGCTGCTCAGTAAAGGAGCAGACGTCCACGCCAAAGCCTGCGGAACTTTCTTCCAGCCACACGATGGCCCCAACTTCTACTTTGGTGAGTCCATGCTGCAGCAGGGCGCAGCCCCCTCCTCTGGAGCCTCACACAAAGATAATCTACTGATGAGTCACACATCGCCACCTTTATTACTGAGTGAGAAACTTTCCATAGAGTCACAGCATCTCTGGACAATAACATGAAGAAATACATTTTCAATAGGGTATTTCTAAGTTCCAATGTAATTTGTTCCCTGAAATCTTACATTTTAGCTGGGCTAGGGTTAATGTTCATTTATTTAAAAAAAGGACAACACAAAAAGATTGCCATTGTGACTGTCACATTTTGGAGCACAGCACCCAAGGCTCAGGTGCCTGAGCTCAGTGAGGTCATTACTAACTGATAAACTGGGTCAATGATATGGGCCTAGGAAAATATTTCCCCAACAAGCTCCATATTGTCTATACTCCATGTCAGGGAATAATTTGCCCTGCATGTCCTCCTTCGCCCTCTGACGCAGATGCCCAGCCTTGGACAGCCACTATCTCCCTTAAGGAGGGGCTGCCCTAGCATTTTGTTGTTGTTACTAGTTTATGACCAGGCAACTCTCGGTCAGAGATAGTTATTGTTGTGGGACACCTGGAACACATCCTTCTCGGGGTGTAGATGACCCGAGCCATAACCTACAACTAAAGTTGATTCAGTTTCCTCAGCTGTTTAGTGTATATATTGAAGAATGTCGATTACCCTCAGCAAACTAGTTAAAACCTCCTACCAGAGGAAGGTTTCTTCAGAATTGATTTGGCATCTCTAAACTGTGGTCAACCCATGACAGCCCATGACATGTCTTGTGAATTCCCCGGCCCGAAGCTCCAAATAAACCATCATTGTTTGCCATCAAAGATCCAGCTCTCCTCGTGTCTCTCTGAGGCTTGTTTCCAATTGCTTCAGAAGTTTATTGGCCAAAACCAAGTCGTATTTATCTTTTAAAGATCTAGAAAGGGTTATTAATGCCTTTGTAACCTCAAGACTGGGCTATTGCAACGCTCTGTATGTGGGTATGGACCAGGCCTCAATTAGACGCCTGCAGCTAGTGCAGAAAGCAGCTGCACGTCTTCTGACTGGCCACAAATAGCGTGACCACATCACCCCAATTCTGGCCTCATTTCATTCTGGCTTCCAATTGGGTTCAGAATTGATTTTAAACTCCTTTTATTTGTTTTTAAAGCCCTAAATGGGCTGGCTCCGGCCTATATAGCCTAATTCCTCCATCGCTACACCCCAGACAGAGCCTTAAGGTCGGCTGACCAGCTGCTGCTGGTAGTGCCCAAGACCAGGCTCAAAACCCGAGGGCACCGAGCCTAGGGCCGAGCTGGCCCTAGGCTCTGGAACACTCTGCCCCTCGATGTGGGGTCGGCCCAGGCCCTAGGGGTTTTTAAATCGACACTTAAAACTCACTTCTTCTCTCTGGCCTTCTAGTCAGAGCGGAGTATGACACCTGACTCCCTGTGTTTTTGCTTTTTATATTTCTGTTGTAAATTATTGTCTTTTATTGTGATTGTAGTATTGTGTTTTTATTACATTTACAGCACTTTGGCTCAACCAAAAATCGCTTTTAAATGTGCAATATAAATAAAACTGTATTTGATTTGATTCACCCACACATATTGACCCACAATCTGCGTTTCTTTAACAGGCCTGTTAAGGGATATGAGGGATGTCTAAAATGCATGATCTGTTTGGTATTTCGAGCAAAACGCATCATAGACATCATATATATATATATATATATGTATATATATATATATTTATATATCTGAGACCCATAATATATGCCTAAAAATAGCATAATAGGAGACCTTTAAGTAACTGTTAAGTTATTTTAAGTTCTTTGTGAGTTTGAGGGAAACATTATTAAGAAAAGTTTAAAAAAAAGTCCAATATGAAGGAGGCCAGGGTGGATGGATGGGTCAAACTACTTTTTTCTTACATATTTAAGCTACAGTTAAGGGAGTTAATTTACATCAGTAAATTCAATATAGTTAGGTAACTGTAACTTACATCACATGGGTAGCTAACAAACACACTTATTAATGGGGGACTGTGGCTGCGAGGGAGTGCGGTCGTCTTTCAACCAGAAGGTTATGGGTTTGATCCCAGCCCGTGCAGTCAACATGTCGATGTACTTGGACAAGATACTTAATCCTGAGTTGCTCCAAGGGTGTATAATGTTAGCTTCCCGAGAGCAAATGGTAGTGCTCTGTATGAATGAGAATGGATTAATGACTCCTAGTGCGCTATGTAAAGTGCTTTGAGGGGTCGTACAGCCCTGATAAAGTGCTATATAATTTACCATTTAATCCAAAAAGACAACTTTCACAAGTGGCTTTGTGACAAGATGTTTTTTTTACAATTCGCAACCTTGTTGCAACCTAATCCGTTGTCAAATATGTTTCACTCGAACTGTCTGGCATTAGTCTCAAAGCCCTGCTCTGCATGGCTGTTTTTGGATTGATTTGATGTAGACACAATAATACATTGAGATTTAATCAATTATAGCATGCAGGGGAAAAAAGCTGTAACTTAACAGAGTGTCTTCGTGTGTTGTCCTCAGGTGAGCTGCCTCTGTCTCTGGCAGCCTGCACCAACCAGCCCGACGTAGTGGACTTCCTCATGAAGAGCGAGTACCAACGCGCAAGTGCTGAGCTAACTGACTCTCATGGAAACATTGTGCTGCACGCCCTGGTGGTGGTGGCTGATAACTCTGCCGATAACACAGAGTTTGTTACCAAAATGTATGACCGCATCCTCAAGACCAATGCCGAACTTCACCCCAAGTCGAAGCTGGAGGACATCGAGAACAACAATGGGCTGACGCCTCTCAAAATGGCTGCCAAGACTGGCAAGATTGGGGTAAACATTTCCTCAGTGTCACTGTAGACATAGCAGCATAGCTAGCTGAGGCCCAGGGACAAGACTCCTAGCTTCTCCCAACAACCCAAGGAGTAAAGTTTGGCGGGCCCTGGGATGACTGGGTTCCCTAGATCAAAAGCCAATGATTACCAATGTTTTCATTTAATTTTGGATTATATCCGATAATAAGCTCTGTGGCAAATTGAGGTTTAGAATACTCACAAGTTTTCTTCACAAACTCTTTTATGATTTATGAAGCACTAGAAATAAAAAGCTAATGTTGGGGGATAAACAAATGAATTTAATATCACCACCATCATGTGCACCATATTTACTTACATGTTTAATGTCGAAGAACCTGTTAACTACACACTTTATCTAAGGAATTTTACCAAATAATAAAACGACCTTGACTTCAAATCAAGGGAACTCAAAGTGCAAAAATGCTAACACATTTCAGTTGTTTAAGGATGTATTGATGATGCACATTGAAGTCTTCTTTCTTGCAGGCTAGGTTAGAGTTTTATTAAGAGTCACAATTTCAGTCTCCATATTGTACGACCTAGATAATTGTGATTGAACATTCTCAGAAATAAATTGGCTCTGACTATACTCTAATTTGTCTGCAGATTTTTTCACACATCCTAAAACGTGAATTCCAAGAGAACAAAGCCCAACATCTGTCCCGTAAGTTCACAGAGTGGGTTTACGGGCCCGTCCAGAGCTCCTTGTACGACCTGGCCTCGGTGGACTCGTACCAGGAGAACTCAGTCTTGGATATTCTTGTGTACGGCAGTGACATTCCTGTGAGTCCCAGCATTATAAGCCCAGTCTGTCAGTTGTTGTTCAGTACTCAAACATGTGACTCCTTTCAGAACCGCCACGAGATGCTCCAGATGGAGCCTCTGAGCCATCTGCTGGACGAGAAGTGGAAGAAGTTTGCTGGTCGAATGTTTTTCCTCAACCTCCTGGTCTACATCCTCTACCTGATCAATTTCACCCTTGTGGCCTACAACAAGAAATTTGGGCTGGTAAGCTGACTGCTACACATGGTTTGACTGGTCTTTGTAGCCGATCTGAACTGAGGTTTCTGCTCTGCCCCACAGCCGCCGTTTCCCATCGAACACAACACTCTGGGTTACCTGTACTTTTCAGGCCAGCTAGTGACAGCGCTGGCAAACTGCTATTTCTTTGTCATAGGGGTAAGTAGGTGACTATGTGCTTTTAATTAAAATCACATCACAGTCTTCAATCTTTTAATAAAAAATCATACATAAATCCCTAGGTCATGGACATGTATAGGAAACGGCCGAAGCTGCAGACGTTGCTGATTGACGGATATTACGAGATTCTTTTGTAAGTAATGCTTAAAACGTTGGATGTTTTGCCACAGTACTGACTCACCAAAAGCGTGACCATTTGGTGAACTTATATTTTTCCTAAATCAAACTAAAAAAACCTTGAATATCCACAGATTATCTCTATTTCTAACTTAGTGAGTCAGTGATTCTGGAGAAAGATTGTTGATATTTGAACACCTCCCTCCAGATTTAACATACTTGCCTTTATAATGTACATCCATTGCTTTAGTCCCGTCCTGTGCACAATTATGAACCCCCATTGCTGATAACATGACACAAAACCTTTCTATTAAGGTCTGTTTTTGCGCACGTCTGAAAAGTATATTTTTGGCTTTGACAATTGCATAAAATGTCTTATGCTAATGAAGCACTTGTTGTTCACGAGGGGCCACTGACGGACAGTCTAGATGAGTAAGGAGACAACACAATAAACAAAACAAAAACTGTCAATAAAAGAGGTTTTTCAAACATTGTAAACCACCCCAAACTTGGAATGTCCTTTATTATAAATGTTCTTAACTTAATGACAAAACGGGGTTGTATTGGACAGCACTGGACTGTTAATGTATTTTAATTGTTACATTTGAAAACCACAATGCTTTGCAGGATCACAGTGGTTTCTCTTGACAGTTTTTTTCAGGGCTTCCTGTTCCTGTTCACAGCCGGGCTGTATCTGTTGAGGATGGAGCAGTACCTCAGTGTAATGGTGGTGTGTCTCGCTCTCAGCTGGGTCAACATCCTCTACTTCTCCAGGGGCGACAGACACATGGGCATCTACAGCATCATGATACAGAAGGTAGTTCACACAGTCCGCTCAGTACCACGGTGACCATCACAGTGAACCCTCCTTAAATCACTTTGCCCCTTTTTCTTTTTGTAGATGATCCTCTGCGATATCCTGCGCTTCCTCCTTGTCTACATTGTCTTCCTCTTTGGATTTTCAGCAGGTATTCCCCAAAATGCTTTTCGATCTGAAAATAAAACTAATTTTACTCATTTATTTTGTATTGATTTGAAAAGTAGAAGGAGATAAATTACTTTCCTTAACAAATAAATATTTTGAGATAATAACATTTTCTTTAACGGCAATGTCTATAACGAATTATAAACTTATTTATAATAGTTTGTAATCTGCTTTTGAGACTGTAAGTGTAGTATTAACTACTCGTACATATTCACAATGCTTTATAACAATAATCATTACAAATTATAGAGTATTTTATAACAACTTACATGGTAAAGTATCAATAAATACCAGTTTCTTATTTGGTTGTTTTGAGTGTCATATTATGTTATAATGCCCATAGTTGTATTAAAACATTATCTTTTTATAAGGCATTTAAATCACTTTTATAGGGTATTCAAATAGAACAGGTGATAATAGACGATACATTATTTAATTACATTTTTCCTTAAAGAAAACAATGACCACTTACTGAGTTATACCCAGCTTGTAATTTGTTATCCCTGCATAAACCTCAGGAATGTAATGAATTCACTTAAAGAACCCATTGACCACTTAGAGTAATGTATAATTACACTACAATGCATTAAAACATCGATTATCAGTATTTTAAGATATTATAATACACTTGAATTTTGAAAAAAATGTGACTATCATTAAGTATTATTATCCTTTTTCCAAAATGTGAGTTAAAGGCCTATAACTGTACATATACATTACTATAAGCACATTATTACACATCTAAAGCATATTTATAATGCAGTATAGACATTGGGCGTCATAGAAAGTGCTATCTAAGCTTGCATAGCTATTGTCACTATTCGATAATGGGAGGATGTGCTATTTGTAATCTGTTTCCCCTGTCCTATCACAGCGGTGGTCAGTCTGCTCATAGAGCCTGCGGGAAACATCACTGTGGTTGAGACGCCGGGAAAGGGGCGTTTGTATATTACAGTTGCTCCTGAGGATTGTGTAAAGCCCTCCTACAGGAGCATCACCTTCACCATCCTGCAGCTCTTCAAGTTCACAATCGGCATGGGGGACATGGAATTCATCCAGGACCACAAGAGCAGTGAGGTCTTCTATGTGCTCCTTATCGGGTACATCATACTCACCTACATCCTGTTGCTCAACATGCTCATCGCCCTCATGAACTGCACCGTGGAGAAGACCACCCAGGAGAGCACCAGCATCTGGAAGCTACAGGTGAGGCGTGCAGGAGTGAGGTTGATGAAGTGTCTGTTCCAAGCAGCTAGGGTTTGATTAAGTGATTTCACTGTTTTTTTAGAGGGCCATCACCATCCTGGACATGGAGAAAAGGCTGTCTAGCTGTCTGAGGAAGAGGTTTCGCTGTGGGGTGGAGAAGAACCTCAGGACTACTCTTGGAGACGACCGTCGCCGGTGTTTCAGGTTGGTTAATCTCGGTTCAGCGACAGTACAATCTGTTACTGATATCAAGAGGCTCCATCAAAAGCAGCATCTGAATCTTGGATGAAATTACACACACAGACTTCCATAATTAATGTCCTTGCCCCATCACATTTGGTAATATGCACAACTAAAATACAGGTATAGCTAGCTGATATCTGGGCCCCGACTTCTTTGCCAATTCTTCCGATTAGCATTTTTCACAAGTAGCCAGGTAACTAGATAGCTTTAAGCTAATAAAAAAATAAATACATCAGGAGAAAGCTGTTGGGTTCCCAGAATACATTTCAGCCCAATGCATTCTGCCCCTTCTGCTCTCCACTCTGACTGTTGACCCGCATTCAACCAAAGCCTGTTGAAAACGATTGGTCATTACAACTCCGATTTCAAACACAAACCAGAATTCTTCCAAAATATTGTTTAATAGAAATGATGCATTATGCAGATATTTTTTATAGAGATCACTTGAGTCTGAATGGAAATATCTGAATCGTTTGATGTATTACCACATTTGGTTTGGGTATTAATTTTCCCCTCAGGATGAATTGTGATAACAGAATCATAAACTTTTCATCCAGCACTGCTAAAAATGAAAATATTTTGCCCAAATACTTTGGTTTATATCCTAATATCTACTAAACTAATGTACGGTAATTCTCTTCACTGCATGCTAACATGCTAAGCTAAGATGGAGAACACATACAACTGCTAAAACTCTGGAAGTTATCATTGTCCTTGTGATCAGGCTAACACGCTAAATGCTAACATCCAAACAAAAGAGGTACTAGTTGGTTTCTGGGTCTGTGGGCAAAATATAGTGAAGCGAACCTATGAAACTGTCAACAGGAAACAGGCTCAGTGCACAGGGCTCCTAAGCACAGTAAGCCAGGGCTGAAGAAAGAGATGCTTGCTTGGTTTCTCAATGTTGTATACATTCCCAGTAGTTAAAAGTGACAAGCAGATTTGATCGGCTATACTATATGTCTACTGTTCAGTAGTGGTCCCCTACTGTGTCCAGTTGTGCTGAATTAGACACTAGATCTGCAGATGTATGCATAAGGTGAGTCTTAGAGGTTTGTATAGGCAGGTTTCAAGTTGACATGAAGGATACTTTGAGAGGTTTAAGATAGAAGTTTTCAGACATGTTTTGCTATAACGGTCAGCTGTTCGACTTTGTTTTGAGACTATTATATTACAAAGTCAAACCTCAAATGTTTACATTCAGGAGGTTCTCTATACCACAACTGTTCTGCATCCTCAAGCGGATCCTTTAAACAGTGATAGAACACAAGGTGTAGCAAGCTATGATAATAAAGAAGATACAAAAGCTGTAGGCTGGAAGATTCAACAAAAGATGCAGCTATGTGAGCACCATCGATTGATGCGCAGCACACTGGGCCCTTCACTAATTTGCCTTCTTTGACAGCTGATTGATGCATCGCACAGCATACAGTAATTGGAGCATGTGTCCTCTTGTCGCCTCAGAGTGGAGGAAGTCAACTGGAACAAATGGAACAGCAACCTGGGCAAAATCAATGAGGATCCGGGGTGCTGGGATCGCGCCCAGCAGCCTGCAGCGCACACCCAGCCCAACAGAGGTGCAGAAACATGAACGCAGTAAATGTTTTTTGTTTTAGTATTTCTCTGTGACAGGAAAGTCATGTATGAACATATCCTTCTTTATCCACAGGGAGGAGCTGGAGAGGCTTTTTCACAGAGGGCAGTCGGCAGCAGGCATATCAGTCCTCAGAGATGAATCTTCTGAACCCCCCATCGGTCTAAAGACACACCAGAGAGCTTCACACTGGCTGCCCGGACATCAAGGCATTTACATTTAAAGACAGCAAAGAAATGTAACTGTCAAATGTGTGAATTGCCTCTCTGACTGACTGATACTCCCCTGTCAGCCTGATATTAAATGTAGCCTTGGAGGCATTATTTCACTGAGATCGAGATATTGTAGTGTGTTCACCTGACTGACACAACAGTGTAAAATAGGACAAATTATCAAAGATGCCTAATTGCCAAATCATATATTTGCAGTATATTTAATCCAAAGGCTTCTGCAAGCGCTGTTTCCACCACCACCTGAGCAGGATGCACATCCTCTCAGCACAAAGGCCAGAACCTGCCTGTGACACAGCTCCCAATCCTTCATGGAGTAATACTGATTACGGAAGGTGCTGATCTCGCCCCCCCCCCCTGCAGTGTGCCCTTTATACAAGTCCCATTTTCATCACAGCTAGACAAGCTAAATCTACTGCATCCAGATAGTCCTGTGGATTTCACAGCGTGCCTAGTCTACTCTACTTCCTGTTTCTATTTGGCAGAGGCAAGCTCGGGTAAAATGGCATGAAAGCAGAGCAATTGGTGCAACAGTCGTCATCTTTGGCACTAGCGGCCTCAGTTACAAATGAAAGGTGGTTTAGGCGGCCTTTTCAGTTGGCACACATCTGTAAGAAACCTATATGAGACGACTAAGAAACCATAACCTGTCCAAATTGTTTTAAACTGCATTTGTTTCGAGCTAAAGTAAGCATACAACTTGAAGAAAAATGTATTATAATGTATGAGTTGTGTGAGAGTTTGTAAATGGATGTTTTTAGTTAGTTTTGCAGTTGTTTCGGACCCCCATTTACTTACATTAGTCAACACACTCCTCTGTTACTTCTCCGTTATTTCTTCATACACTGAAGGAGGCACAGGGTAATAAATATAAATATGATCATTTGTGGAGGAAATATTCCTTTTTTGCAATTAGCTCACGAAGAATGAAGGGAGAATGAGAAGAAATGCACAACCGTGTTCAGTGTGAGTGTTGCAGATGATCCAAACCAAATTTCAGACTCATTTCAAAGCATAAATTAGAACTTTATTTTATTATTACAATATTACAAAAAGAGTAGCACAACTCTCACTCTCTTGCCTCTCATCTGTCTTACAGAATGACACAAAAGAAAGGCTTGTGGACCTTCTTCCATTTCACAGCAATAGTACAAGAAACAAAAGAAGAAAATTAAATTTAAATAACAAGCAAATCAAGTATTATAAATAGTCACAACTGCAAACGGAAGCTTGGAAACTTGGAAAAAAATGGTTACAGCTCAGTAACTACACATTGCTAAAATATATCATTACAAAATATTACTCCTTTTCTTGCTCTCCATAATAAAGAATCTCTAAAGGAATTTCTCTGTCGAGTCAACAAAACTTCAATAAAATAAAAAGACCAGAAAGAAAGAAACCAATAAATTGCTGTTTCTGTGTATCCTTAGCATCTTCTTTCTCCTTATTATTTGGGGTTTTTCATTAAAACCATGCTCATTTTCAAGGGAAGTCCAAGGACCAAACACTTAAGGCTTTTTAAGGGCTGTTAGGGAGTTAGGTGAACAAACATGGGCGTCATTGTGTTTATGCACACACACTCTTACACACTCACCCTTAACTCATCAGCAGGCGACATTCACACACAATCGTTAAACTTTAGAGTTACAGTAGTCTAGTAGGTAAGCCAGTGTACAATAAAATAAACAATGCATTTGCTGTTTCACTTTAAACTTAAAAGTCCTTTTTGTTTTCCTCCAAGTGATCTTGCAAGTGATCAATTTGATCTCATTTCGAGCAGACTTCACATCAGAATCAGTAGCAACCACACATAACTTAAATCACTCAAGTTCCCACTTTCAGGATCAAAACTCTGACGAGGCTCGTTTCTAAACAACATTAGTAACACTTGTATTCATTCTACTCCAGAGTTTTGTCCTCGTAACCAACCAACCTACCAACCTTCAATAACTGCAAAACTAATAATCTCAACATTCAAGTAATACATTTTTCATGGTTACAAAAAGGAAACAAACACATAAATGGCACATCTTCATAACATTGTGTCCTTGTTAACATGACTTTGGCCATTTTAAGGTTAGTCTTTCATTACTTTTTTCTGCACTTAACATTTCACAATCTCGTTGCCAAACCTTCCTGGCATTGACAAAAAGTTTTTAGTTTTGAAACACCTGAATTCATTGCAGCATTTTCAGCAGGACAGAGCAATGCCTATTCAACGCATCTGCTCCCAGCTGGAGCTTGACTATGTACAAACAACCTGATTACATGCTTCCTTAACTGACAGAGAGGAACAGATCTTCAATAGTCCTACTATACAAATAAATAATTACAGTTAAAAGCAAAATAAAACAATGTGGACATGTGCATGAGCTTTTATTCGTGTGTGGTGGTGTTGCACTGATTATTACTCTCTTCTGCCCTCAAATGATTGCGTTTAATCTTTAAATTCTGATGAGATCGGAGCGTTAACACCAAATCAAAAGGTAGTGAAACTTGTCTGAGCCAACAATTCCTGACATAACCCTGTTCAAAAAAACATCCATTATTAGACGTCGCAGGGATCCATCTGTTTCTTCTTTTCTTACATGCATAAGAAAACATAACTGAAAGGTCTGAAATAGAAATAACGCAGGGTTTGTTTAGACCCAGGCACACAGATAGTAAAATAGAGGAAGGAGGGAATGACACACACAGTATACACATGAAAAAGTTCCCTAAAGTGCCAGGTAAAAGCACTCATTAACAAAAATAAAAGTAGCAATTGATCACTTGCAAGATCTATAAAAGAAAACGGGGAAAAAACCTGTATTAATTTACCCTCTTTAAGCGGTTTAAGTTATCAATGTATTCATGTGTTTCCTTTCTTAAGACTTAACAAAGGGGGGGTTTGATAACTGTAGTGTAGATAAGGCCATAGCTTATCTGTACCCTGGGTGCTGGATGAGAGCGGTTCTGCCGTCCCCGACCTCTGGACCTGCCCTGCTCAGAGGAGGCCTGTGCATCTTGCCCATCAGCCCTAGATTCTGATCGCGGAAGTAGGGCGACTGGAAGTCCCCACCCAAGTAATCTGCTGTTTGCATCAGATTACACTGGGCGGAGGAAGAGGAGGAGCTCGTTCCTAGCATGTAATGGGGAGCCCCAGGGGGCCCACAGTCTAGTGTGGTGCAGCCCCCAGGGCCCGCACCGTGGAATGGCATGGCTATGTCCTGAGACCCGGAGCTGTCACTGTTGGGTGTAGGTAGGATGCTGCTGTTCCAAACGTGGGACTGGAAGTAGTGGCCGTTAGTGTAGTGGGCCATGTGACCGGGCATTCCGTTGTTATTGACGGGTGGAGAGGGCGTTGGCCTCTCTATGGGAGGTTTTAGAGTGTAAGGCTGGCCCACACACACCTCTGCCGGGTAGCTCAAGCCCTTAAAATGGAGGGCGGGATCCCTGGAAGGCTGCTTGCAGAGGTGGCTCCCACCGTTCTGCATGTGGGGAATGTGAGCCAACTGGTGCTGATTCCAAGAGAGCATCTTCTGCTGCAGCTGCGCGTTGTGTTGGAGCTGCTGCTGACTCTGTTGTTGATGCAGATGCTGCAGGTGGTGCTGCTGCTGCTGCTGCTGCTGCTGCTGCTGCTGCTGCTGCTGCTGCTGCTGCTGCTGCTGCTGGAGATCATTGTGGTTGGAAGGCAAGTGGTTCATAACAGCCATGCTGTGTTGGGGGTGGGCTCCCATTGGCCCTGTGGCTTTCTCTTGAGGACAGATAATGCAGTTATGTTGGGGAAAACCAGGGGTGGCGGGGTTGCTGTGCATGGACACCCTGGAGCAGGCGCTGATGAGCAGGTTGCGATTGATGGGGCTGGGGTTTGCGATCTGACCCTTGCACATGGAGGTGACCCCCACGCCCTGGGCCCGAGCTTGGCAGAACTGGTTGATCTGATGAACGATGTGGCTCAGATCGGCCTGGTGGCCCTGGTGCAGCCCGTCGGCCATGGAGAGTGGAATGGTTGAGGTAGAGACGGTAACATTAGGCGGTGCGTTGCCATCTGGCAGCTGTCTGCCTCCCTGCAGGCCGGGGGCCGGCTGCTGCTGGAGGTGCTGCTGCTGCTGAAGCATGACGCCAGGGGGCCCCTGTGGGTGGCCGAGGGCCGGGTGTTGAGACAGAGTTTGGAGTCTGGGTGGGCCCTGAGGGTGCTGGGCCATGGGGGGAGGGTGTCTGAGGCTCTGGTTGTGACCCTGCTGCGGAGGGATGGGCATCTGTAGAGTCTGAGGTGGGTCCTGTTGAAGGGGTAAGCTCTGCTGGAGTCGGGTGAGGTTCGGTAGAGCCGGGTGGTGGTTTAAAGTGCTGGTCGAAGCCACTTGGTAGGGTCCGGTGTGGGGGTTCATGACGACTTCAGTGTGCAAGCGAGCCCTGCTGCCGTCAAAATCTTTGAGGATGCCTTTGACCGTGGGCCCCTTGATGACGGCAAGGAGGCCGGCCTTGGCCTGAGAGGAGGTGTAGGGGCTGTAGCGCTGGCCCGACGTATCCAGCCCGTTGACTGTACGCCGCACGTGGTTCCGCTGGGGGACCTTCACGCTGTTGGGGAAGATCTTGATGGTGAGGGGGTTGTTGGCAACCTTCTTAGCAAATGCATCCAATTCTGCAGGGGTTGGAAACGGAGCCGATCGCATCCTTTGTGTGGTGTCCCCTGGGGTGAGGACAGAATGGGTCAGAGGGGAAGACAGAGACAGAATAGGGAGGAAAAAAAAGAGAGAGAAAAGCACAATGAGAAAGACAACTTAATCCAGGTGGATATGGCACAAAAGAGCACAGCAGCTGTAATCTGAGCAGCCCAGAGGAACCTGATTTAGACAGCGCTCTTATATTCCATACCTCACTGTTATTCTACCAAAGACCATCACATCTCCCGAGGACAAAGAGATATTTCCAATCTCATTCTCAGCTGAATTATTGTGGCCGACACATAGCCAGTCTAAAATCCAATTTTGTGGTGGCGTCTGTGACTCTGAGGTCAGGAGCTTTTAGTGGCCTTAATTGACGCAGCATCCGGGGCGAACAATAAGTGTGCGTCTGAGGTTGGGGTGGGGGTCTACGCAGCTTGCTACTGAATCACAAACTAAACAAAGAATGAGTGAAGGCAGTGATGGTCCCCCGTGGATGCTGCAGGGAGAGGGGAAGAGAAAAAGATTGACGCAAAGAGCAGAGCTCCATGACAGCAGACAAGTAATCAGACACAGCAGCAGCGTCTCTGATCTGCAGGAACACCTCCCAGGCCTCCGCTCGCAGACATTTGTTACACCTGCTAAGCACCATGGCTAAATTTAACAATGCCAATGTGAACACGGTTATGTGTTTGTGCATGTGTTAGTTTCATATATGGGCCCATTTGAAAATGTGCGACAGGATCATGCAGGTGTGGCTGATCGTGTCGGCGTCGGTGTCTAACGGGCGTGATTGCAATTTCCGATCTGCTCACTTACACTTTCTTCACTCAACACAATAAAAGTCAGTGATAACAGTTTCAGAGAATGACAGGCTCTCACTGTCCCCATCACCTCAGCAGTACCAGTCTGACCTACTTACACCACAGCTCTCAGACTGATGGACACAAGTGGAGCTGATCTGTGAGAAGGATCTGACTGGTTACTGAGCTACTTTCATTATTTATGAGCAGGGGACTTCAGTTTAAAAAAGATGTCACCATTACAGCATGCAGACTGCTTCTCTCTGTTGTCGAGTGAGCTGTAATTTGAAATGTCTGAATTGCTGGCAGAGCTCTGTGGTTTCATGCGGCGGTGCCCGTTACGCTCAGTCTCACAGCAGGCAGGCTGGAGTCGAGGGATGAGGCATGGAGCTGAACTGCGAGCTCTGACACGGCTGCACCACGAGTTTGTGCCAAGCGGCTAATTAATTGCTGCTTTATTTGTGAACAGGAAACAATGGGCGGCGATGTGCGGGGGCCGGGATGGGGCGGCACACAGGGGGCCGCTGTGACCGATTGCTCAGCCTGCTGATGGCGGCCTCATTAATGCAGGGGTCTGGGCCAAGGAGCTGGAGCTCGACACCCGCCATCACCGCGGCCTAATGTCTGCCACTGAATAAATGCCACGGTAAGCAAAGGCAGATAAATGAACACAGGCTCACAGACATGCTGAGGATGGACTTCAGCTGTCAAACACAGGTAGTGATTAATGGCCTTTTTGGAAATGATGGGTTGTACAGTAACATAGAAGCAGACTGAATAAATACAAAGGCACACAGTATTATACATAATTTATTTTATGCATACAAAATGTACCTATTCCTATGGAGGACAAAAGCTGCAACAAAAAAAAGACCTGTTAAATAAATGAATATGCCTTATAATATATAATGTGACAAAATGCTCTGTTTTTATTCGCTTCGTTATTCATTTACAATTTGCCTTATATTTTCTATATATTTATTTGCATGTTCTTTATTTAAAGAAAAAACATCTTACATTTTGTATAGCGTTGTATGCATTTCTTTATTAAATTATGTATATTCTTTCTCTTTGTATTATGCTTAACATTTCTTAGTCATTGCTATGCAAATGAGAGGGGCTTTGATTAAAAGTCTATCATTGGATCCATCTATTGGTTGATCAGCATCAGAGTGCATAGATCCACACAGCTAGGTTCATACCTATGCTTCCTTATTTAAATATTTTTGATACATTTAGGCATATTCATTTATTTTTGGCAGGTTCTGTCCTCCATAGTTTGCTATCAGTATCCAGAGTATATCTAGAGCCTGAGAGATTCTGTCACAGCCTCCTCTGCAACTGTTGTCAAAACCTCATGTCTATGCAGCTTAAGACAGGGTTGTAAGTAGGTGGGAAGAGAGTACCATCAGCTGTTGCAATGAATTAAACATATTTGTTCACTTCATGGGGATAAGACTGCTTTGGATGAAAACCAGGATTGTGGAACACAGGAACTAAAAATGTAACATCATATTTCAGGAAACCGCTCTGTGTTCCGAGATGAGAAGTCAAGTTGGATAAAAAGGTATTTACAGCAAGGAAAGGTGAAGGTAGAAAAAAACAGTCTCACTCAAAGAGCTTCAACAGAGACATCAACGTTTGGTTTCTAATCTACTGTTTGCTAGACTGTAACTTAAGTCTAATGCTGTACCAAATATCCTTTTTTTCATAATGTGCTGTCATATTTTATAGCGCCGTCATCCCCCTTAAAACATGTTGGAAGAATAGATTGTTTGTTATTGTGTTATGTAATTTAGGTACTGTTAAATGCCAGAGTGCCTCAATTTATTTTTCCAGCAAGAGGAAGAGCAAGCTATTTTTTGACTACTTTGAAAATGCGTTTTTTTCTCAACATTTAATTTTTAGACTCTTGGACATTGAGTTAATGGAAATGTTTAAATGACACAAGTCAAAATTACCCTAACACCGATTAAATCTAATGACACAAAGTGTACAATACTAACAATATAAGTGTAACCTTATCTTTATGTGCAAACCGTGCACAAGCTTCAAGGCTTTGAACTATTCAACAGTGAACATTCTTCATAACGAAATGAAATGATTTTATATAATACCTAAATGAATGTGTATATCTTTATATATGGTAGTAAAGAGAATTAATAATATTGAATACATAGCCTTCGCTTGATTTTAGATTGAGAAATATAGCAAGAACATCTCCAGTGAGCCTGTAACTGTGTACAGAGTTATTTTCTTTGCCTCTGGCACTTGTGTAATGAGTTTTATACTTAAGTTGTAAGACTCAGGCAAGTAGCAAAGAAAGCAATGTCAATGTCTGGAAACTGACCAATCCATTAAATTGGAAAAGGGATTACACATTGTTAACAAAGCTTAGGCAGGCATTTTGAGATACAAAAAAAAGCAAATCAGAATGAAGGCTTGAACAGAACGGCTATAAAATGTGTAGTGAAATCAGTGAATTGCTGTTTAGACTTTTCCCAAACAGTGGATAAAATCGACCTCTTGCTGTTAACAACTGTCTCAGGGTTCTGGCAGCTGTTGATTATGTATTCTTGTAAGCAAATGTAGCTTATTAGTATTTCAACCTTAACCTGAAACCTGGATTAGAGGAGCAGCTTAATGTACTGAGGGAGGGTTAATGAGGATGTGAGTGAAGTTTGTAGGCGGCTGCTGGTGGCTGCGAGCATATCATCTCTCAGATCTCCACCTAAGCACGTTCCCGAGGAGGGAAACAGGGGAAAGAGGCCAGTCTGGCCCTGCGTTAATTACCCCGCTGCTAGCTAGCTAGTTGGAACACAAGTGCACAGTCAGCAGGCACTAATTAGGGATTATTTTATTCAAACTACTGTTTTTATTGAACAAGGTTTAAGCAGCAGGGGGCATGGGCTCATGCTGCTGCAAATTGCAATTTTCACACAAGAGCAGGAAATTAGGTCTGAAGCTTCGGCATCAAATTAGATATGTGAATATCCCACATGAGGCCACCTCCGAACATTTTTTAAAGACGTTTGAGTAGAGCCTCCCATGCTGATAGATCAAAACCACAAGACCTTTTGAAAAATGAAGAATATTATAGGGAGGGAGAGGAAGAAAAGACGGTTGCTTTTGATCTCAGTAAGGATGAGTTTTGAAGTGGCCCAGCTGTACTCACTGTTTGTTCTGCCTGTAAGCAGAACTGAAGACCAAGGGCCACTTTGTGGTACTTGAATCATCTTGCCTGGAGAATGAGCCGTTTTCTTTGTGACCCACTGTCTCTTTGCAAACCTAATCTACTCCTCGGACAGCCTTAACATTTCACAGCCATCGTCTGTTAACAGTTGATCCCTGATGATAAATAGAGCAGCTGCTCTGGCCTCGCCTCTGACGGCAACCTGCAAGCTCGTAACTTTAAATGACTCTGCAAAGATCCACCTGGGGAGAGGAGGCAGGCATGGATCATTTGGAATCAGAGGGAAGGGGAGGTGTAAAGGGCAGAATGTAAAATAAAACACTGCATTAGAGTGTTGCTGCAAGGATTGTGCTCAAGGTTAGATAGACGGGAACACAAATTAGAGTTAATTATGTAAACTCTCCATCCATGCCTTTTCTTTCCGTGGAAGTCTGTCAGAGTATTGAATAAAGATTTCAAGTGACAACTAGTCCATGAATTTCATCTAAAAGCAGCCAAGCACACCTCTCATGGAGTTAAGCTGTCAAATTATCCTCCATGCTGGGTTAACTATGGAGCTCAGCAGAGACACGGAGTCCTGCAGACAGCCAGGAGGGAGATAGCAGAGTGCTATTCCAGGGTTGAGGCCTAGTTTCGGTTGTGTGTGTGGCGGCTTAAAGGCATCTCAAAAACATAAAAAACGTCACAAACTGTGAAAATCCAGAAGGGGGTCTACGGGGGATGGATAGTTGGCAGCAAGAGACATAACATGAGTGTCAAGAATCCTTTTTGTTCACTGTGACTAAGACTCAGTCTAAAATGAAAAACAGTTCCACAGCTTTTGATGTAACACCGCGTCTGTTAATGATACTTTGAAGAGCGGATGAAAAGGGAAAGCATTACAAGAGAATGACGAGGAGGCGAATAAAATAGATTGAAATTACACTTCCAGGACTGAACGCTCTGTCATCAAAATGGATTACAGCGTTGGGGAGAAAAACAAATTGAACTCCAGTTGCGCCTCTTGCTCTCATGTGTCGTGCTCTCATGTGTCTTGGCGTGTCACATAAAGGGAGAGCGGAGGAACTGTGTATCTGATGGCTGCACTATGTCACAAGTCTGCCTGAGTGAGGCAACAGACGCTGGCACTTAGCAGACTCCCTCACACTTGCTGATCTCCTGGGGGCTGGCTGATTACTGTGATTCTGAAATTACAGTCTTGATGAGCTGGAGCATTTTACAGAGAAAAAAGTGCTGCAAGAAATGGGTCAAGTTGGAGCTGAGTTTCCACTCGGAGATAAACAGGCAGGAAGAGAAGGTGACATTTTTCTGATGGAATGAAAAACTGGATGGGCTATATTCAATGTCTGGGAAGAGATTGATCTTTTTGGTTTATATGTAAAAAGCTCATTGTATGAGAGTAATCACAGTATTCGGTGCAATCATCGAGACCACACATGCTCATTGTGTCTTTGTTTGAGGGTTTCTTTGTCTGTTTGTCATCAGTATTACAGAAAAACGACTAACATGATTTGAATGTAACTTTGTGGAATGGTGTATCGTTGTCCAAGAAAGAACCAATTAAAAATGTGAGCTGGTCCCAATCATGGGGCCTCTACAAAATTATTTTTCCCTTAAAGAAACTAGTAACAAAGTTTGGATTGGCTAAAGAAATGATAATAACACTTTTAAAACAGTGACAAGGAACAACTATACAACACTAATTGTTACCATGTATACTCATCAGTTTTGACATACTATAATCTCCTCCAGTCCAGTTAGTAGCTGCCACTCAAACTGTCAAGAGTCCAATTTGATTCCCAAGTTGTGAAATTCAAGCACATTGAATTAACTGGGCCAGCTCTGACTAGTCTGCCATTAAAACCGGGGCAGCAGATTGCTTCTTAAATTCACTCTCATTACAAGATCATCAGGGCAAAAGCACTCAGCCGCAATCTGTCTGCCAGTCTGACAGTGACTGACTCTTCCTGATAGTGAAAAGTACCCGAGATGGTGGAATCTAACACATGACTGTGGCGATAGTGTGGCACACAGAAGGGAAGGAACTCTTGTGGCAGACAGATCTTCGGGGGCGATGAGGGAGGGAGAGGGCCATGAGGGAGGGAGAGGGCCATGAGGGAGGGAGAGGGCCAAATCATCGGCAAATAAATGGCCCAGTTCATCTTAAATGTCTCTTGACGACAGATCCATGGTCCTGGAGCCCAAACAATTTCATTTTATCTTTATGGTTCTAACACCAGAGAACCAGGCCAGGGTTGGCATGGCCATCTGACGTAGGGCGGGTAGAGGGATGGTAACAGCTTGGTATTTTTGTGTGGGATGCTGGTGCTAGTTAGCCGTGTGTGTGTGTGTGTGTGTGTGCGTGTGTGTGTGTGTGTGTGTGTGTGTGTGTGTGTGTGTGTGTGTGTGTGTGTGTGTGTGTGTGTGTGTGTGTGTGTGTGTGTGTGTGTGTGTGAGAGAGAGATGGAGATACTTACATTTCTGATGTCCAGTGTTCATCTGCGTGTGGGGGAGAAGCTGGAGGGGGAGTTCACCTGGCCTTGGCAGACAGGCCAGCATTTCACAGAGACACTAATGCAACATGGGACACACACTTCTCCTCACACTGCGGAGAGAGAAAAAAGAGAGAGAGAGCGAGGTCAGCAGTCAGACATAACTGCAAGGCAGCACATGATCCAGAGGCTGGGTCCAGACTAATAGAACTCTGTGGCTGACCCCCCGAGGCTCAGGGCTGAGGGAGATGTGGTTACCTTTCAATTAGAAAGCGATTCACACCTGGAGCATCAGGTAAGGTGACATTTGATGCCAATAACAACTTCAATTAAACATCAAACAGCTGAAGTAAAACGGGCAGACTGGGCCTGAGGCGGCGCAGCTTTAAATTGACTCGGTTCCTTCCCCCTGCTTGCCTGCATGTTACAGCTAGTTGGACCCTGCTACCTGCGCTTTACCTTTTCCGCCTCCACCAGACCATGGCAGAGGGAATTAATGACTCCTGTACACTTGAAAAGAACACACTCGAGAGGCCTGGGCGCTGACAAGTTAGTGAGTCCCGGATCGATATTGAAGTCCTCTAGACCTCAAAGAGGCCTTTTTTTCAGGGGAAGTTAAACAATGGAGCTGGCTCACAATGTGGTGAAAGGAGATGAATAAACAGGGTTGCAACTCCAATAAATGCCTGCCACTTTTGCGCTATAACCTGATGTAATAGATAGGGAGAAAAACGTTAGCCACGCTCCACTTGGCTTACTGCTGTATTCAAAACACCACAGATGCTTTGCTTAATCAGCACCGAAGAACAGTGAGGGAGCAAATTAAGTCTACAGAGTCCTCGCCCTCCCTCTTTTTTTGCTGCGTGGCATCAGAGGAGGGCGGCAAAGTGTGCACAGACTAACAGCGTCTATGAGAGAGGCAATTACCCACAAAACAACCTTGGCGTGCCTGTCTGCCGCAGGGTGATGGCTTAAAAGTGTCTTCCCCCCTGCAGGGAGAAGAGACAAGAGCAGGAAAGAGTGACAAAGTGAGAGAGAAAGGTGGAAAGAGAGAAGGACGGGTGGCGGGGCTGGGGTGTTGTGGGGGCTGAACTTGCTTTAAAAAGCAGGAGCTCAAAAAGGTCAGGATGACAGCTCATTTAAATCCTCCCAGCAAGAGGATAAAAAAAAAAAACAAGCCTTAATGAAGCTGCCAGTTCTACACAGATACCTGTGAGCGTTGCACCTTGGGGTGCAGCAAGGGCAGGGTGGCAGGGGGGAGGAAGGGAGAAAAGGGTAGAATGGTGGGTGGCAGCGCTCTATTCTTTGAGACAGATCTGAAGATTTAGGGTGTTTTTTGTGCAGTTGATGCTGCGTCACCTTTTTCTGTTTCCCAGCCTCCCACCACTCTCATCCTCCTCCCCTTTCCACTGCTTTTTGATTTACAGCCTGGACCGCCATATGGCAGCAATCCCTGCCCTCGATTCAGCGTGTCACCATGCATTAACTTTAATTGGCCTGATATGTTATTCTTTTCCCTCGGCCTTGGAAAGGATTTTAGGTACATAGCGCCCTGATGTCAGCAGGCAAGATTTCCAGCGCTCTCTCATTTATCAAGGTGCCAAGATTTCACACAAGGATAACAGCAATCTCTTTGACAACAGGCAGGGCAGGGGTGCAGAGAAACTAAATATCAAAAGGTGGCAAGAGACTGAAATGATGTCGGGGAAAAAACCCCACAGAGCCTTATACTTGTCGCTGCATTTTGTTATAGAATCAGCACACTACAGGCAAAGAAAACTGCCAACAGACCATCAGTCCGCTCCGTTTATATACATGGCTATATACAGTCTATGGTCCGCTCCCTTCCTGCCTCCCCCACAGCGCCCCTGAATGTCAGAAAGCTGTGCAGTGGGAAGCGCAGCGGCAAAGGTCAGCCTATGGTAATGCCCCAGCTGACAATCTGCTTTACAGAGCCGAGCAGGAAGAGATGAAACCCAACGGAACAGAAAGCCTGACGTCGACTGACTCGCCTGTCAGCACCGCTGCCACATCGACTTGAAATATACATCACACACCAAACAGAGGCTCTTTTTTACAAAAAAAGCCCGCCCCCACAGAGGCATGTACCAACACACAGACCATTTGTATCAGGAGCAGGATGACTACACCTGATAGAGTGTTGAATCCAGACAGGGACGGAGCTCGCTGGAGGCTGAGTCCTAACAGCGACCATGCCAGGGGTTTAGCCTGGTCTGGACTGGGGTTTCTCTGTCCCTCCAGCCATGCACACATCCAGGCCAATAGGTGTCTCACCCAATGGCTTAGTAGCCTTTGTGACACACAGACACAGCCCCTCCTGTCCGCAGTGGAAACACAGTAGCGTCTGTGGAGGCCAGCTGCAGTGTGTGCAGCCAGGATCGGCCTGGTGGAGTTTAGCCAGGCGTCTCACACTATCAGCCCCATGCAGACAGACACCACAGGGTTCTCAGAGTATTATGGGGGGCCCCTGTGACTCGGCAAGTCTCCACCAGCTACTTATAGAACCGTAATAAAAGTGTGCCAATAACTGTGTCGCTCCCTTTTTAGACAAATAAAGGCGGGCAGACAAAGCAGGACTTGAGTAAGTGATGCGCATGGCTTGTGTCGTGTGTCAAACTGCTCCAATAAAAGCTGACCTATATTTTCTTTTCATTCCTCTGTAGGGAAGGAGAAAAAGAAAGCCATCTGAAGTTTAAAAAAATTGCAAAGAGGCCATTTAGGAGATTAGACAGCGGACTTCATTTATAGTTGAATCTTTTGATCAATATCCTCCTCATCAACTACAATCTGCTTTCAAATGTGGAAATGCATTAGGGTAATAGCATAGGAAATCATCTATTTAAATATCTACCGGCAGTATGAGGCAATGCGAGGATGTGCTCCAGAAATAAGCTCATTAGAAGGATATGCACAGAGTTCAACAATATTAGAGGAGAAAAACAATAAAGGGGAAAAAACAAGGTGAAAAGTATGTTTGGTTGCTGGTTGAATATTAACAGCTTTTCTATACCAATTAAAAGAAAAGGCAATTAGGAGAACCAAGTCACCATGTTGTACATTGCTTGTGCTAACGGCTGAAGCAGAGGAGAGTGGAGGAGAAAGCAGGCTGCTGTTATTCTAATTGCATGTTTACCCCCAGGTTATGGGTCTGAAATAGAGCCAGGAAAAAAATGTTGCAGTAAAAATGCAATGCAACTTCACTGTGTTGATTCTCTCAGGGACAGAAAGAGTGAAATTACTTTTCTTTGCAAGCAGAGTTTCTGAATAGAAGGCAAAGAAAGAAAAGAAGCAGGAAATAGAGAATGGCTTTTTACCCTTGAGTACCAAGTCAGAGTGTTCCGTCAAAGAAAGGGGAAAAAGCCTTGGCTCTGGAGCATGTTAGGAAGAAATGACACATTGGTATTGCCTACATTAGCCCATCAGGCTTTACAAACAACAGTAGAAAAGGATTTCTGTTGCTAGCAGAGGACCATGGGCATGTTAGGCTACGACAGGCTGGTTCACGGCCTCACACAATGGATCTTGATGACTGCAGCACATCCCGAGGTGGTTGGAACGGGCTGTTTGCTTTTTCAGTCAGCAGAGACCCCTCATCAACCCGGACTGTTATCTCACACCAAAAGAGAAAGGGCAAAAGAGTGGGAGTCGGTCATGATAGTGAGAGGAGGGCAACAAGAGAAGCCAAGAGAAGACAACAAATCCAATCTCAACTCGCACAAACATTGAGAGTCTGTAAAATAGTGGTTTCCCAGTTGCTAGACACGAGGTGTCAGGCATAAAACTGTCAAACAGGGAATCTGCTGCAGTAGTGTGGGAGAGAGGGTGACAGCTACTCGAGAATACTCTTCTATACAGGGAAGGGAGGAGTCTGAGAAACAACTGTGAGGCTGTATGAACCCTCAGTAACCAACTGATGAAAAAGTGACAGTTCCCCGAGGTGAGATGGGATATGGAGCGGAGAGAGACAGCATGCCCCTGGAATAATGCAGAGTCCAGAGTCGGTTAAATCTTAGCTTACGTGTCAGATACGGAAAGTTGGTTTCACAATGCCAACTCAGGCTCTTCTTCCATGAAGCTATGAAAAGGAGACACAACGCCAAAGCATGAGGCCTCTTCTTATCAGAGTGACCTCATTCCTCCACTCTTGTCTTTACATCAGTGGCCCGGCCTCTTGGATGATGTCCTCACACATGAGAAGATGACAATAATGGTTGGGGGATGTAAGGATGAGAAGATATGAGGCGTGAGTTTCCTGGCCTGGCTATCTTTGTTAGAGCTATGTCATGGCCATTATCCGTCCACCAAGTCAGCACAGAAGCCAGAAGAGGTCCATTCTTCAACTCGGGATCAGTTTGACAAACAGCCACTTAAGCCCACTTGCCTTCCTGAAGAGCACTACACATGGGGAAGGTAAAGCTAATGCCTAATGCCAGGGCATTGTTCGGCTTGACTCAACTCACTTTTGGTATCAGGTCCCGTTTTCTATCGTTTCCGATAGTACTCCTCAGTGTAGATAGAATTCTAAGCTGATAAATACAGCAACAGCTTACATATTTTGTATTGGCAACCAAAGACAGGAACATCAATTGTACAGCTAAGTGTATGACTGCCACAAATGGGGCGAGGAAGTTAAAACATTTTAGGTCTCTATTAATGGTAGCTTTGCTATTTAAAAATGCTGGGTTTGTGCAGGATGTCCCGTGTCACACAAAGGCGAATTTCTTTAACTCACCTTTTTGTATTGGCTCAGCTCACTTAAAACATTGACAGAGGCCACTTGCTACCATAAAAAAGACCATAAACCAAGAACTATCCACAACTTTTGCTTATGAAAACCAACATAGTGCGAGTTAAGTTGATAGAGCGTTGCCGTATCATGCAGTGGAAATGCGGCAAAAGTCTGCTCACTCATGTCAAGCCTAGCCAAGGTCAGGCGGGCAGACAGAAAGTGCTGGCAGCGCCGCATGCATGGCGTCATGAATGCCAACATGCCGAGGCCCCTTGCTGTGCCATTTGAAAGACATTTTTACACCTGATAAAAAAGCATTGTGGATGGCCTGCCAAAACAGAGGGGATCCAAAGTGAGGGGTGCAGGCCTAGTTATTTATTTATCTGCTGCAAATCCATCTAGAGAGCAGCCAGACGCTGGGCATGCCTCAGTGAGGAATAAGCCAGCCTAGTCTCAGACATGACAGTATTAAACCACTTGAGGGACAGGAGAAAATAGATCCGACATGTAGTAACAGAAAAGGAAAACAAACAGCTTTCATGAAGCAGCTCTCTTGGAGGGATTGGATGTACTCTAATTGATGATTAACACATAAAATGAGTCAAATGTATCAGTGCCGATAGTCAAAAGATTTGACTGTAACTTGGTAGTTTTAATTGGAAGCAAATATCAACACAGTGGGGGTGAAGCTAAACTAAATGCTAACATCAGTAAGCAAACATGCTCACAAAAACAATGCTAACATGCCAATCTATAGCAGGTTTATTGTGTTCACCGTACTTTTTGAGTGTGCTAGTCTGCTTACATTTGCTAATTAGCAGGAAGCTCAAAGTACAGCTGAACGGAGAGCCATTACTTCTGCACGTACTTGGACATAAACCAAAGCATTTGGCAAATACTAATTTGGACACAATTTTGGTGCAATGCTTCCAATAGTTGTTGAGCCATTACATTTAAAAGTCTAATTGTTGGTGGCACTAAAGGGAGAGTCTGGGTATCAAGAAATACATATGCACATTATATGTGAAACGTCAATATCTGAAAAGAAATAGGTGCCCATCAAGTCATATTCATTAAATAACAACACACTTTATATGGGAGTGATGCTCAAGGGAAATTAAATAGATCACCAAATGATGCAGATCATGAATGCCTTGGAACATTTCTTTCCATTAGTTGTCGAGATACTGAGGCCAAAGCAGTGGAAGGACCGATGGACCAAAGGACAGAGCCACACTACATTAGCTTGATGTTTTAGAAGTGCCAGATGGCAACAGTATTGAAATACTGAGAACCACAGGAATGCAAAACAACACCAAAGAGACTGTTTATCCTCTGGAGAACCATCCTTCTGGTTCATCAGATCACACAACTCAGAGACATCGCTCATACATATGAGAGCAAGGCTGCTCCCTTTCATCTTCTCTGTGATGCCACCGCATCCGGGTTATCTTTACATATCCCTATATCACATCAGACAACAATGTGCTGAGTCACATGCTGCCCTGTCAGATGCCAGACAGTGGGGCTTGGTACAGGACTAGGATGGTTAAGGTTAGGGTTAGAATTACACAGATATGCAGAGACTACACTGCCCGAAATCTTACTTACTTCTCTGTAGTGAAAAATGGCAAAAGCCTAGTAATTTCCAGCTAAACATTACCCAAAAATATAGTTTTTTGGGCATGTTCTAACTATTTGACTGTAAGTCAGCCAGTCCTGCTCCCTGCTTAGTGGGAAATAACTCAATGTGCTGGGAGCTAAAGCGCTGCAGCATTGTTCCAGCTGGCAGAAAAAGGGGAAATGAAGATGGAGTGGTTTGATTTCATTTGTTAGCAGGTGCATCCATTTTGTGTTCCTCCCTACACCCACCTCGCCTCTCTCAGTCAAAGCGCTTATCAGAAATTGGACACCCCAGTGACAAATTGAGCCTGCGATTAAAGGGAGAAAGAGGGAAGCTTTGTTAAGTGCCGTTGATTGGGATCCCAGGCTGCCCTCACACATCATAAGTGTGTGTGTGCATGTTGGTACAGAGCCAATAGCAGAGCTGACACCACCACCTCCTCTTCTCCAATATTACCCTCTCTCCAGGTGTTCCCACGGCTTACATTTCTGCTCCGAGTACACACAAAACCAAATCAATGCAGCTGTTCCCCCATCTCTCTCACACACATATACAAAGTACATGCATAGGAAATTACACAGGCAAGCCTACAGTACATATACAGCAGCGATTTTCCCCTGCAGGAGTAATGACTTCCTCTAGTATTTCCTGTGTCTTCCTATTGACATGCACGCTGTGTTCAACAGAGAAAAAAGTTAAGCCTCTGTGTGTTTGTCCCACCCAGACCCATATTATTGACCCAGCATTAACCAGCCTTGGCCTGTTTGGAGTGCAGCTAGGCTGATTAAAGAGGGGGGTCAGAGCAGCTCGGCTAGGCAGAATGGTGCAAGCGCTGACTCTCACAAATCATCCAAAAGGGCTTAATGCACAAAAACAGCTTCTAGTGTTGCACAGGCCTGCTGTGAGAGATTTATCCACTTTGCCATTACACTAACTGGCCTCTCTGCCTTATGAGCTGCATATATACCAATGCAAATAAAGAAATAACCCTAATTAGAATTATGCTTGGACCACCCCTTCATGAGGTCTTGCTCACACAATTTAACCTTTTCCTATCGCGCATTAAACCTTGTCTGGACTTCTTATTTATTGCAAGCTCTTGGTTCAGACACCTTTCTCCTTATCTATTTAGCTTTTATTTAACCAGGGTATACCCATTTAGATTACATATCTCTTTTACAAGGGACACTTGGCCAAGAGGAAGGAAACTTCAGTTTTGAATGAATATCAGTGCACCGTGATACATGATATTCAGCATGTGTAGACAATGAGCATATAATTAATGTACAACATACCATAATCAATAACAGCCTCTTCATTTATTAACTGTGACATAAGTGTGAGGGGTGTCTAGATCTATAAAAACGACCATCAATACTAGGAATTAAGATGCTTAAATAACTCAGGGCCACTGAATCATTCATGAATCATGAACACTGACGGATTCATCATCTTTAAATGTGTGTTTTGTTATTTGCAGCCTAGTCTGTTATTGTGAGTAAGACTCTGCTTCTGTCGCATTATTTTTGAGGGGATCTTCCTAATGCAGACCAAAGAAAAAGCTCTCAAATTGGTTATCGATTAATCGCTTGGTCTTTAATTGTCAGAAAATTGTTTTTTCAGCCCAAGATGACGTTCTCAAATGTCATGTTTTTTTTAAGAACTCAAAGATACTCAGTTAACTTTCCTAAAATAAAGAAACCAGAAAATATGAAATTTTCAAAGCTACTATCAGATGATTTTGACTTTTATTATTTAAGTACTCAAACCAATAATCAGTTATCAGAATAGTTGGTAGTTAATGAAATACTTAACAACTTATCCATAAATATTTGCAGATCTACTCTCAACTGATGCAATGTAGAGAAGTGGTAGAAATATTTGGAGTAAAAAAAAAAATGCCTTCATGCCAAATCCTGCTGTGTACAAGTTCGATAAAAGCTGATTTGTCTCCATCCTGAGTGTACGCAGGACTGGTAAGGTCAGCCGCCTCCATGGCAGCTCTGACATTCAGTCTGGCCTCCAGCGAGACCCAGCCAGTCCCCCTCGCACCATCAGAGGAATAAAAGAGACAGAGTTGTGTGAGATGTGGTTCTTTTAACCCTGGCCACGCACGAGGCGTTTGTGTTTTTTCTTTATAGTCCTGCGTATGTGAGAGCCTTTCTGCCCCCAGTTCTGTCCCCCAGCAGACGCACTGGGCAGCCGGCTGGTGACTCTGTGGAGAGCAAACACAGGCCCGGCATAGCAAACATCTCACCTCTGTGTCTGCATGGGAACATCTGGCCCTCCCAGGCTCGCAGGGCCTCCGTCTGTCTGACTGTGAGCCTACACACACTGTTGGTGCATACCTGGTGTTGTCATAGCACTAGGATTTGTACACCTACACAGGTACTGGTTTAAATAAACAAACAAAACCTAAGCAATCAGGCAATGTGCTACACAACAACCACATCCCCAATTGATTATTACACTGATTTCACAGCTTAGTTTGCATCATAGGACTTCTAATATGATGGAACGTCAAAATAAGCAAACACATCAGCTAAATAGTTTAATATTTTGCCCCCAAGACCTCAGTCTCGTCATCAGTTTGATATACATTGAGAATGCAATTACAGCTTGTATCAAACCTTAAAACGTACAGACCAAAATGTGCTAATTTAGCTGAGTGTCGAAAACTGTCACGTACCAAAAGCTAGCATCGATTGTCTGCTCAGATTGGTTATTTTTGTTACTTATGCTTTGATCAAATCATTCATAATTTATACCAAGATTGAGATTACCGCTTCGTCTGGCAGTGAGATAGTCATATGAGTAATAGAGTTAGCCAAGATGATAAAACTCTTTCCCATCGCTCACTTTCTCTTGCTTTCTTGCATCATGCCCGCTCATCTCAGATCTCCTGCGGCCATATAATGATTCAAGACTGATGAGGCATGCTCAAAGGTCCATGCCATTGAGCACAGCATTAATGCACCCAGCAGCAAATTTTTCGCCATCGACCCCCGTTCCCTGCAATAAGGACAGAGCCATCAATCAGGCCCAGATAGCAGACACCAGACACGGGCTGATGAAGTGGGGGACTTTGGAGCTAATGACAAATGGATCCCTCAGATATGGTCACAGTATACGATGACAGTCTGCAGAGAACACTTGACCTTAAGCGAAACATCTTAAGACACTTTTTAACACTGTGCAATGCCAAAAATATAGAATATGCTGTTAATAAAATGTGGTTATTGTGTGAAAACTCCAGGGTCGGTCAGGATGAGAGTCTCAGCTCCGTCACTCTCCGAGCACTCCTGACCGCCCAGCACTCCTTTGTTCTTACACCAAAGCTCTGGGAGTGACCTTCAGGAGGCCTGCTAGTCCTGCTAATTGGGGTCTCAACAGAGCACAGCATCTACCGCCCCCCCACCACACTTCACTGGAGGAGGGATTGGAAGAGAGGGAGGAAGAGATATCAGGAGCCTGTGTTATCTTCTTGGTGGGAAACGGAGACGAAAAGTGGAACCTGGGCTTAAAAACTGAATTTCGAGTACTTTAAGTGCTGCAAAGTGCTAATACATAGGGCTGGTAAACAGAAAAAGATTCACATTGACTAAAACTCATTACTCTGATAACAAAAATTGATCAAAGATTCTCCATACCTACTGAAAACAACATGTCTAGTTGTCTACAATTAATAGTGTAACAATAGATAGTATAACTGGAAAAAGTTATCATTGTTTCTGAATCGAAACATTTCACAATGTTACGAAAATACCACAACACGATTAAGATTATAGACGTTGGACTATAAAAGCAGAATATTGATATATTGAACGCACCTCACCGCAGTTGAAAATGCTGACTAAAAGTCCAAAGCCCAAAAGAATAAGACAGAGAAAAGCAGCTATTCCTCCCTTTTTTTTTTACAGGCTACTTTTTTTACAGGCTACTTTTCTGTTGATCAACAATTTCATAAAATAATGGATTCTGTTCTAAATTCAAGATAGCATTGCAAAACAAGGCAAGGCAAGTTTATTTATATAGCACCTTTCAACACAAGGCAATTCAAAGTGCTTTACAAAAAATGAAAGACATTAAAAAAATGGCATTTCAAATCAGTCATTAAAAAGAAAAGATAATAAAAGAAACATTAAAAGAAAAAATACATGGATAAAAGTTACAGTGCAATAGTTCAATTAAAAGCAGCGGCAAAAAGAAAAGTCTTTAGTCTGGATTTAAAAGTAGTCAGAGTTGCAGCGGACCTGGAGGTTTCTGGGAGTTTGTTCCAGATATTTGGAGCATAATAACTAAACGCTGCTTTACCATGTTTAGTTCTGACTCTGGGGACAGAAAGCTGACCAGTCCCTGAAGACCTGAGAGATCTGGATGGTTCATAATTTAGCAGAAGATCAGAAATGTATTTTGGGCCTAAACCATTCAGTGCTTTATAAACCAGCAGCAGTATTTTGAAATAAATTCTTTGACACACAAGAAGCCAGTGTAAAGACTTCAGAACAGGAGTGATGTGATCCACTTTCTTAGTGTTAGTGAGGACTCGAGCAGCAGCGTTCTGAATTAGCTGCAGCTTTCGTATAGATTTTTTAGTGAGACCTGTGAAGACACCATTACAGTAGTCCAGTCTACTGAAGATAAAAGCATGGACAAGTCTTTCCAAATCCTGCTGTGACATTAGTCTTTTAATCCTAGATATGTTCTTTGGGTGATAGTAAGCTGATTTAGTAACTGTTTCAATGTGACTGTTGAAACTCAGGTCAGAGTTCACGACTACACCTAGATTTATGGCTTTATCTGTTGTCTTGAACATTGCAGACTGAAGCTCAGCGCTAACTTTTCTACGTTCTGCCTTGGCTCCAAAAACCATTACCTCAGTTTTATCTTTGTTTAATTGGAGAAAGTTCTGACGCATCCAGTCATTGATTTGTTCAATGCACTTACTCAGTGTTTGAATTGGAGCATAGACTCCTGGTGAAATGCTTACGTAAATTTGTGTGTCATCCGCATAGCAATGGTAACTTATTTTGTTGTTTTTTCATTATCTGAGCCAGTGGTAGCATGTAGATGTTAAAGAGAAGAGGGCCCAAGATGGAGCCTTGAGGTACCCCACATGTCATATTTGTCAACTCAGATGTGTATTTACCTATAGAAACAAAGTTTTGTCTGTCCTTTAAGTAAGATTCAACCAATTTAGAACTGTTTCCGAAAGTCCCATCCAGTTTTCTAGTCGGTCTAGTAATATGTTGTGGTCAACAGTGTCAAACAACCAACTGGTATGGTCTAAAACAGTTGTAGAAAAAAGTAGTAAATAGCCTAATATAGAAAAAATATGTAAAAATGTAAACTCCAAAGTAGCTTTTTAAAAAACAAACTAGAGGCACTTGGAGAGTGTATCATTTTTACCAAGGCCATTTCAATACAGTAAGAGCAAATTTAGAGATTTCTAAATGCGGGCCCAACAATACTTTATCCCTTACATTTGGAAAGAAACGCTGTAAATCTGTGGATCATTTCAATAAACTATATCAACTAGCCAGTACGAAAACTTGAAAGGTTCTTAAGTAAATCATTAGGTCCTTAAATGTATAAAAGGCGCTAAAAGCCAAATTAAGAGTTATATGCCATGATGCTATGCCAGGACTTTCATATATATGAACGTGTCCCTGCCTCCAACACTGAAACTCTCCAGTTGTCTTTATACATCCATGGTCCATCCATCCAGTAGTTTTCCCGTTATCCTGCTAACAAACAAACAAACAGAAAAACAGAACCAGCAGATATCTCTTTGGCTGAGGTAATTACATTTGTGGAAATAAATATTGTGGTGTTTGAAAAAGTAAAAGGCACCCCAACGTGGATCATGGGTTGCTAAAAGGGATTGTGGCTCAGGCAGGTCAGTGCTCTGCTCTCAGGAATATGGAGGAGACAATGACACAGGTCATTTAGAGCAGGTTGGCCAGGCTGCAGCTGTGCTCTGAGCCAGCCAACACATCATCACATCAGGACCACTTGCTATCAGTGCCATCAGCACAAGGGGTGGAAAATGTAGAGGAAGCAATCCTGTAAAAACAAGATGCTACTAAGAGCCTTTATGTTGGCAAAGTTGTAAGGGAGCTGTTTTTTAAGGTTGAATTTAGGGTAAAAGATACACTTATCTGAAGGAATTATAGACTGGACTTGGTAACCATTTTAAAGAAGCTTTGTGATAGATCCCGTGAATGAGACTTTGAGCAAGGGTGGCCATGAATAGAAAGGTCTGCATTTCATTTGCTAATCCATCATTCTAATTGTACTCTCTAACAAAGAGGAGAGAAGAGTGGTAGGGCATTCAGAGGCAATGGAGCATGCTGAGGGGTGCGTGTGTGGTTCTCCATGGAGCCAGAGAGGCCGTGGCCCTTGGCCCTTAAAGCCCAGCAAGGGCTGGGGAGAATGGGCTCTGATGAGCTCAACGCAGGCAAGACTAATCCCTTCATGTCCTAAAGAATTGTTTAACTATGTTTGACTGATTAACCCAAACCCCTCGTTTGCACTTTACAATCTATTTGTTCAATCAAATCTCCTGCACTCATCACGCTGCAGTGTGTGGGTGGTTATGGTGAGGGAGAGAAAGAGAAAGAATGAGAGAGAGAAACAAAAGGGGCTGCAAAAAAATCCATTTGGTGAGAGCACACAGAAGTCAAAAGAAAAGCTTTTTTGTTCCACTTATAATTCTCCAAATGTACATAGCACATGAGTTTCGGCGCAGCTTTTGCTAACATTCAAAGGTCAGAGAATTCTTGCATTGAGAGATTTCAAGTAGAAAGTCATCGGTGGTGTGTAAGCATACCGCACCGGTTTTTACCAGCTTCATGGGAAAAGGACATTTAAAGGCACCCTCCCCTGCGTGGAAAATAGGTTGCCAGGAAGATTAACCCAGCTTCCTTTTATAGCCTCTGACAAGAGGTTAAATCACACATTATACTGCCTGAAATGTCTCCCAGTAATTAGATCAAGAATATTACTCTCCCTTCTTCCCCTTGAAGACTGCAGCTGATCAAAGCCTAATGATGGTGTCAGTGCCATTGGCAGTGCTGGCTGGCTAAATCTCCCCAACGGGATGGCAATCTGTCAGGGCCACAAGCCCCGCTAAACAGCACAGGACGAGAGTACAATGGTGCTTGACACAAAGTAGACTAAATGAACCACATCTTTCACCAACAAGCTATCCATCAGCAGTGCACCATTAAAATTCCCCCTAATGATAAAACCTCTTGGTCTAGGACTGGTATCTGTACACTGATGGCTGAAATGTATACAGTGAGAGGGTTGTTGGCAACAACTGTGAGTTTTATCTTAATAAAACCCACTATAGCGTATATGCTGTCTTTCCATGCCGGAGCAGATCTAAGCAGCACCTGGTCCCCTTGATGGGGTGAGGGGGATACTGGCTATTAATTACAGAAAGCCGACACGCAGCGCAGGCAATCCCTCGCAATGAGACCCTGGGACGTCAGATACAAGACGAATGCTTCTCTGTCACACGGCAACACGACCTGCCTCAGGACTCTTTACTCTGCGCACTTCCAAGTATGCCTTTCATATTGTGGCCCACCCTTCTTCCTCTGCCCCCACCCTGCCTCCATCTCAATCACATTCTGCGGATGTTACACTACTTCAGGGAATATTTCCTGACGACTGCAAAATGGTTTGTGCAGTAGCATGATAAAAGTTGACATTTTCTTTTCCTAATTCAATTCATTTCCTTTGTAAACAACCTCGCCTCTGTGTGTGTGCAGGCTGCAAACACATCACACGGAACGGTCAATGCATTTCTTTGCTCTCAAACTCAACAGCTTAAACAAAAAGGGGGAAATGGCAGGAGATATGCCAATCATTAATAGTTGAAAGATGTCTGACAAAAGAGACCCTTAAAACTCGACAGCTTTTCTTTTTCGCGTCAGTCCCCAAAGAACAACCAGTTCCTAAAAAAGGGGCCCGGACAACAGACGCCTGCAAGAGGTCTGACCCCGAATGTAACCCCATACAGGTGGCACAGGAAGCAGGAATGCTATTCAGGAGAAAACATTGTTCTTACCCTAAGACATGCTCTCAGAGATCATTTTTGACAGGCACATTGCCATTTAAGTTTATTCTAACTTACTGAAAAGCAGATCCCCTTGAACACATTATTGGTAAAGCGTCATTGTCAGTGTAGACTAAAAGCTTCTGGTTAAGGCAGTTGTGAGAGTCTTCACAACTGGTAGCTACACTGCATTATGCTGTGAGGGCTGAGTTCATCTTTAAGTGTTTGCAAAAATGTGAGGCAAACACTTAAAAAGCAACTTGTAAACCTCTTAATATTAAAAGGAAAAAAAGGATATGCTTCTGCTGTTTGTCCAAGAGTCTTCCGTTGCAAAAATCTCAATGCACACACACAGTAATGTCAAGTAGGGTGTTCCAGGAGAATATTATGTCCAATCACTGCTCATCTACAGAGCTGAACTATGAACTGTGATTACAGCCAACACCCCCCCCCCCCCCCCCCCCCCCACGCAGAGCAACAACTGCATCTCTGCACATTCCAGGAAACGCAGCCAGCTGAAGACAGCAAATACACCAGAGAGAGGAGGAGACATAAACAACGTAAGCTAGTTTGAGAGCTGTGCCGATGTTTACTGTCTCACTAAGTGCATTTCATCCCCTCTGCCATCCCAGCAGCGGTGGTATTTCAGCATGCCGTGCAGAGGGGGCTGCTGATGCCACAGGTCTGTGTACAGAGAGCTCAGTCACAGGCTGAGACTGTTTGGACAATGTAGCTGTCAGACACTCTGCCTGTCTGGAATAACGATTCAGTTCAGCCGATACAAAACAACCCCTTGTTCCCTTATAGTGGAGGTTAAAAGAAAAACTTTTGGGTTTGCAACTGTTGGGTTTTTGACTTGGTATGCTTGCTATCAGGGAGAAAGGTCTGAGTTTGCTTCAAACAGCCTCGGAATGACATGCCAGAGATTAGCCTCTGAAGGTCACAGTCTTCGCCTATCCTTTCAGACGCTTTTCACAACACAACCCTGGGCCCTTTTGAACAACAGGAAGAATGTCATCTGGTTACTTTTCAAGGCACGGAGATACCATTCACTGTGGCCAACAATGGCTGCAAACAGGACTAGAGGGTTAAGAGGTTATAAAAGGGCCCCATTCTAAGCGCCGCTCAATCCTTCCAGTACACGCACACAGAAAAAAAACACAACCACACACTGAGGCCTGGAGAAGTGGTGCAACCTTTGATAAACTGAGGAGGGTCATGGCAAAGTGCCGTGGATTGACCGCTTCAGCCTCAGTCCCTCCCAAGTAAAGCTCTTAACGAAGCCTCCGAGCTTTGCCTGCTTTGTCCTTTTGGACAATGTAACTTTATGATATCCATCCATTAGGTTACTATGTCTGGCCAAAGGTTATAAAAGGCTAGTAACATTTCATCACACAGTTAACAAGGCAACTTAAAAAAAAAAAGATTTGAAATACTTCCAATTCATGACTTTCATTGTATTCTTGATGCTATTACTAAGCTGAGGATAAGGCACGCATTTTGAAATGAAACTATTTTGGTCATCTAATAAAGCATTCCCTTAAAAACACACACCCTGTGCTTAATGGCAATGCATCAACAAACATGTGAGACTATTATTCAGGTTGTAAAGCCTGTTCCAAAATGACTTTTAGACTACAGACGGAGCTGAAATCCTTCACCACTTAAGTGCCTAATGAACACTCTAAAATATTAAAAATAAAGCCCAATTATCACGCAGAATTTTTTGATCTCCTCCCTCTATAATCCTCTGGTAGCTTACCTTTATCTAACGTCCGAGCCAACTATGACACTCTGAGCTCCCTCTCCCCCTCCACTTGATATCCCCTACAGCTTTACTCCTGCATTGTTGCTCCATTCTTTCTGACCCTGCAGACCGGGTGAGACTCTGAGCCTCTCTGATGCCGGCTAATGATGCCCTGATATGTACAGTTGGCATGGATGTTGGAAAACTGCAGCAGTAACCGCGGACATGCTAATGGCACCTATTAGGATTACTTAAGTGATATGGGATTCGCCTGGCAACCCCTGAGCACAGAGGGTTGGTATTTGGGGTGGAGAGTGTCAGTGTTGGGTCAGTGATCCAATTGAGGCAGCCTTATCTTGTGCCATAAACAGATAAGAGTATCTGACTGCTCTTCTGCTGTTCCTGTAAGATGGAGGTGGATAAACAACCCTGTCGTCTCCAGTGCCTCCGACGAGTCTGATCAAACAGATGCCGACCTAAACCCTGCCTTGTTCCTCCTGCTGCTATGACTGCTGTTTTTGCTTTGAATATCACCGGGAGGCTTGGATTCCTACCCGATTGCCATCAAGCTGAAGACACAACAATTTCCGAAAAGCCCTTTGGTCTTGTAACGTCAGGTTGGAGCCCTCCCTGGCCTCGAGCCTCAGGTTTGCTGATTATGCAAGCTAACCCAGCAAGAGCGGGGCTTTTTGTCATAATTGGACCTGCTGGCAACTTGCAAATCCATGCAAATTCAAGAATACATAGAAATGTGGTAAACAAAGAAGCAAAGTCTATCTTAAAAGCAGACCTATCGCCTGTGGTCATGACACATTGTAAATCAACCCATGTGAACCAAACTGAACACCATGTAACAGCTGATCCAGAGTCTGAGCCCTGCAGACGGGTCCCTTGTTCTCTGAGGTATCCAGAAGTGCCCATGATGTCCTATACGCCTGATCTGGATGTATCATGTGACCACAGTTCTTTACTCCCACCCTGACCTGCGTTTGACCCTCGTGATTTTCACACAAAAGCTACCAAACATCTGCCCTCTGTCTATAAAAACGATTCACATAGCTGGGAAGACATTGGGTGGCCTCACAGAGCATCTCTCTAAGTGGTGGATGGCTGAGTGTGGGCTGACAGCTGCCGTGGTGATGGGGGGACTACAAGGTGGAGCAGGCTGGCACATCACTGCTACCTGGGAAATCTCTGCCATGCTGTCTGGGACAAGGGGGTCAGCCTCATTTAGCAAATGGATGATATTCAACAAATGCTGCTCATCTCAAACTCCCGGGTTGAAGGAAATGAAAATCTGCTATTGAAATCCAGTTCGCAGACAACAGCTGCATGATATTTAACATACAGAAGCCCCCACTGGAATATGAAAGGAAGAAATGAATTGCATTGACAAGAGCGTACCGTTACACATTTCCAATTCAAGTACCGTCTCTAAAACGCTACATCAAATGACTGGGCTTTGAATAAACCAAAATGAGCCAAGTGCCTCATTCCAGCACAGAAAATCATTGTATCAAAAGATATGCTTGTTTAGTCGAGCCATTTCACAGCCAACAATCACAGAATCGGGACCTTTACTAATCGATGTATTTTAATGAGCTCCCTGTGAATCTAAACAACAGCTGAAACATTAAATCAGCTCAGATTCTCTGGTTCACTCTTTGTACCTTGTGATCTGTTATTCATAGTCTTGCTCTGATGTCTCTGAGAAATAAAACAGAGCTTTGATGTTATCCCCTTATTACTGCTGTGTGATACCAGACCAACGGTGGGAATCAGATTGTTTGACTGTCACGTGGAGAATGCTGCAACCCAAAACATCAGGGACTCAGTGTAAGGGGCTCATAATGATGTTTCTCTAAATAACAATCGTCACTCACTGAAAATCTGTTTATCCATTTGGTCACCAAGAGAAATTTGAAAACAGTGAGGTCTAAAAAAAAAACGATGTGTGGGTGTGCACATCACAATCTCTCTGAACTCTGTTCACTGCTTGAAAATGTCCACCAAATGAAGCCTAAATAGGTGTGTGTTCCCTACAATGTGATGTTTTTTCTGCGATAGTTTAACCTTGTCTGCAGGCAATTGTCGACTAAGAGCAACAGCAGCCAAGATGCTACACGAGTGTTTTAGAGGAAATTGCTCTCCTCTGCCTACAATGTAAATCAATATGTCCCAATACATTTGTCAGTGGTTGGCTGGGAGAAAAACCAAAGCAACTTGCTATCCTGTCAGTTTGCCCTCAGCAAAGGCTCTGGGGTTTGCGGTGACAGGTCCAAGAGTCAGCACATGATTCACGGGCGGCGGAGGAGGAGGAGGAGAGACACTTTGAAAAGCCACGCAGAGCCCTAATTAACACATGCATTCAAGTGGTATTTCAATTTGGCAGATCGCTGTAATGTTCTACAATGCTGCAGATCAGCATGACATGAACAAATGAACCAGGTGCTCCCGACATTCAGGCTTATCTGCGGATGTTACGAGTGAAAGCTAACACACAAATTAAGACATAATTAAAGTAATAAATGCACACAAAGAAATCCAAATCAGACGTTTATTAGAACTAAGAGTGCAAGATCTACTGTTGTTTGCCTAAGCATAACGATATCTCACAGTGACTTAATATCATTGCTGTCATTAGAGGCGAACTGCATTTTACAGATGGGGAGAGGCCTGCAGTCATTTGTTTTTAAGACCTAATTCATCTTCATTGTGCTGGGAAACATAGCACCTCAATGCAAAAAGGCTTCCTTCTACACGATAATTGCAGAGAGTCTAGGGGCCTGAGTTTCCCAGACAACACGGTCTGAAATTTAATTATCTGCTCTTCGGAAAAAGCTACATTGCAAAACTGCACTTTTGGCGAGTAATGTCAGGCTGTTATTTGAGTAACACAAGAATTCACTAAGCACATCCCCCCTGCTGTTATTAACGAAACAGTCACCTTTGTAAAGGTAAAGGCAAGATAATGGCTTTCTTCACAGCAACAGACACTTCTTGTGCAAATGCACACAACAGTTTTTTTTTATCTTTAGAAATTGCATAGTGTTATCCTCTTACCATGTGCACAATAAAATCGATCACTCCCATAGTCCAGTCGGTCTCCGAAGTGTTGGTTTACTGCGTTTTTTTAATCATATCCGTCAAGCTCCATGACATTATAGACCGACTAAACAGCAATAAAGCCAGACTCAGAGCAGCCAAAGATAACACGGACAGGCTGTGGAAACATTAATATTCCACCGTTTAAAGATCAGGCTTGGAGGGGGAGAAACATCGATAGGATCCCATTAGTTAAGTGTGCCCTTAGGTTACCCGAAATTTGATCAGAGATAGACCCTTTTTCCTTCCAGACACGAACCATTAGACGTTATGGCAACAACAAAAAAGCTGCTCTCCTCCTCTGAAAGTACTCCTCCTGCACTCCTCCTCCTCCACCTCCTCAGTGGTCGAGGTTGTGCGGCAGGATCAGGATGAGCTCGGTGACGTCAACCTTTTTTTATCACCTTTAACACTTTGCAAGGTGGGAACACTTTTCCTCTGTCGTTATATTAGGAGGTGCTATTTGCAGACGCGCTGAGAGCAAGGTGTGCGCGCATCTGCACCGTGAGAGAAGCTACTCTAAATTTGGATTTGCTTGCATGTCCCACTGAGTGTATTAGATACTAGCAGTGGGAAACAACTTAGTGACAGCTCCCATACTTTATAATTACACAAGATAACACACAACTTCCCCCACAGCTGGCTGGAACTCACATTTTCTCTTGAGTTGGTATGAAACAACCTGCAGCATAAATACCACAATGATATAATCATGATTTGGCAGGCAAATGGAAATCTTTTTACTCCTCACTGCTTGTTGTCATAATGCATACAAAAATGCTAAACAGCTCAACTACACAAGCCCAGTTTCATTCAGGTAACACCCCCTTTAGGCAGGAATACATGGCTACTTCGGTGCCTGAAAAAAAGATGTTTGGCTCCTAACAGACAGCAAGCCGTGAGGTGTATCCACAGACAATACAGGGAGCAGTACAGTAGCTATAAAGCTGCATGTTGCCAGTCGGGGTGCCAGCTGACTGCCCAGGCTCCTGGCTAGCTAACCTAGCCAGCCAGTCTGAAACATACACAGTCCCATTGTTGCCTCCTCAAGCTCTCCTCATATTTATGCCACAATTTGAGAGGACGTCACACAGTATCAGGCAGTAGCCGTATTATAAAGAGACAACTACTTACTCTCCGTTTTCCTCTGCGAAAGGCATCGTTTAGTACGTCGCCATGGTTTAAAACGGACAGATTTTCTCCCGTTACCCTGCGCTGCCGAATCACTGCTGCTGCTGCTGTCTGCGGCAGCAACTTCCGGCGCATGCGCAGAGGCTGGGAGCAGTCCAGACTGCGCTGGTCTCTGCGCAGGACACCGAGCGGTTTAAAGGGACAGGCAGCGTGGGATTTTATTGGACGGGTACATATTTGTAGGACATTATTGAAATAACCTGTCGTCATTGTTACAGCTCTACAATATCAAAGTTCATGTTCAACTCGTTTTTAGTTATGTCTATTTTTGTTTGTTATTAAGCTTGTTTATCAAGCTCTAGGAGGTGTTCACAATCTGATCATTTTAGATGCAACATATTAATAATAATGATTACTTCAAGGTGTGTTACCGTACTAAATTCGCTTTACATAGGCTATGAAATGATCAGTGAGGGTAACTAAACATATTTAGTGAAATGCTGCAACTAAGTACCCTGCAATTTCTTTTTAAAGATACCTGAATTGATTTTGATTGAATTGTTGCCTATTCAGAAGGATTTGTTTTACTGCCCTTAACCACTAGCCAAATTGTAAGTGTACACCAACATTAAGCCGATTGCTCTTTTTTTACTAAGCTCTACGTCTAGATTCAAGATTTTTCAGATTCAAAGGTTTTATTGTTATATGCCCAGAGCTACAGTGTAGAAATGGCAATGCAATTCTTCTGAGCTGAGCTCCTCTATAGGCATTTACAGTGATGTTAGCAGAGATACCAAATGTTCCCTTGACTGTGTGTTTGGGGAACATCCTCAGTTAACATGACACTTAACCTCTAGGGATAGGTTTGACATTTTTTGTATCTGTATTTTGGGTGGAAAATACCTACTGAGGGACACACCAAATGTTTGTTGAGGATTTCATGAAGGTCATCAATGTGTTAGCACAAAACAAAAATTGAATATAAAGACCAAAAAAAGAAAAGAAAAGAGAAACAAAATTAATAGACATGATCATAAAAATTTACAAAAAAAACATATCACACTAACTAAATGCATGCTTATTATGTGGGTCTTCAGTTTTCCTTTTAAATTTCAGCAAAGCTAGCATAATGTATCTAGAAAGGGTCTTTCAGAGTCTTTCAATATACCAACGTCAGAGGACCTTTGGGCTCTTGTTAGTTGATAAGGAGTTAAAGTCCTAAGTGTCAGAAAGTGCTTTATCATTAAGTGCTTTGTAAGAACCTTAAAATCAATCCTAAAGGTAATGGAGAGCCAGAGCAGTGTGGCTAAAGCAAGAGTGACTGCAGTTTCCCAGTCTTTGTTTTGGCAGCAGTTCTGAACTAGTTGAACTTTTCCAAACAGCCTTTTTTGGTAGGCCAGTAAAAAGGGTTTTACAATACTCCAATTTGCAAGTTGTGAAAACATGAATCAGTTTCACAGCTACGTTAGGAGCAGCCTTACTTTTTGGCAGCATTTCTTAGGGGGATGCATTCTGTCTTCTTAACTTTGCTAATGTGGGCTTCAAAGTCCAAAATTAGTTTTTACTTCTGATTTAGTATGGTGAGTTCCCAAGCCTATTAAAAATGTCTCTCTCTTGCATTTATGCCCTAATACCTAAATATAGATTGTTGCTGGTCGATTGTTTTATTGGGAGACAATCGACCATAGTTGGCTCAACAGAAGAGTGTAATTGTAATACTCAAATATAAATGTATGAAATGTTATACTCATCTGTTTCACTGGCACAAAATGTATTCTTCGGCTGTATTGTCCTTGTATTTTGCATCATTTTTTTCTTCACATATTGTGAATCTTGTGGAAGACGACACAGCCAGTGAGAAAACTCTGCGGTCAATAGTGTCACATGCTTTGTGATTTGATGAAAGGTTCTATTTGTGCAGCCTGATGTGTATGGCTCCCTAATCAAACACTTATATTTCTGTGACAACTCAAATAAATTACTCCATTACAACCACCCACCTGCCCTCTCCACAGTATTGATGGTATTTTATTACCAGAGAGAGACAGATGGACAAAGCTGAACATGGTGGAAAGTGATGGGAAGGTTGCAGAATGTGTGTCATGTCGGGTTAGAACCTGCACAAAAGTAATCAAATGAGAAGATTAGAGAAAAGAATCACAGATGTCCAACTGCACAAACAGCATTGTGGAGGATAACTCCATTGGCCTGGGTTCCAATACGATCTGGGCTTATTACAATACTCCAGCCAATTTAGGCCTGCAAGCTTCACTTCCCCCATCAGCAAGTGAAAGCGGGGAGAATTTGGTCTGAAAGCCCAATCACGCACAACGCTCAGAGTTCAGCAGGTGGGGAAGTAGCAGCAGCAGGCTCCATCACGCAATAATACAAAGTTAATGATGCAGAGCGGTGTCTTTCTCCATACCAAAGAAAGACGTCAATACAGGATGTTTAAGAACGCTGCTCCTAATTACGCTTTTTAAATTCACCACTGACGTGATTGATGATTTCAAAGAGAGGCATTATTGATCCACTTCACAGACAAGTCCCATCGATTGCAAGTCTAGAATGAATAAAAGTTTTTTTTCCCCTTTATCTCCCCCACTGAGAAAGAGATTGTACAATCAGAGCATCAGTGTGACCTATATGGGTAGTTTGGGAGCTAAATCCCCTCTTTTAAAAAGCAGCCTGAGCAAGGACGTATGCAGTGATTACTGAACGGAGGGGCCTTCGAGGACATCCAGGACCACATGTGTGACGTAACAGTTACATCTCACTGCTTTCTCATTTATCAAGTGTGGAAATTCATCTATCCACTCATTAATCCGTGGGATTCTTTAGAAATAGCCTAACTGCGTTGGAGTCCTCAGCATGAGAAAGTTGAGGAGCTGCTGTTTTATAGACAGTCAGCCAGCTGCAGCATCACGCCTCTCACTGCAATCGGCAGTGATGGAGTGATGGATGCTATGACGCACTGACAGATTGTTTTTTTGCTCCCTGTTAACATGCCCCATGGCTCACACTTATTATTCCATGAACTTCCTCATGAGCAGCCAGATCTTCTTGCCAGTTATTACGTGTCTAATCCCAGACAGTGTTATTAGTAAATCAACAGGAGAGGCTGCTAGGGTGCACGGCCACACACAATTCTGCATATTCAGGAAGATCTGACCTGTTCACTATCAATACAAGGTGTTCTGTTAGAATTACAGAAAACAAGATTGATTGGGAATCAACAGTGCACTGAATTGCAGCACCAGAGGGAGGGTTTCCATCACACCATGCTAAATCTCATTGGCAAGTGCACTTCAAATGGCAAAGTGGGCTGCAGCTTATGATTAAATGGTCTGCAGGCGAAGCCTTTTTGTCTTCTTTTTTTTTTTTTTGAGGCAGAGAGAGCTCTTTCTGAAGGCCAAAGTTAATGCAGTCATAGAAAGAACTCTGATACACTCCCACGTGAAATGGCCATGTGAGGAAAGCCCGGAGGGAGAAAAGGCCTTGAATGAATTTAAGAGGGAGCGAGAGGGAGAGTGGGAGGGAGGCAGATAGAGAGAAAGTTCAAACATTACTGATCCTCAAATATCCTTTTGGTATGGTTAAATTGAAATTCGGCAGTAAGTGACTGCTAAAAGCTCCATTTTGTATTGTTGTCCTTCCATTGCGGCAGAGCTTTTAGAGTTAGATGATGACAGATTGTGAGCTACCTGATATCCTTCATCATCCTCCCCGGTGGAGGTGTTTGTTCCGCCCTGAGCAAGTCCTCGAGGACTAGCAAACAGCCGGCGTGTTTGATGGACTACAGGGAGACATCTGCTCTGCCTGGCTATGCCATAGAGAATGAAAACAACACGTTACAGTAATCAATCAATATGCAAACTGTGTCCTTTTAGTGCTGTGATTAACCTTACACACGTCATGGTTATCAAGTCATTATGTCAGCTTGTCATTGTGAATTAGTTCTGAAAAGCTGCTGCGGGGTGTGAAAGCATGCAGTGTTGGCATAATGCTTTAAGCGTGGATGTTCAATATATCCTCGACAACATTGTCACAACTGTGCTTCAAGCACCCTCAGGGATAAGCTCTGTTCTGTGCACTCAAGGGACAAGAGGGATAGGAAAAGTCGGAACGCTGCGATCTGATTTGTGGTTATGGGCGCACCATCCCTCACAAAGTAATCTACAGACTATCACCCCAGACAAAAGATCCTTTGAGAGCCTGTCATCCTTTTGCAACTGCCATTTGCTCATATTGGTGGATGTGTGTTTGCATTATGATGAGCTGATTTTGGAATAGCCGCTGACCGTTTCTAGCCTCCAATATATCCCTGCTATACACAGGTGGCTCGCAAACTGGGGCCCAGGTGCATTCTGTGTTACTGAAAAACAACATGGAGTGTCTCCACATCCATTTGTTTATAGCTATTCTGTGTACACTCACCATATTTGTGTTTTTACAACAGACAATAATGCTGTTCAGTATTTACATTTACTTTCTGTCCCATTTGATTTACACAAATATTGTTTGCTTATTCCTGCACTTGCACCTTTATGTTAATTGCACTATTTCATACGCTATTTTAAATCCTCATTTAATTGTATGTGTAAAGTTTATTTTATTTTTGCACTATTTGAGGGGACTGAAGATTTTAAGACTTCCATTGCCAACAACAACAACAACAACACTGTTCTACTACTAAAAATCAGTTAAATGTTTGAATCTTGAACTTGCACTATGTTATCTTTGATATTCTCGTGTTGCTTTTACTTGCATGATTTCCTTTTTCAATGAGCGCTGTTGGAGGGAGTGTTAGACCCAAGATTTGTATTGCCGTAACTGCTTCTCTGTAAATTGAAAAGGTTAATAAAGATCATTCTACCAGACAGTATGCAGGGTGAAATAACATGTTGTAGTTGACACAGTGGTCGCCAGGGGGCGGTGTAGTTTCCACACGACGCTCTGTGAGAAGCTCTTTAAAGCGGAAGACGTTTTTCTTTGGTCAAAACAAGATGGTTACCCCCTGTAATGGCAATGTGAACAAGCAGCGCTCACCTCTGAAACGATGAATAGTGTAATATTATCTGAAATATAACATTAACAGTGACTGAAGCTCCATGGCGCTCAGATTGTGCTCGCGGGTTCTTAGAGACTCCTCCCTCGTCTCGAGACTGCTCCTCGGGACTACTCGACAGGAAAGTGCGACATGGTTCCTAACAGCCGGTTAGTCCAAAACAAGGCTTTCTGCTGCTCTTCTATTATATTTTTCTAGCAAGGAAATGTATTAGGGTGTTAGTTAAGCATGGTGTATTTAGAATATCAGCCTATAGGCGTACTATGACGTTTATATAGAGCAGGGCGAATCAATAAATCAGGCATCTCTTAGCTCTGCTGAGGCACAGGCTGCTTTTTCCATCAATAACACCTGTTTCATCCGAGGAGACGTTTCATTAGCAGGGTACAGGTAGAATACATGACAATAATGACAACATAGGTGAACAATGGGGGATTTTCCATTTCAGGGATATACTTTTACAACTGTGACTTCCATGTATGTGCAAAATGCTTCATGAGTCTGACTGGCAGAATTTAAAATCCCCCTGCATTCAAAATAGGTTTTACACATTGTTACTCTGTTAACATTTAATTTTATAAAAAATACATTTGGTATCACAAGTCTTCAGGGACAATATTGATAACAATTTGGAAGATGTGCGCAAAAGAAAAATGAATTGAACATTTATTATCATTTTCGATTAATTCGTTGATTATTGTTTAGATTAATTAATTAATTATTTGGTCTAATAAATGTCATAATAGTTAAAAATGTCCATATCAGTTTCTGAAAGTCCAAGTATGATACATTCCTCGTTTTTTTGGGATCAAAACCCAAATCAATTCATGTTAATAATATGCCATAAAGCAGTAAAAAACAGCACATTTTGCAATCACAAGAGGAGGAAATAAACATTTTCTACCACGTAGAAAATGTCTTCAAATAATAAAACGATTATCAAAAGCTATTCTGTATAACTCTTTCCTACATGCAGACTTGCATGAAGGCATGCCATTATTTCTAAACTCAATCTGATTGGGTTCTGTAATAACTTTTTATGAACGCATTTACGAACGCATCGTTATACTGTGCCATAATAACACCCAAGGGCTTATTATGAATGAGTAACCTTGCAGCCCTGCTGGCAGAGAAGTGATGGAAATGTTTTTATGTGTTCACAGGAAGCAGCAGAGGACAGAGGAACGGATTTATTTTCACTCCTGCTTGTTTTATTACATCAGATGTATTTCTCAACAGACTGATGAAAGGCAAAGCAGTGGAGGCAGACGGCAGTTCTTATCGCCTGCCAGCGTCAGTTCTAACAGACAGCGGTAATCAGAGATTTACATCCCTGAACTCATCTGATAAACTCCTGCTGACGCCATTCTGTCGCAAATCCAAAATTATAAATCCCTTCTTTGTTTCTATAATAATTTTATTTTGTGTGTTTTCAGCTGAACAATTATCCTTGTTAATGAGACATCCAGATCAGCCTGAAAATGCAAAGGTTTTGAAAGTGGCCCTCATAGGGGCCCCCAATGCTGGGAAGTCCACATTGTCCAATCAGCTCCTTGGAAGAAAGGTATGTGTCTTTTAAAATATGTACATTGATATTCATCTGAAGGAGGTGTTCAATGTCTAAAGTCAGTGATCATTTCTTTAAGGTGTTTGCCGTGTCCAAGAAAGTACACACCACACGGTCACGGGCCGTGGGCGTCCTGACGGAGGAGGACACCCAGATAGTAAGATCTTCCTCATGTCTCTATTGTTATATTTAATACCATTCTAAAAACCAAACATTAACCCATTTGTGTATTGTTTTGTAGATCTTACTGGACACTCCTGGTCTCACTACTGTATCAAAGGTCAAAAGGTGCTTTGTTATTTTATTTATATTTTTAAAGTCAGTAATCTACATCCAGTTGTATCATAAAATGTAATATGATTGGCTGCTCTGTTTCCACAGACATAATCTGGAGAAGGCATTGCTTGAGGATCCCTGGAACACGGTTAAAGAAGCAGACATAGGTATGATGTAAATTAATTCTGAACTCTGAATCAAAGTTACCATTTAAGAATAAAAAAACACTGCTGAGTTCCAAGTGTTTGTTATTGTGTCCGTTGTCCAGTGGTGGTGTTGGTGGATGTGTCCGACCGATGGATGTGCGGCAGGCTCGACTTCGAGGTGCTCAAATGCCTGGCTCAGCACACTGACATCCCTGCAATCCTGGTGCTCAATAAGGTACTCTTCCACAGAACGACACATTCATTACAAATGCTACTAAAGTAATACATATTGACAGCAAGTCATGGATGTAGTTTATTGATTACTGATTGTTCTTTTCAAAGGGCTAAATTAAACAGTTGGTCACCGTATCTTTCAACAAACTTAATTAAATTAAATGGTGCATTTGTTGGGGACTATTTTCAAGTGCAAATCAATACATTTCGAGCTCTAATGAGTGTATACAGCAGTAGGAAGGCGTATGGGAATATAAACTAAAGTGCTAATGTAAATGGGAATGATGAGACCTGTCCCCCAGTGTGACTTACTGATGTGTTGTAATAGTAAAAAGTATTGTTATAGTAATAATACAATAGAGGCTCTATGACATACAGGAAGAAGATACTGTACTTTGGAGACATGGGTAATACTTGGGTAGAATTAGGATCTGTTGACAAGAAGAAGAATATAGAATATCACCAGACTTTCCTTGCCAACATCCCAGAACATTCAAATGAATGTTAACCTGCACTGAGGAGTCTTCCTGATGTCTTCACTGATGCCCCCATGTGTCTCAGGTGGACCTGTTGAAGACTAAGGACCGGCTGCTGGACATAACAACAGAGCTGACATGTGGAGTGGTGAACGGACGCAAGCTGCGGGTCAGGACAGTGATCAAGCCTCCGAAGGCTGAAAAGAGGTCAGAGAGGCAGCCAGAGCCATCGCCCGACGTGGACACCGCGGGGCTGGAAGGAGATGCTGATCCCAGCTCTGCTCTGAGCAGAGAGCAGTTGAAGGCTCTGAGGAGTCAGCAGGGCTGGGCTCACTTCAAGGACGTCTTCATGCTGTCTTCTGTGGACAAAGAGGACGTTGACACACTGAAGGTAGACATTCTATTATGGCAGGTTAAACAGTGATATCCCAGGCAGGCCCATCTGGAGGACAGGATGCATGTTGTGTCATAAATGATTGTATTGTTACACTTTATAAAGATATAAGTTCACCATTAGCAGCAAAACCCTTATAATATCATATTAATACACCACTGTATATATTGGAGTACAATGTGCACATTTGTACCTCTTATTTATTTCTTAATTTATTATTTTTATTTGATATTTTATCGGATATTTTACTTATTTCTCTGTATGTTTTATATGAATATCCTTAATTTATTTAAGTTTTTTATTGCACATTCTTCTTTTTTACTTATAATGTTTGTATACATATTTGTATTATAATTTATTTTATTTAATCCTTTATTTGACATTTTACTTTAACTACTTTTGTTTAAGGTAATATCTTTTTCCTTTTCTTTTCTTTACTGATAATAACCATGCTTTTATCTGAACGTTGTAGAACTACTTTATGGTTGCGGCTAAGCCCGGCTCGTGGCAGTACCACAGTGAAGTCCTGACCGACCAGACTCCAGAGCAGATCTGCACCAACACCATCAGAGAGAAGCTTCTGGAGAATCTACCACAGGAAGTGCCCTACTCCATCACACAGGTGAACCGGTTTACCGATGGATAGACAGAGATCTGACTACACCATCACATCTCCCTGCACTGATCCTGGGGATGACTGAAAGCTGACATGTGCTTGGATTCAGCCAATTATCACTTTTGTCGTCTGTATTCACTGCTACTGTACAATTTCTCAATTTACAATTGTCAATACTTTTTTTGTGTATTTCCAATTGGTGCTGATGGTAAATGTATTTAATGGAAGCGATATTTTGCACGGCTAACAAAACCTCAGTACTATACTTTTGTAAAACAGTGACACCACTGTGTAACTCTCGCGCTGCTATGGGCCAGTGCACCAACATATTGTATGTGATTAGCTAAGAGGTGGGACAAATCACAATATGTCCTCTACAATATTTCAATCTTTCTGTTTCAGTCTATTGAACTCTGGGACGACGGAGAAAATGGAGAGCTGGATATTTCTGTGAAACTTTATACCAAGAAAGACACTCACATGGTAAGTGCTCTCCACACATTTCTTGGTTTCGAAGATGGGAAGTATCTCTTCTGCTTTAACACATCATTAAAAACACTATGTATAGATTCATATTGAAAGTATTAGGATTACGTTTAGCATACATTTTATTTGACTTGGCTTTAAAAGGCAAATGTCACAAGCTGGAAATAAATGTCAGGTGTAAAATGAATAAGGTAGAAAAAAACTAGATTATTTACTAGACTATTTTAAGATGCCTGGCCTGTTTCAGGCACAGGGAAATTAAATCTTTTACTCCGCCTGCAGCCTCTCTGATGGCCTCTGATTTGATTCGGCCTGCATTTGCCTTGTGTTTTTATCTTGTAAATATTTGAGCAGCCTTTCAAACCATACATATTTGATGTGAGGAATATTTGAAGCTACATCTGCCGTGCTGAAATGTTTCAAGGCCAGTGACCTTTAAGAAGACTGACGCAGACCTTTCCTCAGCTCTTCCATTCAACACAGGAAGGACTTTCACAAATGTACAACTCACAGGGATGAGTCAACAAAGTGATCGAAATATCATTTATTTTATGAATGTCTCCTGGGAAAAGGCTATCTTGTCAAGCTTTCTTTAAATGAATATTAAATATATATGTTGGAGGTCACTGCAGTCTTTTAGAATGCTTCAGGGTGAAACGGGTTATGGCTATTTTATAGAAATTGCATAAAAAAGAACAGCTGTATTTGTTTGAACCGAATGTCCTTTTTCTTGGTAAATCTTCATATCATTAAACTATTTTCCACAGGGTCCTTTGTATTTGTGTCTTTCAAACCTGCATTACTCAGACACACAATATGTACCGCTCCCTGACACAGCTGTGCTTCTTCTCTCCACAGCGGATGGTGATCGGGGTCGGGGGCCAGATGGTGGGCCGCATGGCCCGGGAGGCCGGAGAGGACCTGAGCCGAGTCTTCCTGAGAGACGTGAGGCTGAAGCTCTCTGCCAAGCTGAAGGTCTGAGGAGGGTGGAAGCACTTTAATGAAACAGATCTTGCTGGATTTAAGATCCCTCTTGGCTACGCAAAGACGGACATGACAAGAGGAACTGAAGAGAGGACTCAGCTCATGAGTGGAGCTGTATGAAGACATGGACATGTTTGAAGGAGAGAAAGAGGACTGTTGAAATGTCATCTTCTGTCTACCTGCATCAGCAGCAACATTTCATGCAGTCTCAGAAGATACTATTAAAGATTTGTGCCCTCTAAGTTGCTGTTATAGAAAACTTGTATAAACTTGTAGAAAGCTAAGGAGTGCCTTTACTAACTTTACCGATGATGTGTTAAATGTCTCTAAAGTGCCATTTAAGGACTACTTCACCCACAAAATAGTAATTTGTATATCAGTTACTCACCCGGTTACCTTGACGAAAGAAGTCTGGATGAAGTAAATGAAATAGGTTCTGTGTTTGAGAAAAGCAAAACTATATCAAAACCCCCCCTAACTTAATAATCCAAGTTCTAATTCTAAAGTTTAAAACACTGTTTATGTGGAAGTCTATGAAAAAGGTCAACAATTCATCTAGACTTTTCTCTGTTTCTTAATTTTAGTTTCAGATAATGGGGCGAGTCATTGATATACACATGATTAATGTGTGTGAGTGGATCTGTGAAAGTAGAATTGTTGGCATTTATTTAGCAAAGATGTATTTGAGGCAGCAAAACATAACCGAGACTCTCATCAGATGGATGTTTTGACACGAGCCTGACAGGGCGTTCATGGCTGAGCAGGTTTGGCGAGCTTTGAAAAGGCCTGATGGTTTATCTTTGGCTCTCAGAGCTCTTTGCTTGGCGGGCCCTGCACTGTCATGTTCACTCAGACGTCCCTGATGCACCATCCTGTTCCCTCCACTCCCACATCACTTTAGCCTTCTCCACCGCCTTTGAAGTGTGGCCATCCGTCCCTGAGACTATCACTTTATGTTCCGCTGCTTTCTTCCCTTCTCCTTCTCCTCCTCCTCGTCCCTTGCTTGTTTGGCTCTTATAAAGCCCGGCTCTGCCCCCGAGGGCGAAATGGTCTCCCTTAATGGATGGCAGTATGGAGCACTAACCTGATGCTAAAATGGGTCAGATAATGGTGATTGGATTCATCCCTGCTGCCTGTGAGTTAACTTGACGGTGGCCTGAAGCAGGTGGGGGGGGGGGGGGGGGGGGGGCCTTGAATGTCTCAGATGCCCCTCAGGCTCCCCTTGCTTTCTGCAACGCCTGCTCCCAACTGATTAGATAAGATGGTTGCGCGGCAGAGATCTTCACTTAGACAAGCCAACTGCTGCTCTCAAATACTACAGTCATCTTCAAACAGGATATTTAGGATGCTGACACACACACACTTTGCACAAAATAACGAGACACTTTCGTTTGGGAGCAATAAGCTTTATTTTACGCACATGAAAAGATGTCACTGTCTTGTTCCTGGAAGTCCTGATGACATTGAGCGAGGGCCGTATAACCCTTACCCTAACTGAAACTCAGTAATGGTAACGGTTTGACGGCCCCCCCCAGAGCAGGCAGTTAGGAGCCAGTGTGTGTTGATTGAGCCGCTGGGGGAATGAAAACCCTGGATAGTACATCATCTATACTGTAGTGTCTCTTTATTAAACTTACAGTATAAGATGATATCCTGTCCGGGGCACAAGACATAACAACCAGCAGAGGGATCCTGACGGGGGTCTGCGGGGCAAACGGAGGGGGTCATCAGGGAGGCAGTGAGGGTCAACCAATGCAATGTTAATTATATGCTAAAAATGCTATTTAAAAAAAGGCAAAGGCATGTATTCGAAATGAATAATATGTAATTAAAAAGAATCCTTAATTAAAAAGGCTGGGATTTAGTTGCATAAATGAATTATTGTTTTGATTTTCAAACAAATACAACTGCAGGTATACAACAAATAAATAAGATGAGGAAATAAAATAATTATTAAAAAATGTAAAAAAATAAGTAAACAATGTTTTATATTTGTTCTTATATTAAAGTAATAAACCAACAAAAAATATGTAATTTAAAAAAGATTCTTAGTTACAAAGGCTGGGATTTTGTTATATAAATGAATTATTTCATGTTGGTTTTAATTTTCAAACAAATACAACTATAGGTATACAACCAATAAATAGGATAAAAGAATAACATAATTACTTAAAAATGTAAAAAAATAAGTAAACCATTTTTGACTATTTACATTAAAGTAATAAACCAGCAAAAAATGATATCCTATGTTGGCAAAATAAAAACATCTTACATGCTACACAGCCTCCCTGTGACTTGCTGCAGGGACCCCGGCTGCGTGAGGCCCCAGGGACCCCCTCGCCCCCCTCTCTCTCTCTGTGTCACTCACCTCCCATGCAGGGTGCCATCTCTCATGTTCCGCTGACACTTCCCTTCACGTGCTCATGTGTTATGGCCTCTGTGTCCCCGTCCTCGGCTCCTCACTGCTCTGCCTTCCGGGCCCCGACACTTAAAGGCTCCCGGCTCATTAGCATACCGTGAGGACATCTGGGGGGGACAGACAGAACGTGAGGGGAGGGGAGGGGGGGCTTTCTCTTATCTGGTCCTAACCTGA